>NC_088693.1:67479666-67814331 GCF_028017835.1 Emys orbicularis | reverse complement strand
TGATAATTGTCATGTTCCAGTACCAGATATGGACTGGCTCCAGAGCTTGCATATACACGTCCAACGTGTTCATCATAAGATCCTTTAATGCTCTGCCAGGTCTGGCTGAGGTTCCTTTAAATCAATGGTCACTAACTCGTCGATCGTGATCGACTGGTCAGTCCTGGAGCCTCAGCCATTCGATCGCGATCTCCGGGCCGCTACAAGTCCGGCAGTGCAGGGGCTCAGGCAGGCTGCCTGCCTGCCACGGCCCCACGCTGCTCCCATAAGCTGCTGGCTGCTGGCTTGTCTCTGTGACCCCTGGGGGAAGGGGTGGGGTGAGGTGGCTCCGTGCGCTGCCCCAGCGACCAATGGGAGCTGCGGGGGTGGCACTTGCAGGTGCGGGCAGCGCACGGAGACCCACTGCCACTCTTCCTCCAGGGGCCGCACGCAGAGATGTGCCAGCAGCCAGTCGCTTCTGGGAGCGGCGTGGGGCCACAGCAGGCAGGCAGCCTGCCTGAGCTCTGCTGCGCTGCCAACTGGGAGCCGCCTGTGGTAAGCACCTCCCGGCTGGAGCCTGCACCTCGCACCCCCTTCTGGACCCTCACCCCCAACCCAGAACTCCCTCCCAGACCCCGCACCCTCTCCCACACCCCAACCTCCTGCCCCAGCCCAGAGCCCTCTCCTGCACCCAAACTTCCTCCCAGAGCCTGCATCCCTCACCCTCTCCTGCATCCCAACACTCTGCACCAGCCTGGAACTCCCTCCTGCAAACAAACTCCGCCCCAGAATCCACGCTCCTCACCTTCTCTGCACCCCAAGCCTGGAACCCCCTCTGCACCAAACTCCCCCCCCCCAGAACCCACGCTCCTCACCTTCTCCTGCACCCGAAGCCTGGAGCCCCCTCCTGCAAATAAACTCCGCCCCAGAACCCACGCTCCTCACCTTCTCTGCACCCCAAGCCTGGAACCCCCTCCTGCAAACAAACTCCCCCCCCCCAGAGCCCATGCTCCTCACCTTCTCTGCACCCCAAGCCTGGAGCCCCCTCTGCACCAAACTCCCCCCCAGAACCCACACCCCTCACCCCTCCTGCCACCCAATCCCCTGCCCCAACCTTAGCCAGTGCACACCCCACAGTTGAGAATGTGACACTGATTTGTGACCATCCCTAAAGGATTTTGGATTTATAAACCGCAAATGACACTAATAAAAAGTAAAACTCATGAAATGTCCAGTGGCTTCTATGAGATTAGGTGCAGTGTGACCACATGATGCCTGCACCCTAACTCCCTCCCTGAGCTTGCACCCCAACCCCCTGCCCCAGGCTCAGCCTGCAGCCCCCTCCCATACTCTGAACCCCTCAGCCCCAGCACCCCAACCCCCTCCCCCAGCCCGGTGAAAGTGAGTGAGGATAGGGGAGAGCGAGCGACAGAGGGAGGAGGGAATGGAGTGAGCGAGGTGGGAAGGGGCAGGGCCTTGGGGAAGGGGCAAGGTAGATCCTGGGTTGATTTTAAGTTCAAAATGTGATCTTGTGCGTAAAAAGGTTGGGGACCACTGCTTTAAATGAACACAGTGCCACCTAATGGCTGAACCGTGTAATACAGTTTAGCATTCCGTTATAATAATAGTCCCTTCCGGCCTCAAAAGCTATGAAAAATAGTCTTAAAAATCAAAGGACCTAGTTTAAATGACTCCGATCCTGAATGTTAGTCAAATAGACATTGCAAGGGAATCTCTGCAGTAAATTGTATTAATCCCCTCTGGCCACCAGAGGACACTGTTCAGACATAATTATCCATCCAAATAGTGAATTGGAAGTCTGATGGGAAGTGGTTTTAATAGTTCACTCATATCAGAACTGGAGTTTTGCTTTAAAGTTTTCAGGTCTCTCAGGCTCCCCACTCCCACCCCCCCGCCTCCCTACTCCCTCAGTGGAGTAATGTAGCAGCCACTTTAAGAACATAAGAACGGCCATACTGGGTCAGACCAAAGGTCCATCTAGCCCAGCATCCTGTCTTCCAACAGTGGCCAATGCCAGGTGCCCCAGAGGGAATGAACAGAACAGGTAATCATCAAGTGATCCATCCCTTGTTGCCCATTCTCAGCTTCTGACAAACAGAGGCTAGGGACACCATCCCTGCACATCATGGCTAATAACCATTGATGGACCTATCCTCCATGAACTTATCTAGCTCTTTTTTGAACCCTGTTATAGTCTTGGCCTTCACAACATCCTCTGGCAAGGAAATCCACAGGTGGACTGTGCGTTGTGTGAAAAAATTCTTCCTTTTGTTAGTTTTAAACCCGCCGCTTATTAATTTTATTTGGTGGCCGCTAGTTCTTGTGTTATGAGAAGGAGTAAATAACACTTCCTTATTTACTTTCTCCACACCGGTCATGATTTTATAGACCTCTATCATATCTCCACCCCCCTACCTTAGTCATCTCTTTTTTCAAGCTGAAAAGTACCAGTCTTACTAATCTCTCCTCATATGGAAGCCGTTCCATACCCTTAATCATTTTTGTTGCCCTTTTTTGAACCTTTTCCAATTTCAATATATCTTTTTTGAGATGGAGCGACCACATCAGCACGCAGTATTCAAGATGTGGGCATACATGGATTTATATAGAGGCAAAATGATATTTTCTGTCTTATTTCCTATCCCTTTCTTAATGATTCCCAACATTCTGTTCGCTTTTTTGACCACCACTGCACATTGAGTGGATGTTTTCAAAGAACAATCCACAATGACTCCAACACAGCCCTTGTTTATGCCAGTGGAAGATGATGTAGATCAGGTGTGAGTCTAGCTCATTGCAACCCATATCAGCATGCTGTGTAGAATGAAATCTGTGAACATAGTCACCTATTGAGTGCAATCACCTGTCCTAACTGCAGCATAACCATCATCCTCGTGGCCGCTGTTCCACATTAGTTACACTGCATTATGTAGTCACCGTGTACAACAGCCAGAAGACAGCAGTACCTTTATTGTCTGCATTAACAGGTCTAATACACACAGCACCATGGCAGACCTACCTCTTACTTGATGGGCTTGGATAAAATTGATTGCTTTCTCTACTGAGCTAAAACAGACATGGTGATTACACTGAAAATCACTGGACGTGGAATGAATGGAGAACATCATACACAGTGTAAAAAACCAGCAGATTAGCAGTAACCTCTGGTTTGAAACGGCTGTCACATTCCATAGTTGGCATTCTCCCAAAGACAAACGGATGAATGTGTTAAGAATGATTAACCTAAAAATTGGGTCAACCACATGCATTCATTGCCCTGATAAATGCAGAATAATATTTTACGATTAATGTTTAGTGTGATTGTTTTTTCCATCGTTATTAGCATTAACGGCATAATGAAGTGATGGTTCTTTTGCTTCATTCCCTTCCCCCTCCCCTAGATGATATAAGGTTGGAATTGCAGAACAACGCCGACATCATCAATCAGCTGAACACATTATCTACCCTGGCAGTAAATGTATCCTCCTGTGTGTCGTTTGATCGCATTCAGGTGGCAAAAAACAGAGAGGAGCTGGAAATGGTAGCTAAAGAACTTTTTTTGAGGAACGAACTTTTTGGAAGTAAGTGCCGTGTTCAGTTACAGAAATGCCCATGTAATTAATGAATCAACCCTTTTTACCCTGCTCTCATGTGCAGTAGCCAAAGTGCAGTTCATGAGTCAAGTGCTATACATAGAGTTCTATATTAGGAAGACAATAGGTCCCAGCAAACAATGCTCAGCCTGCAGTCTTCAGCCATGACCTATTGCATGGCCATGCCTCCTTATCACAGACGAGAGTGGGCTACAATCTGCTCCTTGTCATGCAGACTAGGTGTAGGTAGCCCTTGGTATCCTGGCAAGGTGCCAGTATGGTCTTCTGTTGAGCACCTTGGGAACCCTTGGTGAATCTCCAGGATAGAGAGCTGTCCTCCAGATAGGCCTGTAGAGGAAAAGGGATATGTAAAGCAAGTACTATGAAGAGACCACACCTTTCTGTAGCAGATCATAATGTTCTTGAAATGCTTTAATGAAACCAAATAGCCCATTATTGTAGGAGACGTATATTGGCAGATGAGAACTACATTCATAAAAGTCAGATGAATTTGGCCCATTAACTTTTGGCTATCATATCAAGTAGGGAAAAAGAAAGGATCTTATGTGTGTCCTTGGTTTAGTTTTTAAAGGTATCGGAATGTGAGCTCAGGACTTTCTTGAAAGTCCCATAAACTGTACTTTTTTAATATCCCATAATTCAGTCACCATTAAAAACATCTCCCTTATCAACAGAAACGTTACTAATCTTAATAATGTGACGTATCAGTAGTTATTAAAACTGATTTCCTGTAAATCTATCATACATGAGATTTGATACTCTGTATATGGAATATTTATAGTTTTTCTAGTCGGGTTAGCTCTAAGACCAAGGTTTTCCAAAAGTGACTAGTGATTTGGGGTACCTCCAATACGGAGTGCTGACGTAGGAACAACTTAAAAGGGTCTGCTTTTCAGAGGGTGGGTTCTCAGCACCCAGAATCACCAGTCGATTTTGGAAATGTCAGCATAAATACAGTGTGAACAACAACAGCTAACTCTACTTTGACATGCTTGATAGTGACAACAAACTGCATATCCACCTGAGCATAGAATCATAGAATCACAGAATATCAGGGTTGGAAGGGACCTCAGGAGGTCATCTAGTCCAACCCCCTGCTCAAAGCAGGACTAATTCCCAACTAAATCATCCGAGCCAGGGCTTTGTCAAGCCTGATCTTAAAAACCTCTAAGGAAGGAGATTCCACCACCTCCCTAGGTAACCCATTCTAGTGCTTCACCACCTTCCTAGTGAAAAAGTTTTTCCTAATATCCAACCTAAACCTCCCCCACTGCAACTTGAGACCATTACTCCTTGTTCTGTCAGCAGTAGGCTCTTTAGTTAAAAGACTGTTGGGTTTTAATATGCAAAAGGGTTATAAAAATGAGAAGTTCAGATTTGATACTTATACGTGGCACTATCCTACTACAACCATTGTTGACTGAAAAATAAACTTCACTTTGTTTTCTCAAGGTGTCATTTTCAAGCTACCATCAAGCAGTAGCAGACAGAGGAGAGCAACTCCCAGCAGTCTCTCCCTTCCTCCACTGGTCAATTACACCATCCGAATGAGCAGCAGGATTTCCCAAACGACAAATAGGATCAGGGAGAGGATCTGGACCGTGGGCCCACATAATTCAGCCTCGCAGAGCCAGATCTACAGCCGAGCCTTTATCTATATCCAGGACAGTATCGAGAGAGCAATCATTGAGTTGCAGACTGGGAAGAGTCCAGAGGAAATAGCTGTTCAAGTCCAGGCCACTCCCTACCCCTGCTACAATAAGGACATGTAAGTCCATGAGCTTTTAGTTGTTTAAAACGAAACAATCATAGAATCATAGAGCTGTAGGGCTGGGCGGGACCTCAGGAAGTCAGCAAGTCCATATCCTTGCACTGATGCAGGACCAAGTAAACCTAGGCCATCACTGAGAGGTGTTTGTCTACAGCGTTCGTAAAATCATCCAGTGATGGGGATTTCACAGCCTTCCTTGGAAGCCTGTTCCAGAGCTTAACTACCCTGATAGCTAGAAATTTTTTCCTAATATCTAACCTAAATCTCCCTAGCTGCGGATTAAGCCCATTACTTCTTATCAACGATAATGACTTGCAGAACATGTTATACATTAGCAGGATAATTACAATGCTTGGGACTTACTGGTTTCCTCGAAGCCATGCTCCTATGAAAAGAAAATCATAATAGAAAAAGAAAATCTTTATGAAGATTTAAAGAAATATTTTTTTTGTTGTTTTAAAGGATCCAGGATGAGACTCTGGCCCTACCGAAATCAATGGCAAAACGCCCAATGACTCGAGTGGGGCGAGGCTTTCACCAGAGTGCTTTGTCTCTTCATATAAATATGTGAATCATCATAATTCCTGTAGGAAGTACTGTAGGTGAAAATTACTATCTCCATTTTATAGACAGGGAAACTGAGGCATAACGAGTCACTGGCGGAGCTGGGATTAGACTTCAGGAGTCTTGGCCTATTCCAGTAGGTGTATGAATGCAGATAGTAGGTTAGAGCTGGGAAACTCATCTATTGAGCAAAAAAAAGTCCGTAAATTTATGAGCCTAAATATGAGCTTTAAGTTACTTGATATTACTTCAAGTCGCAGTATTTATTATTTGTTCCAGCAATTCCAGTGTAGGCACAGTTCAGAGTGTGCAGTTCTGCTATATATGCCTCTCTCTCAGGTGCTGCAAGAGCTATAGAGGAGATGAGGTTGTAACCCTCCTCTCACTGTGATGTTCCCCTCTGGTGTTATCCAGACCGGTGATATGCTAGGTCACTCCAATCCTTGACTCTGGGAGCCAGCCTTACCCTGCTCTGCTGTGAGAACCCCCCTCCTGGGCTGTTCACGCACAGCCTCTGGCATGTAAGCTGCTCCTTGGATTGTGCAACCGAATGACACTAGCCAGTATCTCCGGTCCCAGACACAACCCTAGGAACCTCCGTCTTGCAGTGCCCAGTTATACCTGCTGGATGCTGCAAGCTTATATGAGTTCGTCAATTTAACAAAGAAATTGATATGTACCAGGCTTGTTATCCCATGGGAAGTCTCTGACACACTCCAAACCGAACGCACTGCTTCAGGTTGAATAAACAAACGGATTTATTAACTACAAAGATAGATTTTAAGTGATTATTAGTCAAAGCATAACAAGTCAGATTTGGTCAAATGAAATAAAAGCAAAACGCATTCTAAGCTGATCTTAACACTTTCAATGTCCTTACAAACTTAGATGCTTCTCACCACAGGCTGGCTGGTTGCCCTTCAGTTGCTTGGTGGTGATGTCTGTAGATGGAGGTGGAAGAGAGAGAAAGAGCATGGCAAATGTCTCTCCCTTTTATCATGTCCTTTCTTCCCTCTTGGCTTTGCTCCCCCCCCCCCCCGAGTCAGGTGAGCGTTACCTCATCACAGTCCAAAACTGACTCACTCGAGAGTCCAACAAATCCTTTGTTGTTGCCTAGGCCAATGTCCTTTGTTCCTGTGAGGCTGGGCTGGGTTTGTCCCATACATGCCCTGATGAGGTGTGAACTGCCTCTCTGCTTCTGGAGAGTTTTTGCCTGGGCTTGCTTTAATCCATGAGGACACATTTTCAGCCTCATAACTATATACATGAAATTACAACCTGTAACATTATTATAACAACGATTACTATAACATTACCATAACAACAATGCTCAGTGAATCATGAGCCTTCCGAAGACACCCAACATGACAAACTTTGCATTGGAAACCACGCAATCATTTTACAAGGATGAACATGGGGGTTCTGGGGGTTCCCCGAGGTACAGAACGTCACAGCCTAAATATGAGCTTTAAGTTACTTGATATTACTTCAAGTCTCAGTATTTGTTATTTGTTCCAGCAATTCCAGTGTAGGCACAGTTCAGACTGTGCAGTTCTGCTATATATGCCTCTCTCCCAGGTGCTGCAAGAGCTATAGAGGAGATGAGGTTGTAACCCGCCTCTCAACAATGATGAGGGGAGACAGATGAGATTTCAGTGCACTGAGCTGTCAGGGTTAACTGCCTGTTATACCAAGTGGTGCAATATGAATGGTGTATGAACCAGAATGAGTCTTGATAAACAGACTGGCACAGAAGTAAGGAGTTTTGGATTCTGAGCACCTTGAGCCAGATCTCAACTGGTGTAAATCAGCATAACTCAGCTGTCTTCAATACAGCCAAACCACTTTATACCAGCTGAGGATCTGGCCCCTGGGTGCGACAGTTATGATAAGAAATGGAATCCTGGGATTGCAATGTCTCAGAATTATTACAGAGGCGGCATCCAAGCTGGGTAAAAGCATGTGTGAAAAGCCATTTTCAATGTATTTTAAAGCAGTGAGGGATGTTCAGTGCAGCATGTTGGCTTGGACAATCATTCTACAGAGGAAGTATAACTGACTCCACTCGGGCCAACCAAAAGGATTGAACAGGGTTAGGCAGGGGTGATTCATAGATTCATAGATTCTAGGACTGGAAGGGACCTCGAGAGGTCATCGAGTCCAGTCCCCTGCCCGCATGGCAGGACCAAATACTGTCTAGACCATCCCTGATAGACATTTATCTAACCTACTCTTAAATATCTCCAGAGATGGAGATTCCACAACCTCCCTAGGCAATTTATTCCAGTGTTTAACCACCCTGACAGTTAGGAACTTTTTCCTAATGTCCAACCTAGACCTCCCTTGCTGCAGTTTAAGCCCATTGCTTCTTGTTCTATCCTTAGAGGCTAAGGTGAACAAGTTTTCTCCCTCCTCCTTATGACACCCTTTTAGATACCTGAAAACTGCTATCATGTCCCCTCTCAGTCTTCTCTTTTCCAAACTAAACAAACCCAATTCTTTCAGTCTTCCTTCATAGGTCATGTTCTCAAGACCTTTAATCATTCTTGTTGCTCTTCTCTGGACCCTTTCCAATTTCTCCACATCTTTCTTGAAATGCGGTGCCCAGAACTGGACACAATACTCCAGCTGAGGCCTAACCAGAGCAGAGTAGAGCGGAAGAATGACTTCTCGTGTCTTGCTCACAACACACCTGTTAATACATCCCAGAATCATGTTTGCTTTTTTTGCAACAGCATCACACTGTTGACTCATATTTAGCTTGTGGTCCACTATAACCCCTAGATCCCTTTCTGCTGTACTCCTTCCTAGACAGTCTCTTCCCATCTGTATGTGTGAAACTGATTTTTTCTTCCTAAGTGGAGCACTTTGCATTTGTCTTTGTTAAACTTCATCCTGTTTAACTCAGACCATTTCTCCAATTTGTCCAGATCATTTTGAATTATGACCCTGTCCTCCAAAGCAGTTGCAATCCCTCCCAGTTTGGTATCATCCGCAAACTTGATAAGCGTACTTTCTATGCCAATATCTAAGTCGTTAATGAAGATATTGAACAGAGCCGGTCCCAAAACAGACCCCTGCGGAACCCCACTTGTTATGCCTTTCCAGCAGGATTGGGAACCATTAATAACAACTCTCTGAGTATGGTTATCCAGCTAGTTATGCACCCACCTTATAGTAGCCCCATCTAAATTGTATTTGCCTAGTTTATCGATAAGAATATCATGCGAGACCATATCAAATGCCTTACTATAGTCTAGGTATACCACATCCACAGCTTCTCCCTTATCCACAAGACTCGTTATCCTATCGAAGAAAGCTATCAGATTGGTTTGACATGATTTGTTTTTTACAAATCCATGCTGGCTGCTCCCTATCACCTTACCACCTTCCAAGTGTTTGCAGATGATTTCCTTAATTACTTGCTCCATTATCTTCCCTGGCACAGAAGTTAAACTAACTGGTCTGTAGTTTCCTGGGTTGTTTTTATTTCCCTTTTTATAGATGGGCACTATATTTGCCCTTTTCCAGTCTTCTGGAATCTCTCCCGTCTCCCATGATTTTCCAAAGCTAATAGCTAGAGGCTCAGATACCTCCTCTATTAGCTCCTTGAGTATTCTAGGATGCATTTCATCAGGCCCTGGTGACTTGCAGGCATCTAACTTTTCTAAGTGATTTTTAACTTGTTCTTTTTTTATTTTATCTGCTAAACCTACCCCCTTCCCATTAGCATTCACTATGTTAGGCATTCCTTCAGACTTCTCGGTGAAGACCGAAACAAAGAAGTCATTAAGCATCTCTGCCATTTCCAAGTTTCCTGTTACTGTTTCTCCCTCTTCACTAAGCAGTGGGCCTACCCTGTCTTTGGTCTTCCTCTTGCTTCTAATGTATTGATAAAAAGTCTTCTTGTTTCCCTTTATTCCCGTAGCTAGTTTGAGCTCGTTTTGTGCCTTTGCCTTTCTAATCTTGCCCCTGCATTCCTGTGTTGTTTGCCTATATTCATCCTTTGTAATCTGTCCTAGTTTCCATTTTTTATATGACTCCTTTTTATTTTTTAGATCATGCAAGATCTCATGGTTAAGCCAAGGTGGTCTTTTGCCACATTTTCTATCTTTCCTAACCAGCGGAATAGCTTGCTTTTGGGCCCTTAATAGTGTCCCTTTGAAAAACTGCCAACTCTCCTCAGTTGTTTTTCCCCTCAGTCTTGATTCCCATGGGACCTTACCTATCAGCTCTCTGAGCTTACCAAAATCCGCCTTCCTGAAATCCATTGTCTCTATTTTGCTGTTCTCCCTTCTACCCTTCCTTAGAATTGCAAACTCTATGATTTCATGATCACTTTCACCCAAGCTGCCTTCTACTTTCAAATTCTCAACGAGTTCCTCCCTATTTGTTAAAATCAAGTCTAGAACAGCTTCCCCCCTAGTAGCTTTTTCAACCTTCTGAAATAAAAAGTTGTCTGCAATGCAGTCCAAGAATGTGTTGGATAGTCTGTGCCCCGCTGTGTTATTTTCCCAACATATATCCGGATAGTTGAAGTCCCCCATCACCACCAAATCTTGGGCTTTGGATGATTTTGTTAGTTGTTTAAAAAAAGCCTCATCCACCTCTTCCACCTGGTTAGGTGGCCTGTAGTAGACTCCTAGCATGACATCACCCTTGTTTTTTACCCCTTTTAGCCTAACCCAGAGACTCTCAACACTTCCATCTCCTATGTCCATCTCTACCTCAGTCCAAGTGTGTACATTTTTAATATATAAGGCAACACCTCCTCCCTTTTTCCCCTGTCTATCCTTCCTGAGCAAGCTGTACCCATCCACACCAACATTCCAATCATGTGTATTATCCCACCAAGTTCCAGTGATGCCAACAATGTCATAGTTGTATTTATTTATTAGCACTTCCAGTTCTTCCTGCTTATTACCCATACTTCTCGCATTTGTATATAGGCATCTAAGATACTGGTTTGATCTTTCCTCCCAGTTTTGTCCTGACCCTCCTTTCTCTCTGCCAATATAGCCCACACTCCCTCTCGTTTCCGACCCATCTCCCAGGTCTCCATGTTCCCCACTTACCTGCGGGCTTTGCTCACCTGTCCCCGTCGAACCTAGTTTAAAGCCCTCCTCACTAGGTTAGCCAGTCTGTGTCCAAATAGGGTCTTTCCCCTCCTCGAAACGCTATCTCTGCCTAGCAGGCCTTCCTCATGTCCTGATGTCCTGATGTCCCTAGCCTCTGTTTGCCAGAAGCTGGGAATGGGTGACAGGGGACGGATCACTTGATGATTACCTGTTCTGTTAATTCCCTCTGGGGCACCTGGCATTGGCCACTGTCGGAAGACAAGATACTGGGCTAGATGGACCTTTGGTCTGACCCAGTATGGCCGTTCTTAATGCACAACATTTCATACTAAAAGCATGAGTTTGTACCACTTGAGCTAAAAATCTAGCTGTATCTTGTAGGACGCTTGTTAACCTTATATGTTGATCAGAGAGAGAGAGAGAGAGAGAGAGTTGTATTCTCCTAAATATAGGTTACAATAAGATAATTCACATGCAAATGGTCTGCCACCTTATTGTGACTCTGAAGTGGTCAGGAATAGTTCAGACAAAATGTCAATTATTTACGGCAAAAATATGGATTTTTATTGTTAAATCATTATGTAGTGTGATGAACTATTTCCTGGAGCACTTAGTATTGAGTTGTATGCTGCTTTTCTCGCATTCTTGCTGCCAAGAAAACAACTCACCTTCACAATTCTCTTTCCCCCACCTGGAAAGTTCAGGAGATGCCATTTCATTCAATTATTAAAATACCCAGGAGCTGTGGAATGACGCTGCAATAGAAGCTGTTATAAAGTCAACATTCATCAACTGCTACCACTCAGTTACCATTTTACAGGCAGAGTTGTGGCAATCTCATATGTCATTGTACCGTAACATACGGAAAGTGCTGAAATTTGGAGACCTGGTTGACGTTCTTTTTAGTTGAAAAATGCAGTTTTATCGACATCAAAACATTTCATGAAAATAGGTTGCTTTTTATGACATCTTTGAGTTTTCAACGAAAACAATTCAGAACAAAATGAAATTTTTATTTCGTTTGAAATAGTTTCATTTGAGACTTTTTGCAGAATTAATATTGGCTTTTTTCACCAGAAAGGGAATATACTATATGTTCATTAAAGTTAATCTACTGTGGAAAAACAATCAGTTAATAATCTTGTTTTCAAATACAGTAGGTTCAATTGACTACCACTACTACTTCCTTTTGAGCGGAAGGAAAGTCTGCTGACTAAAGCATACGACTGGGGGTCATGAAACGTGGATTCTAATGCTGGTTCTGTCACAGTCTGACACTGGGCAAGACACGTAGGCCACAATTTTCAAATGTGGGTGTCAAGTCAGGCACCTGAATCCATAAATAGGCAGGGAAATAAGCAACCTGATTTTCAGAAATGGTAATCATCTGCTGACTGTATTGACTAACTTCATTCGGAGTCATGAATTCCCAGCACTTTGGATTTAGGTGACTAACTTTAGGCACACAGTTTTGAAAATGTTGGCCTTAATCTCTCTGTGCAGCAGTTTCCCCAGCTGTAAAATCAGACTAATAATACTTACTTACATGATAGCAGGGTAAAAAGGGTTAATTCATTCATATTTTAAAACTGTTTGGAGGTTCTTGGCTAGAAGATCCCATGTAAGTGCAAAATATCCTTATTCTAATATTAATTATACTCTACATTTAAAAATATGAGCATGGTTTTCCTCTGCAAAGAGTATTAGTTTGAGAAGTATATTCATCTAGCACATTTTCTATTCAGCTAAATCCTGCATTTGCCTTTTACAGGTTCTTAAGCAGTGTGACCTACTCTCTTCCATTTGCTTTGATGGCTGCCTGGTCACTGTTTATAGCTGCTTTTGTGAAAAAGCTTGTTCAAGAGAAAGATCTAAGGCTTTATGAGGTACATTAATGAAATTATGACTAGATTTTCTATCTAGAATGTAGCAGATAGATGATGTGACCTTGACTGGAGCGGCACACGTGTTAAAAGCCCTGTTTTCAATGTATAAAATGCACATGTTAAACATGTAAATGTATGGAGTCAATGAAATGAATTAATCACAGTTGAAGGGAAATCTCTTACTTTCTTTGTTAAAATGAGAGCTGGGGGCTGACTAGCGTTTTGGCAAATAAACCAACTCTTCTGCTGCGAGTTTCCATTTGGGTGGGTGGGGATGACAAGTTGTCGATGCGTTATTAGAGGGTTTTTTCAGTGAGGAATGGGGGACAGCTATGTGAAATGTTCAACTCCAACCTAAAATCAACTGACACACAGCCGGGGTTCAGGTTTAACCTGTGTTTCTGAACTTGCTGCAATGGTTTCCTGGAGCTGCTCTGTTTCTGTAAACTGTCTCGCAAAGCTTTTGTCATCTTGATTTTTCATGAAAGGTCGCTCAGGGCAATCTAGTCACATAAGTCTCATGGCTTGTCTCTTGTGTCCCTGATTGGACCCAGACTCCATGTGATCAGGAGGGTTTGGCAAACTCAGCAGACACAATGTTCCCTGGGTATCTAAAGGAGAGGCTGAAACTGGGGCTGGCCCCCAGGCAGTAGAATGCCCCAGGCGTCATATTTTACGTCATCTCTAGCGAAAGGGAGCTCTTCGCTCATCGCACCTACCAGAGGGAAAATACTGCATTGAAAGCAAAGTGAAGCTCTTTTCCCTACCATAATTTAATTGGATTTTCAAAGTGAACATGTACGACAGCTTGAAGAGCCAAAGGGCTTTTGCAAGCCTAACCCTCAGCAATCAACAAGAACTCAGATCTGTTCCTGTTACCATTCCCATGGAAACAGCTGCTGGATCACCAAAAAATGTCTTAAACTAATGGACACTTACAAAAATTGAAGGAAATTTAATGAGCTTTTAAAAAAAAAAAAAAAAAGAAAACCAAACCAATTAATTGATTGATCTAATTGATCGCAGCTTATTCTGATGCCATTTTCCATGGGAACCAAAGTAGCTGCAGGCTTGTTAGAAATGTAACCAATCGCATCAGTTATAGAAGAGAGCTGTGAATGTGGTTTCTCTTGCAGCACATAATAGTCTTAAGCTCCTAAAGCCGAGAGGGCCAGATTCACAGCTGATGTAAATGAGTGAGTCTTTGTTGCAGCTGGGTCTATTTACACCAGGCGGCTCTGGATTTCTAGTGTTAGGTAAGAGGGAAATGGGGAAATTGACTTTTTCGTTTACAATGAGCTCATTGGCTGAGATTTTAAAAGTGTCTTTGCAGTGAAACCACTCACTAGTCTTTTAAAATATACCCAAAATGTTTTAGAAAAGCAACAAATACGGTTATACTAGAGGCTAATGTTAGTAGTTGCATTGGATTTTGGGGGCCATATACACCTTCTGGGACATGGCACTCTTGTACTGGACTGTTCTGCAAACACAGGATGGTCTGAAGATGCAAATTTGCTAGGCTACACTGGTTTATAAGTAGAGCATATGCCAAAATCAGAGGGCATGCTCTAATTTCATGCACTCTCCAGAGTGTGAGAAGAGTATGTTGAAGTATTTCAGTGACAAGTATATAATCAGAAATCTCTCTTAGTAAATAGCTGTCCTTTTTCGGCCTTCCTTTCCATAGTACATGAAGATGATGGGTGTCAACTCCAGCAGCCATTTCATTGCCTGGTTCATTGAAAGCGCCACCTTCCTTCTAATCACAGTCACGTTTCTTATCATTATTCTGAAAGCTGGCAACATCCTGCCCAAAATCAATGTGGTGATCCTGTTCCTGTACCTCATGGACTACAGCCTCTCCATCATAGCCATGTGCTACCTCATCAGTGTCTTCTTCAACAACACCAACATTGCCGCCTTGGTTGGCAGCCTTATCTACAGCCTCACCTTTTCTCCCTTCATTGTGCTGCTGGTAATTGAGAATCATTTGAGCTTCTCAGTGAAGAGTCTGCTGGTAAGTTTTTTTTCTCATTAAAATAAAGGGGTGGGAGTGTTTGGGAGCAGACGTTTGCTTCTGGTGCTCCCAAATGAATGTGAGCCAGGTGGCTTCATTCTAGACTCTGTTTATGGACATCACCAAGCCACTGCACAACGTGACGCAAAGTAGACTTCTCCAGGACTGGCAGGTTCTGATCAAGAGCTACCCACGGCTAGAATAGCAAGGCTGTTATGGATAGAAATGAGGGGCTCTGGCAGAGCTTTAAGGGAAGGTTGCTGACTTCATTACACCTGGTCCTGCCAATTCTTTAATTGCACAAACCTCCAATTCCCCTTTACACAGTAGTGAAAACAGAACTCAAGAATTATAATGTAATGCTTGCTCCAAAAGAGAAAAAACAGGATGATCAGTTCTTTTCTTAACTGAGATATGGAATGAAAGGACTTAGCAGGAGGGGCAAAACATCTCACTGATTAACCCATCTCTGTCCTGCAATGGAAACCTCAGATCCTGCACTCCATTTGGATCCTACAATGTAAAGCAGTTACACCCAAATCTTCAAATGCATTTAGGCTCCCAACGTCCACTGATTTCAATTCAAATTGGGAGCCTAAATACCTCTGAGGATCTGGGTCTTAGTGTCATTGTGGCATTCAGGAGTACCTTTCTCATTGCCTGGACTGTATAAAGTACAAGGCATTAGTCTCATAAGTAAAAACCTCCTACTGGAGAAAATTTTTTCTCTGGAATCATAGATGTTTAGGTTCCAAAAGCCAAATTCATTGCTTGCATAAGCAAACATAAGTCCACAGAATTCAGTGGATTAATTTTGCCCCGTGCTTCAAGTAATTCTGACTGCCTGATTAACTTGCAAAGTTGCAATTTTTCAAAAAATGTTATCGACCAAAATCCTCTATTTGTGAATACTGCTTGCTTAAGATATCTAACTATCTGATTTTTTAGTACAAATGCATGTTTTTGCACAAAGAAGCAACTGCATATGCAAAATTATAGAGACCATTTTAGAGACCAACACTGAAAATGTTGTCAAGAATGTGTTGGATCCAGTGCTCACTGAAGTCAGGGGAAAGATTTGCATCCACATCTCTGGCCACTGGATCAGGCCCAATGAAGGGTTTTTTTGTGAATTCTTCAGTAATTTCGTTTTCCAATTTGTTCCACAGAGCCTGTTGTCCCCAACTGCATTCAGTTATGCAAGTCAGTACATTGCTCGTTATGAGGAACAGGGCATAGGTATGTAGGGCACATATGAAACTAAGTTTTGCTCCTTCATGACTGTGATACTTCATCAACATATTTCACAATATATTCTTTATATCTTTACTTCAGGCCTGCAATGGGACAATATGTATAGCTCACCAATGACTGGCGACAATACTTCTTTTGGCTGGATGTGCTGGCTAATTCTGATAGACTCTTTCATCTATTTCATTCTGGGCTGGTACATTAGGAACGTTTTCCCAGGTAAGAATGCAAAGGATTACAAGCATCTGCCACGCAGTCTCTCTTGAAAATTATAAATCAGCCCTGGCGGATTCCAGAATTCATGGGAGTGGGTAGATCTGTATTTGGAGGCACCCTCCACTTGTGGATCACGGAGGCGCGATTTGCTTTTTAACTTTATGTGACACAAAGTAATAACTTAGGGGGGTGTCCTTGGGTTCCAGTTGCGACTGGGTATCTGAGAGGAGTAATGAACCTGTGACAGGGTGACGCAGCAGCCTAGAAAGGGTTAGGGGGTCCCTGCCGGTCACATGGCTAGGTGGGCTACATAGGAAGCTGGGCTGGGGAAGGCTGCGTACTCTTTTCCCCTGGCTGATGGAAGTGAGGGAAAAGCCTTTGGGGACGTAGCCAGCATTTGTCAGTGGAGTTGTTTTATTTTGTGTCCTACGTCTCCTTTCATTTCACACAACAACTCATGCCCTGAGGCAAGGGGCTTTAAAGGACTTCGGTGTGGTGTTTGTTTCCCTTCCCTGGCTGGTGAAAGGCTCTATCAGAGCACAGACATCTACAGTGGGCCTGGGCAGAAAAGTAAAGTGCTCCATCCATCTGACTATGAAATTACTCAGGATAATATATTACCCAATACTTCCTACTATGCAATCAGAGAAAAATCCTATATAGGAGTTACGAATAGTACACGTGGGCATCAAGGCGAGAATCAACTCCTTCGGACTTTATCTTTGCTATTCATCAGTGCGCAGTCTCAGCTAGTACTTTCTGTACGATGTCCACGAGCAAATACTTTAATTTGTTTCTTTCCTTCTTTTTTTGTTTGTTTATGGTTGCAGGAAAATATGGCATGGCTGCCCCATGGTATTTCCCATTGCTCCCATCCTACTGGGCCGAACGCTACGGTTACATACCATTATGGAATGAGAAAAGATGCAGTCTCCTCTTCACCAAACTCTTGCTAAGAAAAGAGGCTGCATTCACCAATAAGATGTGTACGTGCATACTCGAATTGTTAATGATGGTAATCCAAGCAAGAGCTATATGAAGCTAAGTTTACAAAGGGGGGCGCCATGTCATGTGTAGGCAATGTTTGTCCAGAGGGCACACTTAACAAGTCCATTCCTGTACTAGAGATATTGCTGGTTGCGGTGGTAGCCCAGTTTTTCAATGTAAGGGATATCTCTGAAACCTTTCCTTATCTAGAACCAGAATGACCTTGTTAAGTACACCTGCTCTACCGTGTCTATGTGCATACTTGACACTGGCACATGCAATCTTAGAAGTGTGCAGTTACCTAGTTCGGGCATGCAGATGCAGGTTTGCCTTTGGCAAAAGGGATGCGTGTATTTAAAAGCTTGCTAGGTTTACCTAAGATACAGAAATATGGGTTGCTTGGTATTTTTAGCATGCCCTATGCTTGTTTTAGGGAATACCTTAAATTCTGCAAAGTTGTGCTAATATTATTTAGTTAACTACAGGCGTAACGAAAAACCCCTTCCATTGACTTCAGTGGGTGATGGATCCAATCCCACAACTGCTATCAAGCCATAGTACTTACTGCCTTGAGAAATTGTATGAAAACCAGTGGGATTCTTCTCACTCTGCTTTGTAGCAAGTGTTTTCAGGATCAGGACCTAAGGCGTTATGTCAGACAAGGGATTACGGGTGGCAGGACATAATTCCATATCTTGCATCTGAAGAAGTGAGGTTCTTACCCACGAAAGCTTATGCTCCCAATACTTCTGTTAGTCTTAAAGGTGCCACAGGACCCTCTGTTGCTTTTTATAGATTCAGACTAACATGGCTACCCCTCTGATACTTAATTCCATATCTGTTCCTTTTAATCAGTTTGTAACATAAACTTATTTAGTTTGTCTTCAGAAGCATCTGAGCTCAGAGCCAGGATCTGCTGAGTTTTAGTCCTCACTCTTACTCCCCCCTGGGGCCTAGGGCAAGTCACTTCACCTCTTTGTAAGGCTGCGTCTACACTAGAGACCTTACAACAGCAAGCTGTACGGCTGCAGCTGCACCACTATATGGCCTCCCATGTAGCCGCTCTATGCCAATGGGAGAGAGCTTCATTAATTTCATATATAATGGAATTAAACCACCCCCAGTGAGCGGCGGGAGCTATATGGGTGGGAAAGCGTCTCCCACTGACAGAGCTCTGTGCACATCGGTGCTCTGTGCTCCTGTTGGTGAAACTTACATTGGCTGGGGGTGTTTTTTTCACACCCCTGACCGAGAAGAGTTTTACCAACAAAAGTGTTAGTGTAAACATAGCCTCAGTTTCCTTGTGTGTAAAATGTGGTTAACACTGTAACCCTTCCCTACCTTCCTGACAGGGGTGTTGAACAAACTGATTGATTAGTGAAGATGGGTTAAACACTTCATGCTTATATAATGCTTTTCGTGTTCCTAGGGTGCTTATTATTTCAAATAATGGCTTTTTATAATATGAACAGGAATAGCAGCAGCTAAAATAATGAGAGTACAATGCAGACAGTTAAATTAGCATCATTATTACTACTAATGATAATAATTAATTTTTACAAAAAAGTGCCTAGAGGCCCCAACCATGATTGCGCCCCCACCCCCAGTGAGGCCAAAAGAGAGACAGGCCTTGTCCTAAGGCGCTCACCCTTCAAACAGACAAGAAAACAAAGGGGGTGGGGGGAAGCAGCGGCACAGCAAGTGGAAGTGTCTTGAGCAAGGTCAGTCATCAAACCATGAATAGCGCCCGGGTGTCTTGACTCCCAGTTAAGTGCCCTGTGCACTCGACACACCCTCCCTCCTCAGACTGATGTGTATTTATTGAGCATGATTTGCGTTAGGTGGCATGGGAGGCATGGGCATGGGGCCACTTATAAACAGATTAATTTGTACTGGTATGTGTTGTTATAAGCTGTAGAGAGACAAGGTGGGGGAGATAATATCTTTTGTTGGAACAACTTCTGGTGGTGAGAAAGCGACTCTTTTGAGCCTCACAGAGCTCTTCTTCGGGTCTGGGAAATGTAGTCCAAGTGTTACAGCTAAACACAAGGTGGAACAGATGGTTTAACATAAGTAGTTAACACACATTTCCAGGGCCATTCAAGGTGAAATGGCCCATTGACAACCCTCCAGTCATAGGGAGGAAAGGAAAGGGTGTGAGGCAGCTTGCTGGGAGGTGGGGGGGTTGCGTGGATCATAGATTGCTGTAATAAGCCATAAATCCACTGGTGTCTCTGTTCAGCCCGTGAATTTTAGTGTCTAGCAAAGTTACGAATGTAGGCTCCCAGGCTTGTCCTTGGAAGGTGCTGTGCAGGTTTCCTTTGAGGACGAGGACTGAGAGGTCCGATATGGAGTGATCGTTTTGTGAGAAATGGTCAGCCCAGGTGACAGGGTGCTTTTGTCTTTTATCATTTTCCTGTGAGAGTTCATTGGAGAGCGCAGTGATTGTCTGGTTTCACCCACATCGTTGGTGTTGGGGCATTTAGTGCACTGGATGAGGTATACCACAAGCTGTGATAGGCATGTGTAGGACCCATGGACCTTGAAAGGTGAATTGCGGGAGGGTATTGATCATCATAGCAGTGGAGCTGTGTCTGCAGTTTTTGCATCTGTTGTTCTGGCAGGGTCTGGTGCCGCTTTGAGTTGCTGTGTCCTGGTCTGTGGGGAGCTTGCTTCTGAGGATGAGTTTGGAGAGGCTGGGGGTCGTTTGAAGGCCAGAAGAGGGGGTTCAGGAAAGATGTCTTTTAAGATGTGGTCCCCATCGAGTAGGGGTTGTCTGGGTTCCAGTGTGGGGTGATAGGACCAAACACGGCTACAACACCGCATACAATAATGGACGTTTTAAGCTGTAGGAAGTTAGAGGGAAAATATTGGAACATTCAAAAATGATGCAAATACCAGGAAATGTTCCCAAGTTTTCAGCTGACAAGAATATACGTTTCTTTATTGTTCTTTATAAAAAACCCTATACCTTTTCTCGAGAAAAAGGTCCATAGCCTCATATATAAAGTCATCAGTTATCTCTTCTGATTCTTTTTTTAGATGTCAAAAGTGCCCTTCCTCCTAACCTCGAGCCTGAACCCCCCAACCTCACCGTGGGAGTCTCTCTTCATGGAATAACAAAGACCTATGGCTCCAAAGCTGCAGTTGAGAACCTCAGCCTGAACTTCTATGAAGAAAACATCACCTCCTTGCTGGGGCACAATGGAGCTGGAAAAACAACGACAATGTATGTCTCTTTTGAAGTGTGGTTATTTGATACTGCATCAAATAGGTCTGTGTCACTAGTGGGGATGAGTGAAAGAACAAATGGGAGTTCTCAGCGTTATAAGGGCTGGATAAGATGCCTTCTTTGATTTGGTCTTTTTGTAATTATCTTATATGGTGTGCCTTGCTCTTTGTCTGTCCCCTCTGTTATAGATAAGGGTGTCTTTCTACTTTGGAGTCTGACAGTACTGGTTAAGAACATTTTAACAGGGGAAAGTGATCTCTCCTGATACTGAGAAAAATGAATTAAAAGCCATAATAGTCATTGGATGCTTCCTAATCTAATGGAATTCCTATAATATTACACAGCACAGCCGTGGCTGCAAGTTCAATGGCATTTTGGTGCCCATGGCAACTTGCTCCCGAAAGCAGTGGTTGATTGGCTTGTATCCCAGGCTGCAGCAGTATTGGGAAGAAGCTTAATGGCTGCATATTCAAATGAAAAGCAAATGAGTCTGCTGGGCTGGGAAGAGCAATGGGATAATCTATTGGCCTTTCAGTTCTGCCAGGTTTGCATGTTTTCATTATTAGGATTTTTAAATAACGAATCTTAAAACAGACCTGTAGGACTGGATTCCCCCTGCGTCCAAGCTGTGCTCAGCACTATGATGGGATGATGTGCCCCCCAGGGAACTGTTTACACCTCTGGAGCTGTGAGCTGGTCTGTGCAGAATCCAGGCATGAGTAAAAGCAGCAGGGGTTAGAGCAGCCTAAGGAATCATGCATCACAACAAGAGCAATGTAGCACAATGGAACTCCACCCCACAATTAACATTCATCTGGCTCCCCAAACATGCCCCCTATGCTGGACTAGGATGGAGTCTGATTGTTCCAGGAGCAGCTCCATCAGTCACACAGGTGTCTAGGGTAGAGTGTATGAAACCCAGAATTCTCCACTGTAAGTCCACCTCTCTGGAGTCCTATGCTGCAGCCTTAACACAAGGCCCTCCTTCCTCCCTTCCACAGCACCCCAGTGATAGGCTGGAACCGAAGCACAGCATAACAAACTGTGCAACAACTGAAAGGCCCAGCAATGACTAACCTGTAGGCGTTACGCGGGCAGTACATTAAGCTGATAAGTAAAGTTATCCCTAGGAGGACTGAACCCACAAAGGCAGACACACGGTTATGACTCAGCAGATTACAAATTCATCCTGTATCCTCCGAGAAGCTCACAGTGACAGATGGTGTGAGAGTAATCGTAGTGACTTCCTGGAACTTGACAGCTGGGGCAAATTCTGACGGGGGTGAGCGGGGTCACAGGTTCCTTTCTTTTCCTTTCTTAAATGCAATTAAGGGAGGGTTTAGAGTCCCAAGGGAATGAAGAGCTCGTGTGCAGGGCTTAGTAGCAGCTGGGAAGGCCAAGGGGCAGCTTGAGAAATAGCTTCTTTTAAACCCTATAGTAAGTCTCTGAAAGCGACCAATATTGTCTAAGTAGTCATTCTGGGGAGAAAGTACTTGCCTCAGTTCCATTGGGTATTGCTGGGTAGGTAATTATTTGCCTGAACTAACCTACTGGATAGAGACCTGCACTACATGAGGTGCTCATTGTAGGTATATTGTCTGGAAGTCTACGATTTGCTCTTTTTCTTGCTAAGAATGGCAGTGAACTCAGTGAACTCTCACTTTCAAAGCCAATGTGGTTACCAGCAATTTGGAGGTCACTAGATAGTGCAGCTAAAACTCTTAAAATTTAGAGTGATCTTCACAATGTTTTTTTCAGTAACTAAACAGCAGCTCGGGGTCCATATTTATCTAGGTGTGGGGTAAGCCCGGTGGTCTGACGGCAGAGTAATGTGCTTCCACAAAGAGGATCTGAGTTCAGAACCTGAACTTTGGCCCCTCGACTCTGGGCCAGCAGACCCTGAGTATGTTGCCGGTATAAAATAATCCTTTTATGGGCTCCCCAGCTATCTCGGAGACAAAGAAGCAGAGTGGACGGGCTCTGAAGGGAGCTGTCTTGTCCTCATTGGCTGAAAGGAGCGTTGCCATGATGTGGAGTCTTTGTGATTGGCAACGGGGGAGGGATAAAAAGGCGAAGTGGGGATACCTATTGCTCCCTTTCTCTTTACCTGGCTGCACAGGTCAGTCCAGTCTTTCCTCATGCTGTAGGCCCCCAGAGGCATCTGGAACTTCCCCTTGGCAGCTGGAATGTGTCTGCCTTGCACTAAATCAAGGAGAGTTAAATTAGGGGTCCCGCTAGGGGAATTCTGCTAGGCGCTCAGCGGAGCCCCTGGGGAACAGAATCTCCGCATTTGTTTACACCATTTTCTTTTTTCTCCCAGATCTATTTTGACAGGGCTGTTTCCTGCATCATCAGGCACGATATTTGTTTATGGCAAAGATATCAGGACCGATCAGGACCTCATCAGGAAGAACATGGGTGTCTGTATGCAGCACAACGTGCTATTTAGTTACCTCACTGCCAAGGAACATTTGCTGCTCTATGGCTACATCAAAGTCCCGCACTGGAGTGAGCAGGAGCTGGATGAGGAAGTGAAAAGGTCTGATAATGGGGATGTCACACTCCCTCAGCATATGTCACCTACAGTGTTCTTGCATGTTAACGCAGAGTGTTGCTATAAGAGTCACCACAAGCTGTTGGACTCAATGCAGGAATCACTGGGTAAAATTCTACAGCCTGTGTTAAGCAGGAGGTCAGGCTAGTTATTATAGTAGTCCCTTTTGGCCTAAAATCTTTGGATCTAGGAAAACATGGTCCCTGTCCCAAGGAACTTATAATCAACTGTAGATAGTCTTCTTGATGAGATTCCCTATTATGGTTCCAGCTACTTTGCACCACTCCAGAGACAGGGCTCCAATGAGCCAGCTACAATGGGTTTATGGCTGCTTTGTGTCACCAAACCATGCAAAGCATCAGGAACGTACCAGTGAATCTGGCGCTTTGTGTTCTCCAGCCGCAGGATCCTGCCCTTAACCTTGACGTGTCAGATGGAATTTTTGAAGCATCCTAAAAAAACAACAAAAAACCCTGTGTCTGAGCTACATGTTAAACTATATTTCTGCATTATGACAATTCTGCGTAGCAGTCCATGCCTGAGCAGTTTTTCATTTGCGTTAATGTTGCTTGATGCATTCAGATTCCCTTCCTTTTGCTAAATAACTGAACTGCAGCCTTTGGGGGCTTTTTGTGTGTTTTGAAGGACTCTGAAGGATACTGGCTTGTACAACCATCGTCACAAACTAACTGGCTCCCTGTCAGGAGGGATGAAAAGAAAGCTGTCTATAGCTATAGCTTTCCTTGGTGGATCAAGGGTCGTGATCTTGGATGAACCAACCACTGGTGTGGATCCATGCTCTCGGAGGAGTATTTGGGAGATTATATCAAAAAATAAAAAAGGTACTGTAAAGAGACTCAGGGTAGCGTTTTTCAAATGCACCCAAGTGATTTAAGCTCCTAAGTGGCTACATCACTTTTGAAAATGGGACTTAGGGTCCTTAGTTGCTTTTGAAAACGTTACCCAAGATTCTTACACATGAAAATCCAGCAGCAGTAGTCACATTTAGAAACGGGGGCACTGGCAGTAAAAGTTACCCTTGATGCTAATGGCGGGATTAGGGTTGGTTGGAAGATGGTTGGATGTTCAAGAATGGGTGTGCGCAGGCTTGGCCGAGCAATTGTGTCTCTCATCCAGGCTCTGATCCAAAGCTCATTTATGTGAATTAGAGTCTTCAGTGGGCTTTGGATCAGGTCCCCAGTCCTTGCAAAATATTTCCAGAAGAATTATAATCCATTTAACAATGAGGGAGCAGTTTTCTCAAAGTCTTAATTAATTTAACAACTTCATGAAAGGGGCCTGACTGACAATCCGCATGATTCATGCCCGATCTTGTACTAGCACCTAAGTAACTGGTCTGAGGGCTGAATGGTTCAACCAGGCCAGACTCCTTCTCCCTGGGCTATGAAGTAGCAGCAGGACTGCTCCAGGGGCACTACTCCAGCCATAGGGATGGATGAAGCGCCACAGCCCAAGCACCTCTGGATCTATAGCTAGTGGAAGATCCATTGGTACCACCTTTCTCTGCCTCTCCAAAAACCTCCATGGACTTTGGGATATGGAGACCACAAAGAGCTGGGCTTTGTGGGAATAGGGTCTTTTCAGACCCTTGATTGGCTCCTGTTCTCTTCTGCTAAATTCATTTTGAAAAATTAACTCTGCCACAGCACTAAGGGGAGTTTTCAGTTTCTTCCTAATGTTGCCTCTTAATCAACTCCAATATTAATTCTAGACATGTACATATGATATTCTATGCACTATCTGTAGCCCTCATTTGACTGTGTCTTTTGCCTGTACCACATATTTCAAAATCTCCATTTATTCTATCATGTGTCTTTACTTTGTTTTCATATGCATTTTCCAGGCCGAACAATTATTCTCTCTACCCATCACTTGGATGAAGCGGAAGTTTTGAGTGACCGAATCGCGTTCCTGGAACATGGAGGACTCAAATGCTGTGGGTCTCCATTCTATCTCAAAGAAACGTTCGGTGATGGATACCACCTGACTCTCACTAAGAAAAAGGTTTGTAACTGTGTTGGAACTGAAGAAGTTTAGGCTGAAATTTTCAAAAATAACTGGTGGTTTTGGTTGCCCAATTTGAAATACCTTCAAGGGGCCTGAGTTCCATAGTATAACAGGATTGAGAAGAGAGAGGCAAATAATGGCATCCCATAAAAATCAAGCGCACTGTAGAAAGGTTAGTAGAAGGTCTTATCTACATGGTGGAAATTGACCAGAATAGCTATTTTGGAATACCTTCTCATGTATGGATCCTTTATTCCAGATTAAAAATGATATTATTCCAGAATAAAGTCACTTTTATTTCAGAAGAGTTCCCACTTGGGGAATTATTCTGGAATAGCTACAGTGGAATAGTTATTCCAGAGTAGCTTTGCCAGTCTGTGTTTCCCCAGATGAGCCATAAGTGGTGGAGTGAATCAAAATGAAATCTTGAGTCCTGATTCAGCACTTAACCACACTGGGAACAGGTAAAGGGTTTATGGGTGCCTTCCAGTCATGTGGCTGCTCAGGTGGGGTACAAAAGGAACAGGAAGCTGAGTCAAAGGGGAATTTAGGGAAGGGTGAGTCTTCTCTCCTCCTGGCTGTCTAAAGCAGGGAAAGCCTCTGGGAATCTTGGCCCAGTGTTTCTCAGATTTCTTAGCTTGCGCTCATGCTTATGTGTAAAGTAAGCTGGAAGGAAGGATTTCCAAAAGCAGATGAAGGTCCCACATTTAAAATCAATGGGAGTTGTGGTCCTGACCAGCCTCGGTGCTTTTGAAAATCTCAGCCTAGGCCAATGGGGCTTAAGCACTTGCTTAAAGTTAGGCATGTGCTGAAGTGCTTTTCTGAAAGGGGGCCTTTGTGAGCAAGGTTTTATTCTGGTATGCTGGGGACAAGAAAGAAAATAGTGGGATGTAACCAGAAAATAGAGAAATTCCCCAGGGGGTGGAGGATTTCCTTCGCCATGGCATCCCCACTTCTGATTACCAAGTAGCTGATCTTATTACTCCTGAGGGCATTCTGCGCCAAAAAAAAATAAAAATTCTGCACCAGAAAAATAAAAATTCTGCGCACAATATTTTAAAATTCTGCAAATTTTATTTGTCAAATAAATGTGGAGGCTCCAGCATGGCAGTGCAGAGCACAGGCCACTGGCTGCACAGAGGTGGGAGATCACTGTGCAGCGCCCCCTGGGACATGGACTCAGCAGTGAGGCTGCACCCAACCCTGACACAGCGCAAGGACTGGTCTTGCCCCAGAAACACCGTAGGGCCCTGCCCCTCTGTGCCAGGTGCACCAGGTGTGGGCAGGCAGGCTCAGCAAGGCAGGATCCAAGTGTGGAGGGGCTTAGTGTGGGGGGGATCCAGGTGTGGGTTGAGAGGGTTCTGTGTGGGGCAATCTGGGTGTGGGTGACACAGTGGGGGATCCAGGTGCAGGGGGGATCTGGATGCACAGGGACTTGTTGGGGGGTTCTGGGTGAACGGTATTGGGACTCTGCAGGGGTGTCCAGGTGAAGGTGGTTGGGGATCAGCAGGAGGGGTCTGGGTGTGGGTGGCTTGTCAGGGTGGTCCAGCTGCAGGGGGAGTGGGGCTCATCGGGGGGGGGGTTCTGAGTGTGTCGGGGGGTGAGACCCGGCAGGAGGGTCTGGGTATGAGGGGGTCTGGATGCACAGAGGTTGGGGCGAATGGGGGAGCAGCTCCCCGTACAGGAATCCCTCCCCCTGCAGCTGAGGAGTGATGGGTGCAGGAAGTGGGGGTTCGGGGAGTTTGCAGAGCTTCCTTCAGCCAGGGGAGAAATCTGGTGGTGGATCTGACCCAGCCTCAGATGCCGTGGAAGGGAAGAGGAAGTCCCGTCCTCCCCTGTCCAGCCGGGACTAGCGGCTGAGCCTGCAGGGTAGGAGCCACCAGCCGGGTCTTCCCCAGTCCTGCCTCTTGACCCACAGTGATTTACCTCTCTGCCAGCTGCCCTGGGCCCCCAAAACATACTGCTGGGCAGGGTTGCTTGACTGCTCTTGTATCTCTGCTTTGCTTCCCTGTCAGAAAGTCATTTTTCTGCAGGGAAGCAAAGAAATCTGTGGGGGACATAAATTCTGCACATGTGCAGTGGCACAGAATTCCCCTAGGAGTAAAGTCTTTTAGAGGTTCTGTGTTCCTTCTGACAATGAAATGCGAGCTTCAGTCTCCATCCTTCCTTCTCACTCCACTCTCTGCGCCTGTGCTGAGGTCTATGATGGGTCTACCAGCATAAGCCATTCCATCCACAGAGAGAACTGGCTGTCAACCCTACTGCTATTGCTAAATGATAATGGGCCAGCTAAAGCCCCCATGCCCCGGGGGCTGAGTGCTGGGCCAGCTCTGTGAGGAAGAGACTAACAAGGGGCAGCAGCCTTGAGTTTGCCTCAGAGCAGAGAGTTCTCTAACTAGGCCATTGACCCAGCCCCTTTGCCCCCCTGAAAGCTGAAACATAGACGTCCTCCATTCTAAAAGAGGAACATGATATCATGGGAGGTTAAAGGCAAAGCCGCCTGTCGAATGTAAATTCAGTAGTTCGGAGAAACCGGTAGTGGGGAGACTCCATGGGAAATGTCTTTCCTGGAGCGGAGTGTTATGCCACTTCACAGAGGAAGAAATCTGCTATTGATATTATGGTAGCAGCAAAAGCCCTGCCAGGCAGGGTACTTTGCAGACACGTGGTGAGAGACAGTTCATGCCCCAAAGAGCTCACAGTCTAAATAAATAAGAGAGACAAAGTGAATATTATTAGCTCCATTTTACAGGTGGGGAAGTAAGACACAGAAAGCCTAAGGCCCAGCTCCTCAGAGGGACATAGGTGCCGAACTCCAATTTAAATAAATGGGAATTAAGTGCCTACCCACTTTTCAAGATCTGGGCCTAAGGGTATGTCTACACTGCATCTGGGAGCGAGCTGCCCAGCCTGGGTACACAGACTAGCACGAGCACACTGAAAATAACTGTGTGGACATTGCAGCTTTCACAGAGACGCAAGGGGTCGGGTGGGTTAGAGCTCAGGTGGCTAGCCTGTGTCTCTGCTGGAGCTGTATCGTACACACAGCTATTTTCAACATGCGAATGCTTGTCTGTCTACCCAGGCTAGGCGGCTCACTCTCAGCTGCCGTGGAGACATACTCTAAGGCCAGGTCTACACTACCGCGGTAGTTCGACGGCTGGCAATCGAAGTTCCGGGTTCGATTTATCGCGTCTGGTCTGGACGCGATAAATCGATCCCGGAAGCGCTCGCCGTCGACTGCGGTACTCCAGCTCGGCGAGAGGAGTACCGCGGAGTCGACGGGGAGCCTGCCTGCCGCGTGTGGACCGCGTCTGAACCGCGGTAAGTTCGAACTAAGGTATGTCGACTTCAGCTACGTTATTCACGTAGCTGAAGTTGCGTACCTTAGTTCGAATTTGGGGGTTAGTGTAGACCAGGCCTTGACTTGCCCAAGGTCACCCACATCTATGGCAGAGCTGGACCTCGAACCCAGATCTCCTGCGGCCCAGTCCAGTGACTCAGCTGTAAGACCATTTCATCTGCCTTTGATAAAATTGGAGTCTCGTGTCTTGAAGATGAGCGGTTCACATAACACTCGCAGATAAAGTCAGGGTTAGGAGGCTGGCACCCCTGATTGATATTTGATCATTGAGTAATATCTTCTTTTCTTAGTGTCCAAACCAGACCCTGACAGAGGAGTATGACACCTCAGCAGTGACCTCTCTGATCCAGTCACACCTCCCAGAAGCTTATCTCAAGGAAGATGTTGGTGGAGAGCTTGTGTATGTACTTCCGCCATTCAACTCCAGAGTCTCTGGAGCGTATCAATCTCTCCTGAGGGCTCTAGATACCGGCTTGAGTGATCTCCACATTGGCTGCTATGGCATTTCCGACACCACTGTGGAAGAGGTATGAGTTCAACATCTTCTAGTTTTAATTAAATGATATGGAGTATTGGTGATTAACTTTCCCAAAGATCTATAATTCTGCTTTGGGGCCAACCAGTGACACGAATGGTGGGTTGTTGGGTTTTGGTAGGTTAGTCAGCTGGCTTTTTCCCCCCCACTGAGTTTTGTGCTTTGTTGCAGTTCTATTTTTTTTTTAAAGCCCAACAATGAGAATGTTCTGGCTCACCAAAAATTCCCACCTGGCTCAGTGTTTTTCAATATCTTCTTAGGAAAAAGAGATGATGGGGGTGGGGGAACGGGAGTGGTGATGTGCTACTTAACTTCTTTTGGCAATCCCAATGAATCAGGGTGTTTCAGCTGAAACAATCAGAGTGAGAGAGTTCGTAATATTGACATTTTGTATGTTGTCCATTATGCTTCAGGGTGAACACCATATAGGCCACTCAGAATGACTATCTCCGTCTGTCTGTCTGCAAACTCACAGAGACAGTGCTGCATCGTTTCCCATTCAGAAGCTTTAGTTCACTAACATAAATGTTTTCAGATGAAAGAGTAAATTCTTCAGAAACTGATGGGGGCTGCCGGAGAGGCATTGGTCCAGGTGCCCAGTCTGACCCGTTGGACTCTACAGAGGCAAAAATAATTGGGACCCCCAGAAAATGTGTTTTTTCTGTCCCAGCCAAAGTCACTGTGAGGCTAGTGTTGAGAATCTGCTGACATTTCTTGTGAAGAAGATTTATTTCCCACTGCTGAATCATTAACTCCCAGCAAACACAGGCATTCAGCTAAACATAAAATAATTAAAAAAAATGAAGGGCTAGGTTATCACAGTCCTTTCCTGGCAGTGCAGTAAGGGGGCAAAAGGCTCCCATTGCCCCCTTGAACAGATCTCCCTGGACTTGTCTTCACTGCAAAGTTAACTCGACTTAACATGGGTGTTGCCCATCCCCACAAAACCCCCTAACTTGAGTGCTTTTAACTTGGCTGGCCCATAAGGCTGTGTCTTCAGTAGGCAAAAAAGTGTGTTCTTAACTTGAGTTCATGAACTTGAGGTAAAATCCAAGGCAATTTGTGGTTTTCACATGGGTTAGCAGGTCAAGTTAAAAGCTAGGCTTCCCAGTAATCCTTAACTCGACTTGCTGACTTGTGTGACTGCCAGAAATTGCCTTGTCTTCACTACGATTTCACCGCAAGTCAAGAACACACCATTTTTGCCTAGTAAAGACAAGACTGAAGAGGGTATAGGGTAAAACCTGAGTGAACACAACTTTTCAGTTGACAACACGACCACTCTGCTGTGCACATACCGCCTATTGCCACTCGAGTGCTGCTAGTCTTCCAATGCCTTTCCACAATTCCCCTCATGTGCCCAGACAAGTTCTTCCGTAATTCACTGGGGAAAAGTGTAACCGCGGTGCTAAGAATCATGGGATGTGTCCCCAGAAGTCGGCGTGCCACACATAAGTTGGTGCAGCGCCAGTGCGGACACAGCAACTCGCGTGTTATTTCACAGCGTGGCCTCTCACTCGAACTAGGCTACTCAAGAAAAGTCACTTGAGTGTAGATAGCTCGGGATAACTCCACAGTGAAGGAAGGCCCTCTCAGTGGGGCAAGCAAAGGCTTCTTACTCAGTATGCCCCACTGCAAGTGAACAGGCAGAGAGGGAACCCAGAGGGTTGGAGACTCACTCACTAGCCAGAGTAACTCATAGGGTGCACAGTAAAGAGGAAGCCACTCATAGACTCATAGACTTTAAGGTCAGAAGGGACCATTATGATCATCTAGTCTGACCTCCTGCACAACGCAGGTCACAGATTCTCACCCACCCACTCCTGTAACAAACCCCTAACCTATGTCTGAGTTATTGAAGTCCTCAAATCGTGGTTTAAAGACCTCAAGGTGCAGAGAATCCTCCAGCAAGTGACCCGTGCCCCACGCTGCAGAGGAAGGCGAAAAACCTCCAGGGCTTCTGCCAATCTGCCTCGGAGGAAAATTCCTTCCTGACCCCAAATATGGCAATCAGCTAAACCCTGAGCATGTGGGCGAGACTCACCAGCCAGACACCCAGGAAAGAATTCTCTGTAGTAACTCCGATCCCACCCCATCTAACATCCCATCACAGGCCATTGGGCCTATTTACCTGCTAATAATCAAAGATCAATCACTCCATCAAAAGGGGCAAATTTACACCTCGTCCAGAGCAAGGAGGACAGCAGGGAGGGGACTTTAATTCAGAGGGGTGTCTCTGAATCTCACAATGTCTCATGAAGGTCTGGATGATAAGGAGACAAGCTGAATGGTAGTTCTGTTTTGTTGTTATGCTAGGGAATGATTGCAACTTGGAATATTCTTCTCTTTTGTTTTCTTGTCCTGTAGGTATTTCTTAACCTGACTAAAGACCTGGAGAAAGACAAACAGCATGATCCTGGATTGTCCCAACAGGTGCCTGGGCCCAGTGGATTAATGGACAGCAAGGAGATGTCTCTGAGCACTGATAACTTCACTGAAAGAGATGGTACTCATTTAACGCAATTTTATTCCCAATTTATACCAACTGTAATTAATGACAGCTAGACTGAGCATCAAACGCATTGTCTCTGTTCTTTGGTTAAATACAGACCAAACTTCAGCCAACCAATCATCATCTGTCCAATACAAGTACAGTACATAATAGTTTTATAATAACACTGGTTTCTAATTGTCTGAATCACAAAAGAAGTCCTCGATGTATTTTTTTACCCACCTTCTGTTAAATAAGTCCCTCCTTAGAACACAGGATTGGGACTCAAGAGAACCAGCTTCTATTCCTGGCTCGGTCCTTGGCCTGCTGGGTGACCATGTGTAAGTTATGTCACCACCCTGTGACTCACTCTTGTCATCTGTAAATGGGGACAACGAGACTGACCTCCTTTGAAAAATGCTTTGAGCTCTATTGATGAAAAGTGCTAGATAAGAGCTGGTTATTATTATTATTTAATCCAGTCAAATACAGCTCTCGGTAAAGGTGCAAATGTGCATCTGAGTGTAATCACCATAACAGATGCAGATGATTATTTATAAAAATTAGACCAGCCTCAAAGAAACTACCTGGAAAGACCTTTAATTTTGTGGAGTACCAACACAGCTAGGGCAGAGTAAATGCATTAAAGATTGTGAGGTGATCATATAGCACAGAAGGGGGAACGGGGGCAGCATATAAGTACTTAAAACAGGTAGATGGCTTGGTTCCTCTCACACACTGGCAGGAGTCTGTGCAAGAGAGGTGTGATGTAGTGACCTGATCTTGGGGTGCCTGAGTTCTAATCCCAGCTCTGACACTCTGGCTTTGGGTAAATCATTTAGCCTTTTAGCCCCAATCTCTCCATCTGTAAATGGGAACAGCAATATTTACCTACCTCACAGAGGTGTTGCGGGGTTGATTCATAACTGTGAAGTGTTTTGACAATGACAAGTGCTAAGTGGGGTTCTCTTTATCATGCACAGACCAAGCCCTGGTCAGATCAAAAAGGGTGACCGGTTTGCCACTGCTGCTCAAGAAGACAACGGCCGTTTTCATTAAGAGGTTCCACCACACCCGACGGAACTTGAAAGGCTTTTTTACTCAGGGCATCCTACCCGTGATCTTTGTGACGGTAGCCATGGGCCTCAGCACATTGAGAACTGAGGTGGCTGAATACCCAGAACTCCACCTTTCTCCCTCCCTGTATGGTTCCTCAGGGCAGGCAGATTTCTTTGGGTAAATCTCTCTTTTTTTATTATTATTAAACCAGTTTTACCGATTGTTTATAAAATGGCAGATTGTGCTGTCTGGAGAGTGACCAAGCAAATCCAGTGGAAAAATGTTACACAGAAAACCATGTAATAATAAAGTCATATTCCTAGCAGGTCTGTCTGGGAGAACAGTTTTGCTAAACCCAGCAATCTGAAAACTTAAAAAAATAGCTTGAATAACTTAATATCTCTCCCTAGAAATTAACTCTGAAGTATGTGCTCTAAGGTGTCTATTGTATTTGTCATTGAAATCCACTTCTGACAGCAGCCATCTTGCCCAAAGGGATATATTTCACTTCCTTTTTGTAATGAGAAGATGGGGTGTACCTATTCCCAACCCTGGGGCCTTCAGCTCCAGGCTACAAGATTACAGGTCTGGGACTGAATTCTAGCTCCCAACTCATGTTGTGGGCCCATCTGCCGCTCTCTTCCCATCTTCGTAAAAAAGCAGAGGCTCCATTATCTAGGCCTCACTTAACCAAACCTCTTAGTTATCCAAAGGTTAGTCATGTCTCCTCTCCCACCCCACACCCGAGGTTTGATTTCAGTATGTAAGCCCTTCCCTATTGAAGCCTTGGGGTCTTCCTAAGCATAAAGACTTCATTATGCTTAAAACCAGCCCCCGACTTCTCTAAAACCTCAATTACTCAAATGAATGTAACGTGCAGCTTTCTAATTCAATAATGACGTTTCCTGGCTGTCTCCAGTAGACCTGGTCCTTAAGTTAGAAATACCAAATTCAGCTCAAGCCTTCTCCCCACTGCTTTGTTGCTCTTAGAGTTCCTACCTTAGCACCGCTCATGTCCTTTCTTTCTAGCCAACTGCTATTTGGGTGGGGTGGGGAGCCAAAGCCACCTTCCTTAGTGAGTCAGCAGAACTCACATCCTCCATTCCCAGCATGACCTATTCCTGCTAACAGGGTGGGTTGTTTCAGGCAAACACTGCCAGATAGATGGGTTTGGAGGGAGGCTCTTCTTTTAGTGGACTAGAGTTTTTTGGCTTCACAGAAGATGGGGGAAATGATGGAGGTGAGAATGGAGACATGTACCTGTTCTAACTACATTACTTGAAATCACAATAGATGGTTCTCATTTGAAACGAAATTCAGAACAGACATAATTGTATACGCCAAAGTGACCCCCCTCAGGCCTGAATTCAGCACAACACTGAAGCATATATGTAACTTTAAGCATATGAGCAGTCCTGTGGAAACCAGTGGAACGACTCTTATCCTTAAAGTTACACATGTGCTTGCAGCACCAGGGCCTAAAATAATTCATTTCCAATCCTTATTTCTTTCAGTGGTTGGGTTTTTACTACTGGGTCCATAATGAAAGTATCTTGAACACTTCTCTCTTTCTTTGTTAAATCTTAGGAACTTTAATGAGACCACAGATGCTTTAGTTGCTTCAATGCTTTCTTTCCCTGGAACAGATAACACATGCTTGAATGAAAGCAATTCGTAAGTAGTTCTTCCTCTCCTTCTTTTTAAATTCCTAATCTGTAAAAAGGAAATGACATAAAATTAATAACTGTCAGGTATTAATAACATCCTTTGATCATCTGCAAAGTTTTCATACCCTGGAGACACATCAAAAAAGGCTTCATCTCTTGCCAGAGTTCCCAAAGATAGACTCACGTTTTGAAGCAATCTGATTTAAAAACTCCTTAAATTTACGAAGAAAATCAAACTGTGCTAAACTCGAAGGACTAGATTGTGCAGCCCACACTCACTGTGGTGAGCACTTACTTCACTGAATTTATTCACATGCATAACTTCTCATCATAGGTGGTAAGGGTTACCCTGTAGTAAATATAGACCAGTACTAAAACCTTGGGTAGTACACAACATGAGGAAGCCTATCACAGTCTAGCCTCGGAGGCCAGGTAAACATCCAAGCTTGAAAGCTCTCGTATCTTTTGGCTGAGTGGGCAGAGGATGGGGTTACCTGGGATTTTACTGCTCAGTCTTCAGGGGGTCAGTGCAGTAGCTGCTGATAATTCCTGAGTGACTTAGTACATTGTGTGCCGTGCAGAGAAATATTTGTGCTGCCTAGACACAATTTGTCAGCCATCAGAGGACTATCCAATTAATGCAACACCCCTGAGTGTGGGGTTATGTTTCTTTTGTAAGATAATTTTGGCCTCTTCATGTTAACTTCTTAGGCTGCTTGCTAGGGGATTTGAAGCAGCCTCACCAGGCTTTTTCTGAGAAGTCTCACACCGTAATCGCTAGAAACAGATCTAGCAAGAACCACTAAGGAACAAGGCCAAGCGCCTCATCAGCAGAGCTAAGCAACCGGAGCCCCCAGTGAAGTCAGTAGGAGCTGAGGGATGTTCAGCACTTCCCCGGAAGCACCCTGGCCCAAGGAAAAACAACAATCTCTGCAATGTGCTACGTATGCTCTGTCATCTTCATTCCATTCACTAGGACTCTGCCATCATGCAATTACATGTCGCCTGCTTGCCTGTATACAGAAAACCTCAGGGTAACGTGTGCTCATTTTCAGGGTGTGTTTGAACGACAGCATGCTTGGCCAGTGGGTATTCCGTGGAAACCAGAGTACTAGATATTCTGCGTGCAACTGCACAGACAGCAGCCAGGTAAAGTTGAGTTAAACCTTAATGGGGGAGAGTAAATTTAAAACACTCAAGAGGTACCTAGTATCCTGGGACCACATGGCTCACAGGCCTGGCATTGTGCACTCATTACCACCAGGTCACTGCTTCAGATTCATCCTAGCTTGTGTTATAGTAAGTAGCTCCTAGATGCCCTAACTGGGATCAGAGTCTCCTTGTGCTGGGCGTGATGCACAAACATAGTGAGAGGCTGTCCCAGTTTGCTTACCGCCCAAGGCCCCGCTCCTGCAATCACTTACGCGTGTGTTTAGCTCTCCTACCGCAAGTAGCCCCAGTGATTTCAATGTGTTTGCAGGACCGGGACCTAAATGGACAAAGGGTGGAGGAGAAATAGGTCTGACGAGGTGATATGATCCCTTCTGCCTTTAAACGCCACAAATCAGAGGCACGGGGATATGAAGGAACCCAGGCCTTCTGAGTCTCAGTACAGTGCCCCAGACACTGGACCATGCTGCCGACCCATGATATTATCATCATAGCTGGCATTAAATGGCACCCTTGTAGCTAGTCTAAGCAGAGAGGTCATGGGCTGAGTAGGCACAGAGGGTGAACTAACCTGTTGGGCCAGATCCTCAGTTGGTGCCAACTGGAGTAGCTATGCCAGTTTACACCAGCTCAGGATCTGACCCCTGATGTCTAGAAGCATCGCTCTAGATCAGGGTAGAGGCACATTGTTGAGGAGTGGTTATGATGGGGAAGGAATTGCTGCTTCCCCATGTGCTGAACCTGATCTGTAGGTGAACAGAAGACTGCATTCTCCAGGGATGTCAATTTAGCACCCTTGACAAGCACTGAATTCACTTAGAAAATTTTGGCCAGAGCAGGGGGATTAAATACCATGCTCCAAGGGTCAATCACACACTTTTTGGGCTGTATTTTGTATTCAAGAGGATAATTGCATTCATTAGAATATTCTCGTTAGATGAAAGTACTCTATTATTGGCATTCGCCATCAAGAATATAAACTTTGTGCAGAAGTCTGGATCCAGCAGCTTTTATTGTGCCTTGTCTTATACATTATCATTATTACCTAGTATTTGTTTATTTGCATGGCACGGGTACCTACAGAATATGGGTGACAGGAAGGGATGGAGAACTCATTGCAGGGGGAGATGCTTGGAGATGGGGGCCCCACAGATAAACACCCAAACTGTGTGGGTGCTTGTCTGAACCACAATAATTCTGAGGTCCTGATAACTATGCTAGGCCTCAATTCAGCAAAACACGTAAGAGTATAGTTAGGTTTAAGCACGTGTCCTAATCTCATTGATTTCAATGGCACTTCAGCATGTGCTTAGCTGAATAGGGGTGGATTTAAGCCTGTGCTTAAACTAAGGCACATGTGTAAGAGTTTTGCTGAATTGGGGCACTAATCAGAATGTATGTCCCAATGCTACAGAGCACCGGACTCCTGTCTTTGTGAAGAATTGACCCTTGGGGGGGAAATGTAAATTTTGCCTTGTGATGTTTTTAATTAAAGGAACAATTTTTAAAATTTGTTTTCAGACGTGTCCAAAGATTGACTTCTCCCCACCTCACAAAAGAACTTTTTCCTCTCGGATGATTTATAATCTTACTGGGCATGATGTGGAAACGTACCTTCTAGCAACTGCCAAAGATTTCCTCCAGAAAAGGTCGAGCATACAATTATTTCTTCTCTTTCTCTTTGTCCTCTGTATCACTGGCCAGTGGCTTCTTATGTGTTTGATTCCCCTTTAGGAAGGCAGCCATTTTATATTCATTTTCATGTTGCTTATTGAGATAGGCACAATGGTGGGACTCCATGCTGGCTGCACTGAGTACTCTGCTAAGGCAGGCGTGCACGTGTCTTAAAACATATACATAACTACTGAAAGGTGCAGCTGTAATGGGCACCCTTCCCCCTTTACTCTGATGGATTTTGAAGAAAAGCCTTTGTCCAAAGCGAGGGAGCGGACATAAAAAAAGGTACCACCCGCTGCGGAGCTTGTACTCACCGGGTGGCGCTCCGAGACTGTGGAGGCAGCGGGTCCTTCACTCGCTCCGCGTCTTCGGGAGCACTGAAGGACCCGCCACCGAAGTGCCGCCGCCGACCCAGACCGCCGCCGGGTGAGTAGCCAGGGAAGGGATTTTTGGCCAGGGCTCGCAGGGCCCCTGCGGGGCCCGGGGCCTGGGACAAATTGCCCCACTTGCCCCCCCCCCCCGGGCGGCCCTGCCTGTGTGAATCCAGGGTGAGGCCTGTGATGATCATTCATTGTATAGTGCCTGTAGGCCCCATGAGAAATTGACGCACCTCCAGTGACTTCAGCGGAACTAATGCCGTTCACACCTGCCAAGGATCTAGCCCGGCATCTTTCCAATGACAATAATGCATTTTGCTGTATTGTTTACCATGCAGATATGGCGGCTGGAGCTTTGGGTTGCCTTTGACTACTGACCTCAAGTTTGATATACGCCCAGTGCCTGCAGACAGAACACTGACTAAGGTAATGAATGCCTCCTGGTGCAATGCAGGAGTGCCGAGCGGGCAGGCGCCTGAAACGTCCATTGCCAAATGAAGGTGAAGCAAGATTAATGTCCTTGTGTGTTTTAGGGGCATTACTGAGTAAGCACAGAACTCCTCTAGATGACCATTAACACAAGGGAAATTCAATGAAAGAGAATGAAGGAGGGAAAAAAGAAACTGAAGGAGCTGGATTCACCTCCACTGGTGAAGGGAGGGACACTGTGCCCCTCAGCTCCCCCTAACTCTGTTACTCTTGCTGCATCCACGACCTGCACCACCCAGAGCCCAGCTCTTCACTTCCACAGGCCCTGACTCTCCCCAGCCGCTGCGGCTTCGCTCCAGTAACGACTCACCTAGCCTGGCCTCGCCAGGACTCCTGTCCTCTCCACCCGCCTCCACCCCATTCCCTCACCCTGCATCCTCCCTGCCAGGGCACCTCTGCGGCACAGTAGGTGCACCCAGGGGATCTAGAATGACAGCAAGAGTGCCCTCGAGAGGGGTCTTTCAGTGCTGCTCAAGCCATTATATCCTGCCATCTAGCAGTGCCGGTCAGGCACCGTGATTCAGTTCTAGTCTGCTCACACACCATGGTATGAGGGCGAGCTGGGTTTTCTCCTCCCAGTAAAAGAAGCAGTCCCTGGGCTTTGCCCAGGAAACCCTCTTCTCCCCTCAGCTCTACCCAGGTCATCGATCAAACTCCTATGCAGACTTTCCACGACTCATATTAAAAAGCCTTGTTTGGCCTTCACTTGAACTGCTCTGGACAGTTTGCCCCATAGTGTGCTAGTGCTCTGGCATTACAAATGCAACTGTGTTAGTTCTTTTAAATCAACCGTTGCTGCAGATAACGAATGCCCTGCCTCCTAGAATACTACCTAGCAGAGTGCCAGATGCGTCTCTCTTAAGCGCATCAGTGAGCTCACGTGAGTAGATCCATAGACTCCTCGCTGGGTGAGGAACTGCTCACCAGTGTGAGTAAAGGGGGCACAATCTGAGCAGTAGTGTAGAGTCATTTGTACTTAGTCATGGGACTGCTTGATTTTTAATGTAGCAAGACAGAGAAGACCAACTGAATATTGGGCTATTTCAAGAAATACGGTAATCTTTTCTGGATTGCATGCAGGTGGTAAATCCATCCCGACATCGGCAGCTTGCATGGGCCAATGAACTAAAAATTGTCTCAGTTTCCTTCCCTTATTTTGCTTGTCCCTGTCTTCTCTTTTCTCCATCTTCCCTCTCTTAGTCATTATGGGTGTTACTAGTTGTATTCTTTCCTACCTACCCGTGAGGGGCAAAGCCATGCTAACAACACCATCTGCCCTTTGATGGACCCTCACTGCAGCCGGCTTGTTTCTTTAGTGCACTCAGATTTACCCATTGTGCTTCCTCATCTCTGTAAAAACATTGTAACAAGTATAAATCAGCATAAAAAAATCCATGGTTGGACTCTGAAATAAAAGAGGCACAGTAGGAGAACTGTCAAGATCGGGTAAATTCATGAACATCCTCGTAGCCACGACAGTGTTCCTTCAAGCGCAGTTCTGCTCTGAGATGTGCCTTCATAAAAAATGGAATTGTGCGGTTCCATAGAGCTCATTGTCTCAGTAACTTTCAGAGCAAACCGCTCAGCTTGTAGGTAAAAAGGTGCTTTTATCTAACTGCCAGCCCATCAGCCTCAGCCGGCAATCTGAGAGTTAGTGCTGTTTGTTGTTATTCGTCTTGCGGTAACACTTCGAGACCCCAGTCCGGTATTGGAATCTCATTGGCCTGGGCAAAGACTCCCAAAGAGTTTACAATCTAAGTGTAAGATGAGACAACCCAGGCTGGGTCATTCATCATCCCCAGAAGCCCCAATTCAGCTGTAGATCAAGTGCAGTTGAGATGTACAATGATCTTAGAGGTTTGTACTGCTGCTTATCACCGGGATATCTGGGCACCTTCCATGTAAAATCAACAGCAAAGTCCTTAGTGGACTTCGTGGAGTCTCTGGCATGTCTCATAAACACTCTGCTTGGGGTAAAGGTAGTGGATTTGTTATGTCTGGTTGGTTTTTTGTAGGGTTTTAGGAGTGTAAAGGGGCACCATCTCTAGGTAAAGACTTTGCAGTTGGAATGTTGGCCACCATCCTGCACCGAGCCCTCCATAGATGGACACCTGAAGTTGTTGTGGGTCTGTGCAGAGCTCACTGTAGGATCTGGGCCCTTGTTAACAGTTCTGGTGATAGGGCACAAGCCAGCTCCCTTTTCCCATAGCAGCATTGGCTCTGCAGGGCTAATGGGAGTAAAAAAACATACATGTGTCGCTAACATAAGCAGATAGAACGTGTAGTACACGAAGTGTATATTCCATATTCCGTTCTCCCTTCAGTTCCTCTGAATTTATACCAGTGTAAATGAGAGCAGAATTTATCACAGGGGGCACAGTTGTTAAATAACAAGGTGCTGTTTTCACAATGTTTTCTACCCTGGAACAATTAGGTGCCCAGTGGGCACTTCACTTAAATAGGCCTCTTTGCAAATACCAGCCACTGACATTACTGAAAAGCAAAAGCACCGATTGTGGAAAAGCAAAGTGTCGGTATGCTTAATGCCCCAGGCACCATTAACATAAACCATTAGCAACTGGCATGTCTTTCGGATCTATCTGAAGGCAACTGGACTAGATCTTATAGAAGTCAATGGAACTAGTCATATGCTTAGGTGCATTGTAGGATCCGGGCTAATGCACTCAGAATCTTGCATGATTGAGTCGCTGGCCCATAATTTGTAGATGGCCCAGCTTTAGCAAATGTTTTTACTGCTACTGTTTTTAGTATGAGTTACGGATGCATTCATTTGTCCAAATGGAAGAAATCACTGTTCTTGGTAATGACTTTCTGCCTGTTTTTGTTTCCCAATCGAGTACAGGTGTGGTATAATCCAGAGGGGTATCACAGCCTTCCAGCCTACCTCAACAGCCTCAACAACTTCATTCTTAGAGCGAACATGCCGAAAAACGAATCTTCCAAATACGGTAGGTGCTAACCAATCTTTGACACAGCTCATGCTGCCCCATGTGAAGGGGGCCCACTTCTCTATCTGTAGAGAGAAGACTATAGTGGGTGGGCCAGATTCACTCCTGGTGTAAAATGGAGCTGTGCCAATTTAAACTAGAAGGAAACTTATCCCCTGGATGAAATTTTGGCCCCACTAAAGTCAGTAGTGAAACGTCCATTGACTTCAATGGGGCCGTGTCTGCTAATGTTGATTCAATTCAATTTCCTTTAAAGTGTGTCAATATTTCACATGTCTATTTCTAGGAACAGGGGAGGGGACCAGGTAAAACCTTAAAAATAGGCTTTCCTTCTCCCACAAGCAGCAAGGGCTTCTGCCTAGTATTGACTTCCACCTCAGCATCGAGATGGCTGACTGTAAAGATGTGACATTTCTATGCAAAGAAAGGCTACTTTAGGTTGCTTCCAGTGGTGTGTTAGATTTAACGTTTTTCTCCCGCTGAGCTGTCCGTTGTTGGACTTGTGGTAATTAAAGCATTTTATTTTACAGGTGTATACGCTGGAGGGAGGGATATAAAAATATTCTCACACACCCCTGAAGTAGTTTGTCTGCAACGTGTGGTATATACCGAATGCGGGGTGGTGAAGTGGAGTGTAAAGATTTATCAGCATTCATTTGGAATGACCTGCTTAGCTTTGCCTCACTGATGTCATGCAGCGTCCCAAATTCATGCTGATAAACCTTCATACTCTACTCCACTGTTTGTTCCATCCATATTACGTGTGTAATACAGGCATACTGGTGTTTGCCTGTGGCTAGGTCTACACTACAGACTTCTCCTGGCATACTCTGTATAACTCTCATAGTCAACAAAGAGGTGTTTTTACCAGTGTATAGCTTGTTCCACTCATGGGGCGGGGCTTTACTACTTTGGTCAAAGTGCCGATTTGTCGAGATAGCTATATCCACAGTAGGAGCGCTTTGCCAGCATAGCATAACCATATTGCTATACCAGTAAAACATGCGTAGTGTCAATACCGCCTGTATCTATAGATTGAGAGAGTAGAAAGTCTTATATTCGATTATAGGGCCTGACAAGAGTTCAGAACTCACCTATCAAGTGACTTGCTTCCGCAAACACTGTCCGTTCTGCCACATTCTAGTCTCTCCTGGCCTCTCTCATGTCAGATGGCTTGTGTTCCTGCTGAAGGATCACACTCAGGGGAAACTGTCTGGAAGGTCATTTTGCTTGTCAACATAAAGCTCTTTATTTATGGATGCATTAAAAGGTAAATCCAACAGAGAAGGAAGGCCTGTTTGAAGCTCTAGGCCTCCTTGACAATAATTAAAAACACGACTACTATTATAATGATGTATTATGTGTATTAGCACAGTGCATAGGAGCCAGAGACTAGGGCCCCATTGTGCTAGGTGCTGTACAAACGCAGCACAAAAAGATGGCCTCGTCCCCGAGGGGCTTACAATCTAATATAATCCTAAGTAGAAAGGCAAAACATCTGCTCAGTTTTCTTTCCCCATCACCACATTATAATCACCAGCCAGCTTTCACATGGCCAACTCCCTCAGCACTCATCTTCTCGCCAAGCAAAACCAACTCCCCGGCCCCACAGCCACCTCCACCATACCTGAAACACCCGCCCTCTCGGGTCAGCGGGGCCCAGCTATTTCACACTCAGTGTGGGAGCAAATCCCCAAGTGGGAAGGGCCCAGCTGGCAGCCCCTTTTTTTAAATACAGATGGGCTCCAGCTCCTCTCTGCTGCAGCAGTATGGCACAGAGCCACGGGCCATCTCCCCAGCAGGACGGTCCCAGACCAACTTAGCCCTTAGCCCTGGTCTACACTGGGGGGGGGGGGTGAGGGATCAACGTAAGATACGCAACTTCAGCTACGAGAATAGCGTAGCTGACGTCAACGTATTTAGGTCGACTTACCGCGGCATCTTCACGGCGCTGAGTCGACTGCTGCCGCTCCCCCGTCGACTCCGCTTGCGCCTCTCGTGGCGGTGGAGTACCGGAGTCGACGAGAGAGTGCTCGGGGATCGATTTATCGCGTCTAGACTAGACGCGATAAATCGACCCCTGATAGATCGATCGTTACCCACCGATCCGGTGGGTAGTGTAGACCTGCCCTTAGTTGTCAAGGGGTGAATCCTGGCCATGGAGAGAGAGAGTGTGGTGATATGCTGGGGAAGATTCCCCTCCCCAATCATCAGTGAGCTACTCAAGCTGAGCTGAGTATTCCACCAGCAGTGCTTACTCATCAAGCCTTATCCAAAATACAGAGTGGCCCGTGCCATGAGTGGGAATGGTCAGACACAGTCAGAGGGTCCCCCACAAATGTACCTTTCAACATGCCAAGGCCCCAGCGTGGGACATGGGGTGAGACCCCAAATGAGGGACACAAAACTTATTTGAGCAGGAAACCCAAAGTGCTGCAGGATCTGTCCCTTTAACATGAACAAATATCTGCCACCCCAGCGTCACCATTCTTTATTTCTAGTTTACATAATTTTCAGCACTAAAAGTAAGGGCATGCCGAATTTATGTGGAAAACAGGTAACTCTGGGACTAAAATGAGTGACATCCTTCAAAATGAAGGACAGTTGAGACATATTTCCCAAACTGGTCTTCTGCTTGGGGAGCAATGTTATCCTAATCTGTCCCCGAGCTTTCTGGAGATGGCCTTTTATGTTTGTTAGAGCAGGTCAAAACTCAAAATGTCCATTTCAGGGGAAATTCTAACACTGTGAAATTTGTTTTCATTCTGGATTATAATGAAACCCAAAAAAATTTCCTGTGAGATGAACTTTTCCAACAAAAATTTTGAAAAAAAAAAAAATGTGTATCAGGCCAATTGAATTACTTTGTTCTGATTTTGACTTTTTTATTTTAAATTATGTTAAAATGTATAATGTAAAATAAACTTTAAAACAAAAAGTCGCTTTGAAATGAAAAAATCGAAACCTTCCCTTCTGGAAAGTTCGAGCTTTGTTTCAGCCTTTTCCCCCTTGAAACAAAATGTCAATGAGATTGACACATTCCCATGGAAAGTTTCGAGTTTTACAAAATGGCATTTTCTGATGGAAATATGTTCTGTTGGAATATTTTTGAACAGCTCTAACGTTTTCACTGCATCTAGCCAGTTCTGGGTGTCCTTGGAAACAAATGAATGATAACAAATGACCAGACTGATAATTCCCAGGTCCCTCTAAGGAATCTGTACTCAGTATAGGGAAAATAAATGAATTGATGAGTAAAGCTTAACAGGACTTGTGTAAACTGGTCTGAAGTACAACTGAAGAGACCCTTCTCTGCAGTAGTTTACTGGCGACCGAAAGCCATTTGTTGCTGTGACAAATAAATGACAGTTTAAGAACCATTGAAATGGCCAGATAAAAGCACAGTCATTTCAGCAATTTGAAAGAGGTGCCAATCCTGCTTTTGAGGTTTGACTTAAACTTCATAGATTTAAAAAAAGAAGCACATAAAAGGAGCTTTTTGCCCTGTCACCAAGCAAATCATAATAGCTTTCGACTTATGTATACTGGGCTTCCTTCTCTCCATCCCCCCGAAAAAAGAAGTATTGAAATGGAAATTTTGACTTCTAGCCTAAGCTGCAGGGAAAGAAAAATGGCTTTATTCTGCAGCATTAACAGATTAGTCAGACTGGATCACCTTTATTTTTTACAAAAGGAAAACATTTTCTAGTTGTTTGTACATCATTATTAGCAACTGGAGATTTTCATTGCATCCCCCAAGAAAAATATTGCTCTCGAATGACACCTCTTTTGTTTTCCTTAAAATGAACCACAGACCAAATCGCACCATTTCATGTGTTTCAATGATACAGACTGAATATAGCACATAAAACGGAGGCCAGCATCTTTATACAGCATTATAAATTTAGGCACCGAATTGGAAGGCACCTGATTTTCAGAGGTATTGAGGGTTTTAAGGTCAGGCTTGATGAAGCCCTGGCTGGGATGATTTAGTTGGTGTTGGTCCTGCTTTGAGCAGGGGATTGGACTAGATGACCTCCTGAGGTCTCTTCCAACCCTGACATTCTATGATTCTATGGTTCTACTCTCACCTCCCTTTGAATTTAACGGCAACTGTGGGTTTTTTCCCAGCACACTCTGAGAATCAGGCCACTTAGGTGCCTAAATATGGATTTAGTTGCATAATTTTAGGCATTTAAAGTTTGAAAATTTTAGCCTAGCCTCTTCCAGGTCCAAAAAGTCATGGAAGCTGTCCCCTCTTCCATAGAACTTCACTGAAGCTTAGAACTGATCCACTGGGGTTCAGTGGAGTCCCTCTTTGTATTGTATTATGCTGCAGAAGTCTAGAGAAAAGAAGCCGTAACGAGACTCATAAAAATCCATCCCCACAAAATAGTATTCGCTAGGGGCTGATGCCACAGATGGCTCATCAAGGGCACAGCTCCCACCCTAGGGCATGGAGGCTGTAGAATGTGTAAAGCGGCATTCTGCAGCTATGCGGAGTCCTCTTCGCCTTGGCAACTGAAAGCAGCTTCCACTACTGCACGGCCTAAGATGCTCATTATTTCCATGGAAATAATGGCCTGTCTGCATGGCCATTGACACCAGTACGAAGTGAGTGTTAAATGCTGCCAAATGGGAGGGAAACGTTTTGCACCAGCTTTGCTCTTACTGTACGCGGGTGTAAATGACAACTCGGGGTGCAAAGCAGTGGAGAATCAGGCCTGGAGTCTTATTATGACTGGATCAGGCCTCTGAAGACATTGCTGTGGCAATCACAAATGTTGCATCAAGCTGATTCTTTTGTGGGTTTTGTACAAATATGTTCGCTCGAAATCAGTAATCACGAAAACAAGTAATTGTACGTGTTATGGAGAAACAGAGAGGAGAACTCTTGGTCATTTTTCTTCTTCATACAATTTTTTTTTTTAAATGTGACTACCTCTGGCATGAATCTGAGCACGATTTGGCCAAGAAATAACCTTTGCATGAACTCCATAGCTCTTATAAAAACATGTCAATTAGCTTTTCATTCCCAGCATCAGTGTTTCTAATCTATTTACAGGGCTCCCCCCCAGTGCCTAATGTAACATGTGACAAACGTTTTTCTCCCAGAGGAACTCGACATTCTTCTCTCAAAACAGGCTATTAACACGCAGATATAGATCTGCAATAATACAGGGCCTATTCTGATTTATCCCAAAACACCTTTATAGCACTCTGCTAGTGTAAAAGGAGTCTTAGTATAAGTGAGAATAATGGCCATAGACTCTTGGATAAGATAGTTGACTTTGGTAAGGTTATAGGTTCTAATCCATTTATGATTGTCTTTGCACTCCTGGAATATGTTTTATCTCAGTGCAGTGGATAAATAGATTCTCATTGCTTCTAAACAGAGCAAAAGCCCTTCATATGTGATATAGCCCATATTGAGGGCTAGATGCTGGCTTTGGAAGGGAAGTGTTTAAACCAAACATTTTGGCAGATCTGGTAAGAGAATTCCTGCCTGCCACCCTCTGACATTTAATTGTCACGGACCTCATTTTGTGAATCTGATTGGGAAAGACCTGAGTTTCACACAGGGCTGAAACCAATAGTCAGACTAATATCTGTAGGCTGGCTGTTTCTTTCACTCCAGGTGCTTCTTTCTAGCTTCACAAGCCAGAACTGTTACGTTTAAATTTTCTCATCAGAAAATACACTGATTGCCTTCCTAACCACGAACAGTGTTATCTGAAGCTTATTCCGGTGTCTGCTGGAAGGCTGGAGACCCAGTGGAGAATGTGAAAGATGATTCCACACTGGGTTATCCAAGAGAATATGGGGCAGCTCATCAAAAATGAGCAAAAGTATGTCATAGAATTACAAGAGCTGCCTATCACTACAGTACATACTTAGTGATAGTGGTACTAATAGGGAGAGGGCTGTTCTAGTGATCACCTGACTTGTAACAGGTGAGTTAAAATCCTGACTCTGATACCAACTCCTGTGGTGGCCTTGGCGTGTCACTCGACCTCTCTGCCCTTGTCTTCCCCTGCTTTGAAATGGGGATAATGCTGACTTACAGTGTACAGTACCACACTAGTATCAGAGGGGTAGCCGTGTTAGTCTGGATCTGTAAAAAGCGACAAAGAGTCCTGTAGCACCTTATAGACTAACAGACATATTGGAGCATAAGCTTTCGTAGGTGAATACCCCGTCTGACGAAGTGGGTATTCACCCATGAAAGCTTATGCTCCAATATGTCTGTTAGTCTATAAGGTGCCACAGGACTCAGTACCACACTAGAGTGTACTGAGGCTTAATTAATGGTAGCAAGGACCCTTGGTTTGACTGAGTGCTCTTGGAAATCACTGAGTCAGGCCCAGAGTTATGCTTTTGCAATTCTCAGCTGAGGACTTCAAGTCGGAATGGGGCCACTGGAAAAGGACTATTAAATAACTCTTTGTACCAACATAGGATGGTGTTCTTTGCAGGGACAAAGATGGGTGAGCGCTATCCACCTTCTACAGATGGGGAAACCGAGGCACACAGACATTAGGGCCAGGATTTTAAAATGTGGCCTCTGAATGCTTCAGTGTTGGGCCACCCAACTTAAAACACTTGGGCCCTGATTCAGCAAGGTATTTAAGTATGTACCTAACTTTAAGTAGGTGAGTAGCCCTACTGAAATCAAAGGGACTATTCCCATGGCTAAAGGCATGTGCTTGGGTTTCTTGCTGAATTCGGACCGCAGGGCTTGATTTTTCAGGGCTGCTGCGCACCCACAGCTCCCATTGACTGCAGCTCTAGGCACTGAACACTCCTGCAAATTAGGCCCTGCAAGAGCCACTCAAAAAAAGTTGATGGCAATTGTGAAAATTCTGCCCAAGGTCACACCTTGAATCAGTGGGAGAGTGAGAGCAGAACCCAGCCCCCCTGATTCCCTCCCGTAACCAACAGCCGGCATTACTTCCAGCCTCCGTGCCTAATGAGGAACTTAGTCATACATGTTACAAACTACTTCTCTTCTTTTTGTAGGTATTTCCGTTGTGAGTCATCCTTATCCCGGCGGACAGAGTAAAGAACAAGTCATGTAAGAGGTTTAATTTGGCTGATACCTGCTGCTCTGATTCATTTAGTGGCAATAGAAGCAAAACAGCTACCTGGAAATCATGAAACACCTACATTGATCAATAACTTTTTCTGAGCGATCAAATTGCTCTTTTCACAAAAGCGAACTGTCTCCCCTGTATCTACAGAGCTACTGATTTCCCTTTGAGTTTCTTCCCAGAATCCCTGATAAATGTGGGGACATTATAGATACCGCATCAATTTTGGAGCACAGCCATAACAATGACAATACATATTTTTCTTTCTGTCTTTCCAAACAATCTGCTGTCACAGTCCCCACCCTGCAAAGCCTTTCTACCAGTCATAGTGCTTACTACCCTGAGCCGTCTCTACAATCAGTAGGGAATGTTGGCAGGATCAGGCCCTTGGTTTTTTTAAGCTATGAATATTGTCTTCTAAATCAGGGCGATCAAACATTGACTCTGTCTTTCTTCCCCTTGTCTCCTCAGGCTCAGTAGCTTGCTTGATATCCTAGTCTCAATGTCTGTCCTGATTGGCTACTCCATCACAACAGCCAGCTTTGTGCTTTATGTGGTAAAAGAACATCAAACCAAAGCTAAGCAACTGCAGCATATTTCAGGCATCGGTGTGACGAGCTATTGGGTGACTAACTTCATCTACGACCTGGTAAATGACTTAACTTTTATGCACAGAGAACAGAACTCTTTAGTGAAAAATCCCCACTTCTGTATTTAAAGTTCATTATCTAGACTTATTAATATCATCACTACCAAAAGAGCTAGGTTATTGTTCTCAAAGGCATTGCCGATTATTAATTGTGAACCATAACACTGGGGTATGTATAAAACTCAGCAGATTTATAAGAGATCAACATGGCAAAGACCAAAACTTGGGTTAGTTTTTAACATGTAGATGCCAAATTGCCTTTGAAGTTAGATTGCAGAGGTGGAATTGTTGTGGACATCCAGGATTTATACATCTGGGTAAGGCTTATGGACCTGATCCTGCAGCTCCTAGTCCCATGAGTAAGGGCTGCAGGATATGACCCTATCTTCAGAACTCTACTGCAGATAGGAGATACTTTTGGAACCTTCAGAATACAAGATCCTACATTTGTAAACATCTCTTGGCTGAGATTTGAGAGATTGGAAAAAGCCAACTGATGGGTTAAGTAATATAATATAGAAAGGTTTCCAAACTCCTAATGTCAAAGAAAGTTACCTTCTGTTACTGTTAGTCAGGTCAGGGGTGATGTGCTGTATATATCTAGACTTATCTGCCTCAGAAGGATCCCACGCTTTTTTACGTCTTTTGAAAAGGTCCCTTTCAGGATTCCATAGTCCCCTTTGTCTTTGTCTTATGGTTTGTGAGCCATTATGGTGCTCAGAGTCACATTTTCAAGGTTTTCTCCTCAACCACAAGGAGCTAGGAACTTACTTAAATAAAAAAAAAACCTGAGGTTCCCACCTGATTCCAAGCATTGCAAGGCTCATGACAAAATCATGACGACTGACAGCGCTGAAAATAATCTCAGTGGAGTGGCGATGAAACAGAACCTTTTCACCCAGTAGATGATTCCCCAGCTCATCTGACAGCACAAATTTGCTTTCTCTTTTGTATTATTAAGGATTTCCCCCCACAAGTTTGTTTGGCTTGAAATTTAACTGATTCATATTTTGGGTCATCATGATGTCAGAATTCTGGCATCCACTGTAAATGTTATCCTTTTCATACAGCTTCCCCTCCCGCCCCCATACACTAACTTAGACTGGTCCCTCAGTCAGTTTCACATAGCTTGTGGCAGAAACTGTGCAGTGGAGTTTTTAGGCCTTGTCTACAGGGCGAGGCTTTTTTGTTTGTTTGTTTGTTTGTTTGTTTTTTTAGCTACTGGCACGGCTGCCCTGGTAGTTAGGGTGCTAGCCAGAGACTTGGGAAACCTGGCTTCAATGCCCTCCTCTGCCACAGACTGTGTGACCTGGCGCAAGTAAGCCTCTCTGGGTATGTCTACACGGCAGCTGGGGAGATAGTGTGGAGCTAGCATGCTAAAAATAGCAGTGTGGATGTTGCTGCTTGGGCTAACCACCCAACCTCAAGGCTGGGAGGGCTTGAGCTTGGGTGGCCAGGCTGAGTGTCTGCTGGAGCTGCAATGTGCCTGCTCACAGCCATTTTTAGCATGCTATCTTGAGCCCTGTCTACCTGGCCTGGGAGGCTCCTGCCCAGCTGCCGTGTAGCCATACACTCTGTGCCTCAGTTTCCCCTCTGCAAAATGGCAATAATAGCACTGCCTTGCCTCACAGGGGTGTGGTAAGGGTACATTAATGACTGTGGGGCACTCAGGTATCATGGTTGGGGGTGGGGGGGGGGCATATGAAGCACCTATGACCTGGCTCTTAGCATAGACACTCTTTACGGCAGTGCAGCTTGAATGGTGCAGGTGCAGCTTACCTTGGCTTGCAAGCTGCATCAGCAATGCAAATTGTGCCGTGCTGATGTCAATGTACCTACGCTAGCAGTTTGCAATGCAGCTACACTGCTGGCTAAATCCCAGTGGAGGCAAGGCCTTAACATTGGATTAACTCCACATGAACCGCTGGGGGCAGGAGCCATCTTTTGGTTCTGTGTTTGTGCAGCCCCTAGCACAAGGGGGTCCTGGCCCATGACTAAGGCTGCTGGACACCACTGGAATAGGACCCTAGGGCCAAATGTTCAGAACTACCTGCCTAAGCCTGCTCATGGATTTGAGCAGTAGAACAAGCAGCTCCTGGTTGTGAGTGCAAACAAGGGATTTGAACACACCATAAACGTGGCCAGGTTTGAAGAATTGGCGCTGAGTCACTGGTCATACACCTGTGACTCTGGCCTGCCTCTGCTTTCATGCTCCAGGTTCTCAGGTTGGTGCTGCAGATTTTTAAATGAGCCTATTGAAATAGCCCTGGCGTTCTAACTGCAATCACTATTCAGCAGGCTGAAACTAATCCAGAGCTCTCAGCAACCGGATATTTCTCAGTGAACGCCTACCAGCAAATTCTCTGAAATCCCAAAGTCGGGGAAAAGAGGAACCACTTGAGGAAGCTACTGTGTAGATCCCTGGCTTGACAGAGTATTGTAAACAGCAGAATGTGATTCTATAATAGGAAAGGCACGGGGCATTTCTCATTCACATCTAGGCCCTTTCATGCCCATGCTTCCTAGGGTTCAAAGCTGGGATGCTCCAGAGAGTCTCACAGAATGTATTCTCCTCTCCCATTGATGGACAGCTTACTGCACCTCTAGGGCAAAATTGAGACCTGGTGTCATTCCCTCCCCCATACAAGCTGCATGTAGCTCTATTAGAGTATTAATTATTCTGACTACGATACACTCTTTAATATCATTTCACAGGTTCTTTTTATGGTCCCGGTTGCCCTCTCAATAGGAGTTATTTCAGCTTTCCAAATACCTGCTTTCTTCAACGACAATAACCTAGTGGCTGTATTTCTTTTGATGATGATGTTCGGGTAAGTGTGTGGCTCATTTACTTGAATATGACTCCATCGGGGAGCGGGGGGGGGGGGAATTTTGCTTAGGATTTGGAGTCCTGACCAAAGCTGTGTGACTCTCCCATCACCTCTCTCTTGGCAGAATTGGAGAGGCTGAACTGACCCCGTAATATAGATAGCACTTAATAAATGTTAACTAGTTAGCCTTCAAAAGGCTTGGGAGAGATGAGGCAAGAACTTTTATCCCCATTTTAGACAGGGGCAAACCAAAGTTGGCAGTTTAAGCTGTAGAGATTACAGAGACCCAAGACACCATGGTTGGGGTGAATGATGCATGGTTGTCCTTATTTCCTGTTTACACAGACTTTACCTGAACAGCAGCTCTAAATGTTCACAACTAACACCAAAAACCAAGATGCTCAAGGTCTCAGACACAGCCTAGATTGTAACTACAGCTGACTGAAACTATTCAAATGTCAAAATATCAGTGACATTCCCAAGTTTTCAAAAAAAATCAGGAAAATTTAGATAAATTTTGCCCTGTTTTTTTCTCAGCAAGCTTGTTTAAATTTTTTAAATTTCAACCAAAAAAATATCAGGATAAAATTCACAAAAACCTTTTTTCAACCCGCTCTCGCTGTAACTCAGCCATTCCTGAGTCTGGTTCTCAGGAAGTATTTCTCTGCCGGAGTTAGGATTAAGCAGACAGGCATGGGGAGATAAGAACCCCGGATGGCTATGAGTCTTTCCTCAAAGTTTTCATTTTTAATTTGAATTGGGTCAGGACTACAAGGTCTTCAAGATCTTGACCTCAGCTAGTGTGGTTGCACAGTTTTCATTTGCCATGAATACGTGTCATCAATGTTTCCCCCAAATTCCACCAGAAAGCTTTGATTTTTTTTCTCTTTCAACTTCCTGAGACACTGAAGTCCAAGTGCAGCCCCCATGTGGAAGGAAGGATGGTCTGGTGGTTAGGGCACTGACCAAGGCTATGGGAGGCCACAATTCAAGTCCCTGGTCCACCATAGACATCCTCTGTGACCTTGGGCGAGTCACTGTGCCTCATCTGTAAAATGGGGATAATTGAGAATAATAATAGAGAATAATAATTCTCCCCTGCCTCAGAGCAGTGTTGTGAGGTTAAAGGGTGGTGAAGAGATCTGCTGATGAAAGGCGCTATTTGAGAAATAGGCATCATTATTACTATAATGACTATACCCACCTGTGTATAGCGAGTGAGGCAGAAGTTCCTGAGCTGAATTATTTTATTGCCGGTTTTCACCACTCTTTAAATTACTTTCATATTCTCTCTGCTGCCGATGATCTATAGATACGCAACGTTTTCATGGATGTACTTGCTGGCTGGGATCTTCAAGGAAACAGGAATGGCCTTCATAGTTTATGTCAGCATCAACTTGTCCTTTAGCATTAATACCATCATTACTCACTCAGTTGTGTTTCTACTTTCCCAAGAAAAGGCTACTGATCAGGTAAGAGCTCACTAACACTTTGGCCTTCTCTACATGATGAATCAGTCCTCACTAATGGAGTGTAAATTCTAGTGCACACTAGTGTGTTGCACATTAACTGGCCTGGGTGGATCCTGCTGCTGGCATGCACTGAAAGTTTCCATGTGTATGCTAATGTATCCCATTTTAAACAGTACTACTAATGCACCATGTAGAGAAGCCCTGTGTTAACTCTTAGAAAACTGATTGGTTTCCAAGGGCCTGAGTCAAAGGCTACTGAAGTCAGTGGGAGTCTTTCCATTGATCTCAATGGGTTTTGGATCATACCCGTGGACTTCCATTGTTTTTCAAGGTTTTGAGGGAGGTCAAGTAGGGGACATTACTCTAGCAATCTGGTGAGGTTCCCTATGTCCAAACATGGGGCAAGTGAGACTCTTTCTTCTCCATGTAATTTGCCCCACCCCCCCACCCCGTGGTTAGGAACCAGGAGTGGAGAGAGAAGCAGATGGGAGTGGACATCTGGGAGGGTGGAAACCAGATGCATGTGGGAGAGATCAGGGAATGAATGCAGGCCCACATTTTTGGGAAAGATGGTTGTATTGGGAGTTAAGTTCCTCCAGTGCAAATTACTGAGGCTGAGTACTCAGGGCCCCAAGGGCTACACCATGCCACGTTAACCAGCAGATGAGCTTTCTGTCATCTAACTGTGAAACAAGTGCTCTCTACACTGAATTCCTGTCCGTGCAAAGGGAAAAGTGCCTCGAAGGCACTGATATTTCCCTACAGTGGAGCACTGCTCTTTAATAGATCTGCTTCTCTTGTGCCTTAGAGAATCCGTCCTGGCTAAAATGTAAGATTGGGTTTTGTTTGTTTATTACAAGGACAATTTCTTAATTAAAAAACAAAAAGGAATCAGCCCTTGTCCCATTGACAGGCAATACCTGTTTACCAAACCCTTGGATCGTGACATTTGTCGTTGTCTAGCCACATCAGTATGGAGCCAATCTCCTTCCATGCTAATTTATTGCATCTCCAATGTGCTGTGTGTAATGTCAGTCGTGTTCAGCAGTCTTCACTGCTCGGGTTAGCTAATAACAATATTAAACAATAGCTCTTCGCTGCGAGGCTCAGTGCTTGGCTGTTTGTCATGCATTAGCAACTCCCTGGGCCAAACATGTCTCCTTGTCAGTGGGCGTGGAGCTGCTTGACCAAGCAGAACCGATGCGCTTGTGCTACAGAAAGCGAGAAGGAGGATTTGGGTACTACCTGTGTCCCTTTGAGCTTCATGGGGATGCCCTGCAATTCAGCATGCAGCGGGTTGGATCCACAGCTCTGAGGCTCCATGGATGGGGAGCACATCGGCTGCAAGGGTTAGCGCAGCTAGTGGCTACCACAACTTCATGAAGAACACCAGCCTGCAACCTGCTTACTTAGCTTTCCCTCACCTGGGCATTCCCTGCCTCAGGAGAATGCCCAGGTGCAGCCTCAGAGCACCGTTCTGGCAGCTGCCTGCTACCTGAGCAGTGCAAAGTAGCTGGAATAAGAGCCAAGGATCTGTACCAGGAAGTATGATCACTGGGTGCCATTTCCGAAGCACCTAGGGGAGTTAGGCACCAACTCCCAGTGACTTTCCCACCCTGAATTCCTTGCAATTGTGAAACAAACTGTTTCGGAGCTCTTTGCTGTTGATTTAGCTATGGTGTGAGATACGCCATTAAGCCCAAACAGGCATCAGTCCCAATGCTGTCCCAAGAATAAAGTCACAATGATCATTAGTGTTTCTCTTCTTTCAGGGCTTGTATGATCTCTCTGAAATCTTGAGGCACGTTTTCCTGATCTCTCCACAATTCTGCTTTGGATATGGCTTGATTGAGCTGTCTCAGCACCAGGCGCTGATGGGCTTCTTAAAAGCCTACGGAGTGGATTACCCTGACAGAACCTTTGAGATGGACAGAATAAGCTCCAAGCTGCTTGGCATGTTTATCCAGGGCACTATATTCTTTGCAATTCGGCTCTTAATGCATGACGGGATGATTCAGAAAGTCTGGTCTAGTATATTAGAGTAAGTAACATCTGTATTCCTACAGTGAATGTAGATTAAAACAGAGCTCAGTGCTTTAGTCGTTGACATTGTCATCATTATCAATTATTATTATTTTGCATAGCTCCATAAACTTACACAGCACTTTGCAAACCCAGCGTGAGCTCTCTCTGCTGGCAGTTCCCATATCTACCTGTGGTTATAGTGATGACTAATGGAAATGTGTGCGCCTTAATTTTTTGTTGCACCTCCCTCTCTATGGGCATTGGGGGTAATGGCTTACCTGCCCTACTTCTGCATGTGCTGGACAATTCCAGTCGCCGGGAGGGGAGAGGTATTCATTATTGTAATACCTGTGTAGGCCTGTGAGTTCAGTTTCAAAGAATGTATCCATTCCGTGTTGGAAAGGCAACTCAAAGGGCTGCCATTTCAGGTACCACGGGATATTGATGGGTTGATCGGAAGAGTGGCTCTGGGGTCAGCAGATCCAGAGCCCCTTCAATGCATTCGGTGGCATCGTGAGCCCAAGCTGATTTGGGTTCACTTCATGCATGAGCTGCCCCCCAAATTCTAATGGTAAAAACTGTCACCAAAACTGAAAGCTGCCATGATGTAGGACCGACACCAAAAGCAATGCATTTGTTGAATACAAGGAAAAGCTTCATAAAGAAAGAACATTTGTTTTTAAGCTTCGTACATGGAATAATAATAGCAGAGAGTTTTAAATTAATATCATGAGAGCATATAATAGGATCTCATTTCAATTTTACTGAAAAGACACTAAGTCCTCTGCACACGCAGATCCGGAATGTAAAATCATCTGTCTCCTACTCCTTCAGATTCCTGTTCGACAAAGTGCATGGCAGGCCACTGTTTCTGCTGGAGGCAGCTGATAAAGACCAAGATGTTCAGGCTGAGAGGGAGCGGGTTGAGTCTGGCCAAGCAGATGTCGACATGGTACAACTCCAGAGCCTCACCAAGATCTACCATCTTCCTCTCAGAAGGATCATGGCAGTCAAAAATGTCAGCATTGGAATCCCAGCAGGAGAGGTAAGCAAGCAGGCTATGGCAGCAGAAGCCTATCCTATAATAAAGGAAACTGAAAATGTCCTCCAAGCCACGTCCTTATTGTCTTCCCAATCCCTGCTTAAGACTCAGGAAGACCATCTGACAGCAACTACGTAAGTGGTGAGCTGAGACTACTACTTATTGGACAATCACTTGTTTTATTGGTACCTCATCCTTCCTTTCTTCCCTCTGGTATTCGTCACCTCCATCTATTGAGTGTCATTGATTATTTGTATTATAGTAAAGCCCAGAGACCCTAATTGGAATCGGAACCCCCTTGTGCTAGGTATAGCAGGGACATAGGGCGACAGACGGTCCTTGCCTCAAAGAGTTTAAATAGACAAGACAAAGGAAGGGTGGGAGGGAAACTATGATAATCTAGAGAGTGAATTCCAGCAGGGACTGTCTTTTTACTGTGTGTTTATACAGCGTCTAGCACAATGGGGTCTTGATCATTGATTGTTTGTTGTCATGGATTTACAGTTACCATTAGAAAGGTAGTCATGACTCTTTATTCAGACTGCATTGGGCTTGGAAAATGGGATGGGCAGCTGGAGAGGCAGTGTGGTCCAATGGATGGGATTAGGAGACCTGGGTTCTGTTCCTGTCTCTGCCACTGGCCTGCGGGGTGATCTTGGGCAAGGCCAGAATTGCTGAGATCCCAGTTTGACACCAAGAGCCAGATTTTCAGAAGGGCTTAGCACCCTGGGTAAATGGGAGCTGACGCTTTTTGAAAATCTAGCCTCTGATCTTAGTGGGGGAGATTTTCAAAGGCATAAATGACTGATACACCCTAAATCCCATGGGAAGTCAGTGGGAATTAGACTATTAACTGCCATTTGTGTATTTGACTCTCTCTCCCTCTATACCTTTGCTTCCTCTCCCATCTGTCTGTGTCTGCAGGACCAGGGCCTATGAATGGTACTAAGTGTCTGTACAGTGTCTATGACTTACTATGGGTCTGTCTACACTGCTGTAGGAGGTATGATTTGAAGCACATGTAGACATATTGAGCTAGCTTTAATCTGGCCAGTGTAGGTACCAATAACAGTGAAGCTGCAGCAGCATGGGATTGCAAGAGTAAGATGATCAGGATTTGATCCTTCACATGGCCTACATATGAAAATGCTCTTTGCAATAAAAGGAATGATAGTATTAAAGACCCATCCATTATTTCCTACTATGTTAAAACAGAGGAGCCTAATACGCACTGCAATACACTGCCCAATAAACAACCACCATTATAATATTTATATGCACTTTGACTGCCTGAGCCTTTTCCATAATCTGTTTTGCTCAAGGGCCAGGGGAGGAGAAGTGACAAGTCGCATTGAGCACTCACTGCATAGCAATACTTTAGCATTAAATGCAGCATGCTAAATGTCTCTCTTTCTGTCTCATAAACCAGTGCTTTGGGCTGCTTGGCGTGAACGGCGCTGGAAAGACAACTATCTTTAAAATGCTAACCGGAGACATCGGGGCTACCAGTGGAAGATTGAGAGTCCGGGATCAAACTGGGTATGGAGGATTAGATATCCGGAAGTGATGTATCAACAAGGCTATCTGGAAAACAATTTGTCATTTACCCCGGCTTGGATGGATCAACAAAGCAAATTAAAAAGAGTTAGACTTAATCAAAAGCAGAAAATTCAGCCCTTTAAAAATACTATATTTACTTCCTCAGGTCTTCAGTCTCATTTCACTGACACATTTTTTATGCTGGTGCAACTCCGCTGGTGTCAATGGAGTTTCTCCTGGTTTACACCGCTGTGAGATCAGAATCTGGCCCTTAGTCATTAAGAGCCTGATTCTGTCACCCTTTCTCTTGTTGAATAATATCACATTCCACAACTGGTCCCACTGAAATCAGTGGATCTGATGATGGAGTAAAGTGCTACTAGACATGAGTAAGGCTGCGATTCTGTCACAGAGGTCACGGAAAGTCATGGATTCCGTGACTTTCCGCGACCTCCGTAGCTTCCGCAGCTGCAGGGCTGCCCAGGGGCCAGTTGCACTAGCCGCTGCTGGAGTGGCCCCAGGACCAGCCGCTCAGGTGGTCCTCGGGGCCAGCCGCGCTGGCTGCTGCTCGGGCGGCCCTAGGCAGCTGGCCCCAGGGATCACCCAAGCAGCGGTCCTTCGGGTGGCCAGAGCAAAGACCCCGGGGAGCACCAAAGCATCAGTCCTGGGGGCAGCCCAGCAGTGGCTAGTGCAACTGGCCCCTGGGCAGCCCTGCAGCTGCGGAAGCTACGGAGGTCCCTGTACAAAACAGTCAAGTTCTGTGACCATCCCACACCCATCTAGCCACAGCTGGAGCAGCAGCGGTTCCGGGGGGCGGCCAGAGCAGTGGCCCAGAGGCTGTCAGGAGAGCGGTCTCTGGGGGCCTGGGAGCAGCAGGCCACAGGGGGCAATCAGCCTCCATGGCTGGAACAGGGGCCCCATAGCGCAGAGATTTAATCATCATGGGTATTTATAGTAAAAGTCATGGACAGGTGAATTTTTGTTTATTGCCCGTGACCTGTCTGTGACTTTTACTAAAAATACTCATGTCTAAATCTTAGCCTTAAACATGAGTAAGGACACTGGAAACTGGCCCATCAAAACCACTGTACGTACAAGCAGTGTGAGGTATTACTCAGTGTGAGACACACAATCCTTCCTTTTAGGAGCTAAGAACGTCAGATCTGCATAAGCCGTTATATCCTGAATTAAGAGCATTCCAGCTCCAGTGAGGGCTACATTTCCCCCTTTTCTTCCTGTTTAATAGAGCATATAGGAGACTTATGAAGTGTTTATAAAATGACCTTTCACTTCTCCTGATCCAGATCCCTGAGTGACATTGATGACACCCACTGGTCGCTCTTTGGCTACTGCCCTCAAGAAGATGCCTTGGATGACTTGCTGACGGTGGAAGAGCACATGTACTACTATGCTCGGCTACACGGCATCCCAGAGAAAGAGATTAAAGGAGTGAGTAGACCCATATGACTGAAGAGTTCCCTTGGGACCCAGTCAAGTCAGTGAGAGTCTTTGCATTGACTTCAGTGGTCTTGATCAAGGCCATTATGTGTAATAATAAACAATGAGGGTGACAGTCATGAATTTCCAACCTGGGACTCCCTTGCTTTGTGGCTAGATGGGTGTGGGATGGTCACAGAACTTGACTGTTTTGTAACACGGGGTCACAGTATGGAACTGACTTAGAACTGGGCAGTGCCGTTAAAACTCTCCCTACGTAGACATCTGTGCAAATACTCCATTGACTTCAGTAGTAAGTGTTTACTAGTTCAAGCCCTAAGTGAACAAGGGAAGCTGGGATTTGTAAAAGGGATTAGTAAAGGTTGTGTCCCTGATGTATTTATCCCAGGGGGTCTTTGTGAAATCGTTGAACTCCTATGTATTTTAACAGGTATTTCAAAGCAAATCTCCACACTTCAAAGACTTCTGTGGAGTGAAACCCAACCTGGCAGCAATATGTTATTTCAAAGGACATTTAATTATAGTATCTGAACCGCCAGAGACTGAGGGCTAGATCCCTACCTGATGTAAATCGGTGTAGCTCTGTTGAAGTCATTGGAGCTACACTGATTTGCACCTATTGTGGATTGGGTCTTGAATTGTTGGCAAATACATACTTGTTCCAGATATTCTATGGTTGGTCTAATTCTCCGTGTAAACCAAGTTTTTTTACTATTATTATTTGTACCCACAGATTGTACGTCAGCTTCTTCATAGACTTAAACTGATGCCATACAAAGACAGAGTCACCTCGATGTGCAGCTATGGCACTAATAGAAAGTTATCAACTGCTCTGGCCCTCATTGGTAATCCATCAATTCTATTGCTGGTAAGGAATCAGAAATTTTGGGATGAAAAGATCCGTAGCTTTTAAGGCCAGAAGGGACCATTTTATCATCTATTCTGACCTCCTGTCTGTAGCCTTGGATAAGTTTAGAGTGCAAATTGCATCAGTCACTCATAACAGGTTCTTTTACTCAGCAGCTACGTAAGAAATGTTGCTGAGTTGGAGATTGGTGAAGCACACACAGAAACTTTGGACTTTAGTTAGTACAGACAAATATAACTGAAATGATAGAAAAATCAATATATATAAGTACAGTGAAGTGGTTTACTGCATTGTGCATACTTGCAAGCTTATGGAGGCCATTAGAAGTGAAGATGGAAAGAAAAGTAAGTGGAGGTCACCATAAGTGGTGATGACGGTTTTGGCTGTCGCTTACGCTGTCATTCTGATGATCCCAATTAAAGGTTGGATTTACCCCTTATTTTATATCTCAGACCTTCTTCCCCTGAACACCCCTACATGTCCCATGACCATGGTTAGATCATTTTCTGGCCTTTGGTCCATTTATGGTTGTCTGGGAAACCATAATTGGTGTTATGATTGTTGACATAGCTTTTTGCATTAATACTTTTCCCAGCGTTTCCAATATATTAATGAAGTTAACCTCATGGTTACACATACTAAAAATCCCCTAGAAGTTCATTAGCATTCCATTAATTTGTTCTTTGCTGTGCACTTGTGTGTTGTAATGTATTCATTGCTAAATCGTATAATCCTAGGTCACTCATAACTAATAAAAGCAATTTTATTACATGCAATATTTATATATATATATATATATATCAAGCTTACCTCATAACCTCTGTAGGATGCGGTCAGGGGTCACAGGTCAACATGTATAACACAGGCCATGGGAGTTACCCCTGTAGTGAGCCCAATAAGTTGTGTTTGACTTAAGCATTTCTTCTGGAAAGGCATCAGGTCTTCATCTGAAGACATCAAGAGATGGAAAATCCACCACTTCCCTTGGTAGTTTGTTGCAATGGTCACTGACAAATGTGTGTCTTATTTCTAATTTGAATTGATCTGTTTTTTACCTTCCAGCCATCGGTTCTTGTTATGCCTTTCTTAGCTAGATTAAAGAGCACTTTAGTTCCCACTATATTCTCCTCAGGAGGGTACTTACACAATGTAATCAAGTCACCTCTCAATCTTCTCTTTTGATAAGCTAAACAGATGGAGCGTTTTAAGTCTCTCACTCTAAGGTATTCTTTGTTCCTATCTTCAAATTATTTTGTGGTTCTCCTCTGCACCCTCTCCAATTTGCCAATAGATTTTTTAAAATGTAGACACCAGAACTGTATAAAGTATTCCAGGCATGGTCTCACCCAGGGGTTCTCAAACTTGGGCCACGGCTTCTTCAGGGTAAGTCGCTGGCAGGCCGCGAGATGCTTTGTTTACCTGAGCGTCCGCAGGTACGGCCACTCGCAGCTCCCACTGGCTGCGGTTCGCCGTTCCCAGCCAATGGGGAGCTGCGGGAAGTGGCGCGGGCCGGGCCACCGCTTCTCACAGCTCCCATTGGCTGGGAACGGTGAAACGCAGCCAGTGGGAGCTGCGAGGGGCCGTACCTGCGGACGCTCAGATAAACAAAGCGTCTCGCGGCCCGCCAGGGGCTTACCCTGAAGAAGCCGTGGCCCAAGTATGAGAACCCCTGGTCTAACCAATGCTGTTTACAGAGATCATTATCCTCCTGACTGTACATGTCTGAAATGCCCCTACTTCAGTCGAGCAGCAGTAGAGAGAAATCCAGAGGCTCTGCATGAGTGCTTCTTCATGGATACTATATTGTGTCTACCAATTGCTCTTAAAGGGAAAGGAACCGAAAATGCTATCACACTATTCCATACTTATTGTCTCTCTACAACTTCCATATCAGATTTAAGATGAGATCATGCCCTCCATGGTATAGCAAGAAGGGGATGAAAGGAGCAGATAGCTTGTACCAGGTGGCCCCAAACTGCCATGGGGTGAAAAACAGAACCAGAACAGTAGTGTCCTTTTAAGATACAATCTAGAAAGCATATATCTCTTGCCACATGGAGGATATTAGAACGTTTCACCTAAATGGAACTTAACATTTTCTTCTTACATTATACTGGAGTTTTGCTCTGAAGTAGCATCATAACTGAAATGTTCTCTTTGTGCAAACTGCCATTTGCTGTTGTCAAAGAGATGCCTCAAGCAGTGGGTCTGGCTTTGATGTAAGAGTCACAGGTGTTTCTCTCTCGAGGGCTACCCACAAGTTTTAGTCACCCTTTCCTGAGCTGGGAAAGGACGCACACACAACATTCCATACGTGCACACCCAAAGTCGCAATTCAGATTTCCCAGTGAGGCTTTTCACTTGCAGTTCTCCAAGGGATGGCCCTAGCACACCAAGTTTAGTTAACCCAGCACCGGCCAATGTTTAAATTACCCCCATACCACCTACGCAATTGTTTTTCTCTGGCCCTTCTCCTGCTCCTATTCATAGAATCATAGAATATCAGGGTTGTAAGGGACCTTAGGAGGTCATCTAGTCTAACCCCCTGCTCAAAGCAGGACCAATCCCCAGACAGATTTTTACCCCAGTTCCCTAAATGGCCCCTTCAAGGATTGAACTCACAACCCTGGGTTTAGCAGGCCAATGCGCAAACCACTGAGCTATCCCTCCCCCCATTGGGCTCATGCTCTGCTTTCCTCAACAAGCCTCACCTGGCCTTTCAGGATTAAATCAGGGCAATTAGCCCCAGTCTTTTCTGCTTAATTGTTGTTAAGGCAACCAGCCTTATTCCCACGTGTCAGCACTCTTTGGGCTCATAGGAAAGAAAAGGAAGTGTGAGAGGATCAGAAAAATGTTTCAGCATAAACAAACATAACAGAGAAGGGGGAAAAACCAAAGAGAAGATGATCTTCCAGACTCCATTCATATCACATTCACTCAGTCACACCACAGGCAACGTAACTACAGAAACCAACCCCACAAAGTACCAGACCACCCTGCCACCACTGTGTTGTAAATTCTGCAACACTTGGTGATCAGTTTTCCAAACATTGGGCCAGATGGGCACAGCTCTGATTTACACCCGTTGAAGAGCCACCCCTAAATTGATAAAATTCCTTCTAACTTTAGCTTCTCTTTTTACCTATAAAATCCCAATAAAAAGGGAGAAGAGGAGGTTGTCTAAGCACAAGTTGCTTTCTGAATAACAAGCTGTTTTCTTTCTGCTTCGTATAATACATTGTCACCAACAATAACCATTCTACAATAGGAAGCTGGCTGGTAATTTTGTTGATGATGAATGAGGTGGGGCACAACTTACTGTTACTCATCTGTAGCTTATTGTCTATGGAATCCTGAAGACAGAAAACTTGTTTGTCCGTAAATGAAGTAGATATTACCCAGAAGACAAAGTGCAGTCTGGTATTACCTCCTGCTTGGATCAGAGCTACAATTTATTAATAAGTTGTTATTTATAGAAGTGTGAAATAAAACATCTACACAGAGGGAGGTTTTTCTGTGGCACCTCAGAGTCAGTTTTGATCTGGGAAAAGTAAGGCTGAGATTTTCAAATTAATTGATTTGAAATTAATGGGAAGTGGGTTTCCAAATCCTCTAGGCAGCCAAAGTCTTTGTAAATTAGTGTAATGTTCGGATAAGGCCCGTAGCAGTGGAGAGGGCTGTGCCACAGGCCTTCTGTGTGAATTCGGACAAGTCATTTCCCCTCTGTGTCTATGTAGTTTGTAAGCTCTTTGGAGAAGAGACTTCCTCTTAGTATGTGTTTGTACAACGCCTAGCACAAGGGGGTCCCATCCTAGGCACTACCATCATACATATAAATAATACTAATAATACAGACCAAAAGCGCCATATAAGGGCGAAGTGGTTGTGTTGGTATTTGTAGTGTCTGTAATGACAATTCTAAACAGAGAGCAGGTATGGAGAGGAACAAAAATGACATTTTCTTTACTATTTAAACTTACAATGGGGGGGGGGTTGTTATTTTTTAAAGGATGAACCAAGCTCTGGAATGGATCCTAATGCTAAACGACACCTTTGGAAAATCATCTCTGAGGAAGTACAGAACCAATGTTCAGTGATACTCACGTCCCACAGGTAGAGTTTACTGGCTGCCTTTATGCTTTATTAAGCCCAAACTAAAACCGCACATTGGAACACCCTAGAACTTTGGGGGCACTGAAATTTAAACACACTTCCAGTTCCAAGTTTTCCAAGTCTGTATAATGGACTGAATCCTAATCCTGAATCACAGCAGCAGCAAATTTATCTGGATCTAGATTATGCTGCTTGAGCCCATCTTTAGTAACATCCACCTGCAATAACATACAATAAGAAAATCCAGGAAGATCTTCCAGGAAGTGCTGAACGCTTCCTGGAAATGTGTGATTGCTCTGCATTGAACGGATCCTTGGCCCAGATCCTTGAAGGTATTTAACGCCCTTAAATATCTTTGAGGTCCTGGGCCCTCCCTATCCTAGTGGAATAGGAGCCAGCTAGAGATTTCAGGTGATTAAGATGATGAGTTACAGGTTAATTTCCTGTGTAGCTCATGGGAAACCATTAATGCTCTGGCCATTAGAGTGTCTTTTATTCCCATTCAGTGACTCTATAGAGCATGGGTGGCCAAACTTACTGGCCCTCCGAGCTGCATATGACAATCTTCAGAAGTTCAAGAGCCAGGGAGCACCTGCCGGGGCTTGGGGCTTCTGCCCCGCGGGAGGCACCTGCTGGGGCTTGGGGCTTCAGCCCCACTCCTGCTGAAGTCCCGAGCCGCGGGAGGCGCACCCCGCCAGGCTGAAGTCCCGAGATCCCCCCTCCTCACAGGGCAGAAGCCCTTACTCCAGCACCCTGTTGCAAGGCAGAGGTCCTGAGCTCCCCACCACCCAGTCTGGTGGGTGGAGAATGTGGGAAGTGGGAGGAGGGGGAGCTCCGTGAGCTGCACTTTAACTATAAAACGAGTCACAGTTTGGCCACTCCTGGTATAGAGTTTCTCTGTTTGCTTTTCAGCATGGAAGAATGTGAAGCTCTCTGTACCAGGCTGGCTATTATGGTGAATGGACGTTTCCAGTGCCTTGGCTCTTTGCAGCATATTAAGAGCAGGTCAGTCAAATGTATCTTCTCTCCTTTCACTATATTGAATTTAGAGCCTGATGCCCAGCTAATGTAAAGCCAGGGAGCTCCACTGAAGGCAACTGAAGTATGCTGGTTTACGTCAGCTGAGGATCTAGCTGTGTGTACTCAGGGCATTAGCACGTAGGGAACAAACCCTGGACGTCACTGAAAGCCTTTCTGCCTTTTGTTTCTGGGAATCTGTGATAAATAATGGTGGGGGACTCGCTGGCAAATCAGAGTTCAGTTTTGTGACGAATGTCAGGGTTTTGGCACTGGGTTTCATTCTGCAGCTGAACAAATCCAAGGCTTTTCATCATGTCTGAGAGTGAGAGAGACCCACCCCAGACTAGCCAACACTCAGCTGTAATGAGGGGGACCAAGTTCAAGGGCCTGTTCCACAACAGGCAGATCAGGGACTTGAACCAGGGTCACCCACATCCCAAGTGAGTGCTCTAGCTCTGCGTGGTTTCTCTGGGGTTGGCTGGGAGCCCTCTCTCCCTCTCGCATGCAGGACCTGAGAGCATTCTACAACTCAACACTTGCCAATGAAAAAACATTTCATTAAGAAATTCTCAACCAGCTCACTCAATAATACACATTCAGCCTCCATGAAGCTTTTGTTCAGTGTTTGAGAGGCATGTGCCTCTACCCAGATGACACAATAACTTGGTCGACTTTAATGTAGAAATTAAAAAACATATGATGGTGATGAACTTCACAGCTTATTAATGATCACCCTGACTGGATTGCTGACGCTGTTGACCTCACTGGAGATATTCCGGGGCTGGATTTGTTTCCCAAGAGCTCCCAGCAAGGCTACTTGACTCTCTTGTGTCTGTTCCGTACCTGCTGTGCAGCATGCATTCTGATTTTCTGTATAGGTTTGGAAGAGGATTCACCGTGAAAATGCACTTGATGAGCAGCGCGGTCAGCACAGAGGCTCTGACGGAGTTAATGCAGTCCCACTTTCCAAATACATGCCTGAAGGTAAGCAGGATAGATCAGACCAGATGTTGGGGGAACTGAGAACGGGATCCCATCTCAAACCTGTTATATTCACAACCGATATCTTGTAAGCTTCTTCTGACCACAGCTTTGACTCAGCAATAGCTGCCCAGAGCATTGTGCTCTCAAAGCATAAGGGAATTGCAACTCCCTCTTCCAAAGGAGAGGCAAGGCTCAGATTTACAGAGCTGCCAAAAGGGTTTGGACACTGAGGTCCAATTAATTTTAGTGGAATTAAAGCATCCAGATTTCCTAGGTGGCTTTAAAAACACAGCCAAAAGGTGACAGTGAGCATGCAAGAGAGGAGTCTAATCCGGCAACTCCGTACTCACTTGAGTAATCCCATTGATGTCAGTGCTACAGAAGGCTGTAGTTGTCTAGCTCCACTTGTTTTCAGAGGGAGCTGGGATTACTCGGTGCCTCTGGTAATAGAATTACATTGGCATCAAAGTGGAGTAACACAGTATTGAAGCAGGACCAGCCAACCCTCTAGCTTAACCCCAACTTTCAAAGTCATCCATCCAAACTACAAATTGGAAATACCACATCTTCCCTGAAGACCCTAGTCCGTCATGCACTTTAGTCTTCCCCAAAAGCCTAAGATAATAGAAGTTTTAGTTGGATCCTCACATAGATTCCAGAAAATACCTGATATTTGTTGCACAACAATATTTCCCATGCAAGAAATTTCTTCTCCAGCTTTCTCAGTCTTCACCGAGATATTACAGAATGGACTAACTAGCCCGTCAGCTGGGGAGTAGCTTTACCAGCCAGAGAAGGGAAATAAAGCTCCAGACCTCTATCTTCCTAAGGCCTGTTCCTCAGGGCTTGTTTATTCGCCACCAAAGAGTACCACAAACATAAAGCAACTCACTGGAAACACATGAGGTCAGCGGTCCTCAAAGTGTGGGTTGTGACCCCAAACTGGATCGCGACCCCATTTGGATGGGGTCACCAGGGCAGAAAGTCCCAGCACCGAGCTCTGGGATTGGCGGTGGGGCTGAAACCCGAAACCGCCGCTTCAGAGGTGGCGGTGGGGGGCTGAAGCATGTTTTATTTAAAATACTAACTATTCTGAGGGCACTGAGACTGTGTAGTAATTTTTCTTGTCAGCATGGGGTTGCGGTGTAATTAAGTTTGAGAACCGCTGCACTAGGCAGCCATTGCCCATAGGCTTTTCTCAGTTGAGTGAGTCAGAAAGGGAGAAGACACATCCTCCCCCTTAATTCCATTTTGAGTCAGCTTCCCCTACCTTTTTATATTGCACCCAAGCAGCTGTATGACCTGCCGGGACCTGTTAACCTTTTACAGCCTGCAGCACCTTGACTTTATCACACTGCTCTTGTTCCCACAGGACCGGCATCTCAATACGGTAGAATATCACGTGCCCGTCTCCGCAGGAGGAGTAGCAAACATATTCGATCTTCTGGAAACCAACAAAATAGCCTTCAAAATTAGGCACTTCTCAGTGAGTCAAACCACTCTAGAGGAGGTAAGAAATTCAGACGTGAACTGATTACCAGACACATTGGACCACATATTGAAAGGGGTTTCATTCCACTCGCCGTTTGAGTGCACACACCTGTACGTGCATTTTCTAGCACTTCTGTCTCCAGATGCATATGGTAGTGCTGGGAAAATGCACAAGCAAAGTTGTGTGAAAACGGGGCCCAAAGGACGTAGTCTGCCCTCAGTCACGCTGGTGCAGTACTGTTGATTTCACTGGGACTCCATAGCTGTAAATGAAGGCAGAATTTCAACCCACATTTTTCAGAGGTGAAGGGTGGTCTTGTGGGTAGGGGCCCAGATTGGCAGTCAGGAGCTGTGGCTTCAGTACCTGGCCCTCCTACCATTGATTTCAGAAGTTATTCACTCTCTCTGTATGCCTCATTTCCCTATCGGTAAAACGGGGATGATAATATTCCTTTCTCCCAGCTTTTGCTTGTCTAGTTAGACTGCCAGCTCTTTATGGCTGCTCTTTTCTTAGTATGAACTAGATCTCCAACTGATGTAGGTTGCCATAGCTCCATGGACACTTCAGTGAAGCTATGTCAATGTATGCCAGCCAAGGATCTGCCTCTCTCTCTATTTATATAATGGGGCCCCAATCTCAGTTGGGGCTTCTAGATTCTGCTGTAATACTCATTTTGTTTATGATTATTTGTGACGTGGTGCCATAGTTACGTTCCCTCCATTTCCACTTCAAAACATTTTTTCACCAGTATACAAATATTGTAGGAAGATCCCAAGTTTAAGGGCTACTTTGAGTTATGCCTGCTAGGACCATCCCATTGGCAGGGAATAGCTGGAGCACTAGGCTCTGCAGTCATGCCCCCAAGGTGACCCACTTTTAGAATCATAGAATCATAGAATATCAGGGTTGGAAGGGACCTCAGGAGGTCATCTAGTCCAACCCCCTGCTCAAAGCAGGACCAAACCCCAACTAAATCATCCCAGCCAGGGCTTTGTCAAGCCTGACCTTAAAAACCTCTAAGGTAGGAGATTCCACCACCTCCCTAGGTAACCCATTCCAGTGCTTCACCACCCTCCTAGTGAAAAAGTTTTTCCTAATATCCAACCTAAACCTCCCTCACTACAACTTGAGACCATGACTCCTTGTTCTGTCATCTGCTACCACTGAGAACAGTCTAGCTCCATCCTCTTTGGAACCCCCTTTCAGGTAGTTGAAAGCAGCTATCAAATCCCCCCTCATTCTTCTCTTCTGCAGACTAAACAATCCCAGTTCCCTCAGCCGTTCCTCGTAAGTCATGTGCTCCAGCCCCCTAATCATTTTTGTTGCCCTCCGCTGGACTCTTTCCAATTTTTCCACATCCTTCTTGTAGTGTGGGGCCCAAAACTGGACATAGTACTCTAGATGAGGCCTCACCAATGTCGAATAGAGGGGAATGATCACATCCCTCAATCTGCTGGCAATGCCCCTACTTATACAGCCCAAAATGCCGTTAGCCTTCTTGGCAGCAAGGGCACACTGTTGACTCATATCCAGCTTCTCGCCCACTGTAACCCCCTAGGTCTTTTTCTGCAGAACTGTTTCCTAGCCATTCGGTCCCTAGTCTGTAACAGTGAATGGGATTCTTCCGTCCTAAGTGCAGGACTCTGCACTTGTCCTTGTTGAACCTCATCAGATTTCTTTTGGCCCAATCCTCTAATTTGTCTAGGTCCTTCTGTATCCTATCCCTACCCTCCAGCATATCTGCCACTCCTCCCAGTTTAGTATCATCTGCAAACTTGCTGAGAGAGCAGTCCACGCCATCCTCCAGATCATTAATGAAGATATTGAACAAAACCGGCCCCCGGACCGACCCTTGGGGCACTCCGCTTGAAACCGGCTGCCAACTAGACATGGAGCCATTGATCACTACCCATTGAGCCCGACAATGTAGCCAGCTTTCTATCCACCTTATAGTCCATTCATCCAGCCCATACTTCTTTAACTTGCCAGCAAGAATACTGTGAGAGACCGTATCAAAAGCTTTGCTAAAATCAAGGAACAACACATCCACTGCTTTCCCCTCATCCACAGACCCAGTTATCTCCTCATAGAAGGCAATTAGGTTTTTCAGGCATGACTTGCCCTTGGTGAATCCATGCTGACTGTTCCTGATCACTTTCTTCTCCTCTAAGTGCTTCAGAATTGATTCCTTGAGGACCTGCTCCATGATTTTTCCAGGGACTGAGGTGAGGCTGACTGGCCTGTAGTTCCCCGGTTCCTCCTTCTTCCCCTTTTTAAAGATGGGCACTACATTAGCCTTTTTCCAGTCATCCGGGACCTCCCCCGATTGCCATGAGTTTTCAAAGATAATGGCCAATGGCTCTGCAATCAAATCCGCCAACTCCTTTAGCACCCTCGGATGTGCTCGTCCAGTTTTTCTAAATAATCCCGAACCACTTCTTTCTCCACAGAGGGCTGGTCACCTCCTCCCCATACTGTGCTGCCCAGTGCAGCAGTCTGGGAGCTGACCCTGTTTGTGAAGACAGAGGCAAAAAAAGCATTGAGTACATTAGCTTTTTCCACATCCTCTGTCACTAGGTTGCCTCCCTCATTCAGTAAGGGGCCCACACTTTCCTTGACTTTCTTCTTGTTGCTAACATATCTGAAGAACCCTTCTTGTTACTCTTAACTTCCCTTGCTAGCTGCAATTCCAATTGTGATTTGGCCTTCCTGATTTCACTCCTGCATGCCTGAGCAATATTTTTATACTCCTCCCTGGTCATTTGTCCAATCTTCCACTTCTTGTAAGTCCCGGTGGTGTGGGGTGCAGTGGAGCGATCTTGTTTTTATGCCACCTGGGGATTCCCCTGTGACAGGCGAATCCTCAACTGATCCGATGGGGCAACTGTCCAGCCCCTTTGTGCCACCAGAATAGTGCAAAGTGAATGGATCTGGAAGCAAAACTATTACCCTGCAATCCTAGATACTATTCTGAGAGCGAATTGTGTGTGTAGATGTGAGTAATAGGGTGTGTGTGTATAATGGAGGGGTGTGTGTATATAATGTAGATGTGTGTATGTATATATAGGATTGGGTGTGTACACATATAAATATATAGGTAGATGTGTATATAGGTATACGTGCATATATATAAAATATGCAGTAAAGCTGGGCTTTGCAAAGCAGCCCAAAACATGTAAGTGCCCCAATCCCATTTGGCACCTAGCTTTCTCAGACCCCTTTTGGAAATCCCATCCCAAACACAGAATCCCTCCCTCCCAGGGCTATAGTCCATGGGGGGAAAAGGCATTTTTTTGTCCATTTCTTGACTTTTTTTTTTTTTAGGTTTGTCACATAATCAATATTTTCCTTTAAACTTTTAGGTTTTCATCAACTTTGCCAAAGATCAGACTGGGGCTGACAATGCAGATGCGAGTACAGATGTAGACTCAGACTGCTCGGATACAAGTAGCCAAGATACCAACATAAATGCCATCTGTTAAAGGGATATTGCGGTGTTTAAAAAAAATCATATTTTTCTAAACAATGGGGTTTTTTTTACTTATTTTGTTATTAGCAACCTGGTAAACATGTAAAACTGGCATATCAGATTGGTCTTGCCCCAGTCGTACAGTTCTTGTTCTAGGTTTATTTTATATCTATATTGCAAAGTTGGTGACATCTCCTGATACTTGCTGTTCAAATACTCTGGAAGCTCTTTGCCATTGGCTGTCACCAAGAAGATCAGTGGGTGATAGAGTGGAACAGTTGCTCTGGAGTCAGGGCCATAAGTGAGAAGGAGGACGGGACAGTCGTTCAGATGCTAGCTGGGCTCTCAGGAAACCCGGGGTTCAATTTCCTGCTTTGCCACAGACTTCCTGTGGGACCTTGAGGAAATCACTTGAAATGTCAGTCAAATGGAGGGATAACAAGACTTCCCTGTCCCCCAGAGGTGTTGTGAGTCTAGATACATCAAAGGTCGTGATACTCCAGCAATGGGGTCCATCTTAGATAGCTAAGTAAAGCTTTTCTCTGTGTGTGGATTATGTCAGTATTAATACAGTTATTTAAAATTCATGCTTCTGTTGTTTTTGTTTGTTTCTGTAGTTTGCACCAACTCTGCATGACCCCTAGTACAAATCTCCCCGTCCCAGGCAATTTTCCACAACTCAGCAAACCCAACAGCCTGGACCACAGGAAGCATTGTGCCTAGCAAAATTGCCCAGTCACACTCCAATTTAATCACCACCCCTCTGCCACCAACTGAGACACACTGACCTGGCCTCTCCCAGAACAAGCAATCACCCAATCCCTGCAGAACTCCTCCAGGTTTATCCCTCACCACCCAGGGACAACGCCTTCTGGAGGACAGTGCTTCCCAGCTCGGGTGCTGCACTTCACACCGCCAAGTGCATGGCCTTCCCCTTTGGCCTGGGCAGTTCAGGAGTATTCGGGGCCTGGCAGGGTTGTTTCTGCTAGGGTGAGAAATCCGTGCTGAGTCAGGTATATTCTTCCTTATTTACTGCTCCCCTGCCCAAAAAAACCCTTACACAAAGTCCTGTTGATCTGAGTCCAGTAGAAACGAACAGCAGCAGGCTGTTTCCTTGCTCAGACATCCCCAAGTCTGCCTCTCCAGCGAGCTCTGTGCACAAGCAGCCCTGTCTCTCTGCTTATTCTTGGGGTCATGCCCACAAATCCTTCTGGCTTTTGCCTTCGCCACACACACAGCCTGCTAATGATATCCTAGCCCCCCTGCATTTGCAAACAGAGAAACTTCTCCCTCCCACAGCTTAGCTCGGCTCTGCCTTGCCACCTATTACTTTGGGTTAACTCCCAGCTGTCCGCAGCTACTGTTACTCCATAAAGGGGGCTGCATTGCTTCTTCCATTGACCCTGTCATTGGCTTTAATGAGGCTCGTGATTGGATCTAAGATCCTGCTGATTGACAGCCATTAGCACCTTTCAGCAGAACAGCAGGTTAAAAACCCCAGTCTTGGAGCTCACTGCTATTTTCCAAGGGTAGTGGGTGTTCAAAAGAGGTCAGAGACTATTATACCTATATTATTTATTTGTAGTTCCATAGCATCGAGGAGCCCCAGCCACAGACCAGACCCCATTCGCACCAAAAGGGGGTCCCTGCCCCCAATGCTCTTGCAATTGAAGTGCTGGCGCTGCTGTAAGAAGGGGAATCCCCAATAAACCTGAAATGACGTGACTCTCGCTCGGTTTCAGGGGCGTGTACAAAATTCAAACCAGAGAGGGGTTTGTTCAAACTTATTTTGGGGCCAAGGGAAACTTTCGATGAGACCTGTGATCTATTTTGCTTTGATCTTTAGGGAATGAGTTTTCCTAGTTCAAGTTTGATTTTGAGGCTTGTTGCAAAAATCACGCAGGGACAGGTATTGTTAATAACTAGTGTGTTCAGGACCCTGTGGTGGGCTTCAGCCTCATGTCGTGTAGTTGCACCAGAAAGGTCATTGTCTACCCTTGATCTTTGTGCAAACTTCCTGCTGACATCACTGGGAGCTCTGCTGTGTTTCAATGGTAGCAGCTGGCCCTAAATTTAGACCCCAACCCACAGATCATAATTAACACAGGAAGGGAGGGGGGATAGCTCAGTGGTTTGAGCATTGGCCTGTTAAACCCAGGGTTGAGAGTTCAATTCTTGAGGGGGCCACTTAGGGATCTGGGGGGAAAAAATGTGTCTGGGGATTGGCCCTGCTTTGAGCAGGGGCTTGGACTAGATGACCTCCTGAGATCCCTTCCAACCCTATGATTCTATGATACAGAGCCTGGATGAAATTAGGCTTGTCTTTGGTGGAGGTCTTGCGTTCTCTGCCAAGGATTCAGAGCATGTCTCCGGAATTCCAATCAGAGTATTATTTTATGATGTCAATTGCTTTGTGTGCTGCCTCTGGAAGATGGATCTTCAAATGCTGTGTCCAGATGTACTTTATATATAACTGCGAGGGGCTGCGATACAGAGATGCTTGTGTCCCTTTAGATTGTACAGATCCAAAAAAGAAGGGAAATGCTTTTTTAGAATACTTCAGCAAGTTGTAGGGTGTTTTTTAAAAGGCAGCACTTTGAGTTTCTACCCATTTCTAGCATTAATAGAAACATCTACATTGTACATGATGGGCCAGAGGTACGAGAGACACTTAGAACTTGGTGGTAAAAGTAAAATGTCTGTTACCTAAGTCAAGTCTGTAGGTATCAGTCCAAACATGCAAAAGTTACACCCTTAAAGTAGTTGATTGGTAAACCGTGGAGAGGTGGTTTGAACTGGTTTGGCAAGTAGATCGTACAGTTCGTAACAGATACAGCCTAGAGCTGTGTTAGCTTTTCTGTGGCTTCCTACAGAGCCCCCACACCACATGTACAGCTGTCCTGGACTCCTGCCGATCCCTGTGGATCTACCCATGTCTTTCTCTGGTGGAGGAAAACTCCAATCTTCCTCTCAATGGAATGATATGGGAGACTCCATCAGAGGATCTGTTCAAATGCACCATAGAGATTTCTTCTCTCTACGTTGGTGGGAGGGCATGCTTTGGTCTCACGTTTGGTTGGAAATAAGAGAGATACTGAGCTGCCACTTGATAAAAATTCTGACTTTATCCCAGGCAATATCAGGATAATATGGACTATTATATTTTGGTGCTTTAAATGAGCTTTACGTTGCCAATTATGGGCATAAACCTCTCTCTTTAATTGACACAAATGGACTCATCAAAATGGGACAGTGAGTAATCAATGTATGACTTACATTGCAATGGAATCCTACACACTTAAACCACTTACCAGCATGAATCTATTTTCTTGCAAACTGGTGGCTAGTTTACGATGAGGTGAGGGGATCAGACAGTGTTGTAAATTAACAGGTGACTTGATCTGGGGAATCGCTCAGCTTTTTTGCAGGTACATTTTCTCTCATTCTGTCTCTGTTTAAACCCCTACCTCCCACTTTTCCCTTTATAAATATCCTCTTGAGAGGGCTAGATTTTCAGAAGAGCCTGGTGGTAGATTGTCATGGATGCAGCACCCGAGCTGGTTGGGAATGTTTCGATGAAACGTGTTTTCACTGGAAAATGGCAGCTTGTTAAAATGGAAACTTTTTCCAGAAATATATTGGTCTTGACAAAAATTTTGTTGGGAAGGTTTCTCAGGTCGAGGGTGGACTGTCTGGGCAAAAGGAGCGAGCAACCAGATTAGCCAATAGCCAAATGGTTTGGGATCTTACCTGGGCAGTGGGAGACTGGGTTAAAAACACTGCTCAGAATCAGAGAAGGAACTTGAGCCAGTCCGGGTGAGTACCCTACCTGCAAAGTGCAACAGCTCCAACAGAGGAGTGTGAGAATGCCTCTACACCCTGGTGGCTAAGCATTCATCCGACATGTGGGAGACACCTCTGAAAGTCCCAGCTCTGTCCGACGCACTCCCTGCTCTGCACCCATCATTACAGGCAGGTTTTCAAAATAGCGCCTCTCCCATTGAGGCACCTACATAAAGGCAGACGGCAGCTCCCGGTGCCACACTTGTGGCCAAATATCCAGAAGAGTTCAGCACTCAATGTGCATCCAAGAGGCTGAGCTCTGATTCTGACGCCTGAACGGAAGTTAAGCTCTTCTGAGAAGCTGGCCCCCATTATGCCCTTTTGTTTGGCCTCCGAGGGAGAAGGAGCTGTCCGAGTACCACAGCTCATCAGCTCTCTGCGGGTGTGAGATGAACTCCGAGAGCACGCTTTTGACCTCTGCTCTCTCACACATTATCTTTTCAGCCTTCATAAAGCCAGCTGATTTTTCAAGGAGTAAAGACAAAGAGCCCAGTTAAGTCTCCGTTGGATGGAGCATGTGGCTTATACATGCTAATTAGAACTGCATGGTCCTCAACTGGGCTTAATTTAAGAATGCTCCTGAAAATTACAGAGGAAAGTGAAAAACAGTTAAACACTATGTAACGGCTAAAATAGTCTGGGGCCAGGGAGTCAAGTAGTCAAGTAATAATTAGTTATGTGGAGTTGTGAGACTGATTCAAATCAATTTCATAATTGTCAGTGTGGCGTTAGAGACACTGGCTCAAATCTCTTTCCCGTCTCTGTTAAATTAAACATTTCGGGGGGCTGTTTATTTTGTGACACAACTCCTGGCTCAGACTTTGCAGATGAAGTTTCTGCTTTTAGCAGAGCCATTCTGCTACTGGTTCTTGCATCTCCCTGGATCCAAATGCAAAGCCTTTATCTGAGTAAGGCTGACTTCAGCAATGGGGTGAAATAGAAGGCATCTGAGTGGTGAATTTGCAAAGTGAGGTTCATGCCAGCAAGGAAAACATCAGCCAAAGGGAACTGTCCAATGAACATCTCCGACTTGCCTCTAGTTAGAATATAAAATCAAACTCTAGTGGGTTTTTGTTGTTGTTTATTTGCTTACTTGCTTGTGTAAGAAAATCTGGCTTTCGTGTCATTTCAGCATGTGACTAACTTTACCCACGTGAGTACTTGGACAGACGTGTCGTTGGGACTTCATGTGTGTAAAATTACTCATCGGCAGGCTCAAACATGTAGCAACACGTTCCCAACTCAGACCCCAGGCCTGCAAACACACGTGTGTGTAATTTTAGTCATGTGAATAATGCAATTGGCATTAATGGGATTACTTATGTGAATAAGGGCTAGTCTACACTACCCGCCTGGATCGGCGGGTAGAAATTGATCTCTCGGGGATCGATTTATCGCGTCTCATCTAGACGGATAAATCGATCCCCGAATCGACGCGCGTACTCCCACCTCATCAGGAGGAGTAAGCGCCGTCGACGGGGGAGCCGTGGCGGTCGATTTGCCGCCGTCCTCACAGCGGGATAAGTCAAATAGGATACGTCGAATTCAGCTACGCTATTCACGTAGCTGAATTTGCGTATCTTAAATCGATCTCTCCCCCACCCCAGTGTAGACCTAGCCTCAGATTACTCATGGGATAAATCGTTTGCCAGCTCAGAGCCTTAGTTGATAATACTAGTGCCAAGATTTTCAAAAAAGGGTGCCTAAAGTTAAATGACTTATGTCTCTATGTAGGCCCCTAAAGAAGTGGCTGGGTTTTTCAAAGTACTGAGCAACCAGCAGGACCCTTTGAATTCAGAGTAGCTTCAGGCAGTTTATTTAGGCACCTAAAGAAGGATTTAGAAGCCTTATTTTATGCCTGCATTTTAAAAAATCTCTGCCTAGATGTTGTTTAGCCTGCTGCCAGATCCCCAGCAAGTGTAAATGGACATTGCTCCGCTAAAGTCAATTAATCCAGACCAATTTACACCATCGGAGGATTTGGCCCAGTTCGAGGTTTAATTACATAATAATTTGCAATACATTTTTTTATTAAATTAATAAAAAGTTGACTTCAACTGATTCTTAGTATTAATACGTATAAAAATGTGGATTAGATAGGAAACAAAAATTGTTTGAGTCACATTTTTGCTTAACGCAGGCTAAAAAAATTACAGGAACGGTCCTCAGATGGTGTAATTCAACCTAGTGCAACTGAAATCATTAGGCTGATTTACACCAGCTGACGAGCTGACTCGAGGATTTTTTTATGAACAGAGAAAACTTTAAGCGTCTGCACTTAAGAGAGGCGATAGGTTTCATACATGGGCTGCACAAGAAAAAAAGATTGTTGGAAGGCAACTGAACACAGGATGTTTTTTTCTTTTCCTGGACGATAGCTGTGATCTTGTCATGTAACAAAATACGAACAGAGTATTTAAAAGAAAGGGGGGGTGATGAACCGAGAAAGGACAAAACCCTAAATCCACCGGAATCATTAGTCTACAATGGTTTTTAAACGAGAATTGCTGTGATTCTTTTGGGGGAGGGATAGCTCAGTGGTTTGAGCATTGGCCCGCTAAACCCAGGATTGTGAGTTTAATCCTTAAGGAGGCCATGTAGGGATCTGGGGCAAAAATCTGTCTGGGGATTGGTCCTGCTTTGAGCAGGGGGTTGGACTAGATGACCTCCTGAGGTCCCTTCCAACCCTGATATTCTATGATTCCATAATTCATGCAACTTCATGAATGAGAGACGCTGGATCAGTCTATCCGCTACTAAAGGATGATACACGCTCTAAATATTATCCTGGGTGAATGGTATTCTCCTAGGGCCTCATCACAAGGCCACTGACATTTAACTGCAGTTAGATACGTATGGTTGGCCCATGCCAGCTGACTTGGCTCACAAGGCTTGGGCTGCAGGACTGCTTAATTGTGATGGAAATGTTCAGGCTCGGGCTCCAGGGACCTTCCCACTTCGCAGGGTCCTAGAGCCTGGGCTCCAGCCCAATCCCAAATATCTACACCACAATTAAACAACCCCTTAGCCCGAGTCAGCTGGCACAGGCCAGCTACGGGTGTCTGATTGCAGTGTAGACATACCCTACGGGAGTCTTTCCACTGGTTTTAGTGAGCTTGGGCTAGGCACTTAAGGTGCACCCCTGAGCAATGGGGGGCCTGATCTCACTCCCACTCAAGTCAAAGGAAAGACATAAGTCAGAGGGAGTCGGATCAAATCATAGGCCAGTATAGGGCATAGATCCCACCCTATTTTGTGGTGTGTAGGCTTTCTGCTGGTTCCCCTGCCCAGTGGAGAATATCACCCTTATTCCTGTTCTCCTAAATCTGCAGAAATATAGAGAATCTGATCGTTCCCTAAGTGGGAATCACCCACCCAGTGGGGATGGAGAGGGTGGGCGTGGACAGGAAATGCTGCATGTTTCACACAGGGATTTTCCATCCCCTTAATATCCCTGTAACTCTGTAACATGCATTAGAGGGTTGGCCTCTTAAACCTGAAGTTGCCTCAGAGCTGCAGGCATCTTGGGAAGCCCACCAGAGGCCAGGGTCATCCATGTGACTTCCTCACTGCTTCCCTCAAGGTAGCATCTGACCCACCCCCAGCTCTGGCCTGCCTCCTCCTGATTCGCCCAATCACGTTGCTCTGGTAGAGGGACTGCCACTGCAGAAGTGGAGGACTGCGCTGCAGATCCAGCAGCCCCTTCACCTTTCGCACCCTTAGCCTGGAATCGCTAGGTCTGGGTCCCCTTTGCTCACAGACATGGAGGGGACAATCTAGCCCCGGGGTCTTTAATATGCAGCAAGTTTTTATAATGTGGTACAGCTGCATTTCATCCCTGTGCCTTACGATTTCTAATGAAGGCACAGATGCTTTAGGCTGAAGTTTTCAAAGAAACCTAATAAGAGCTTGTCTACATGGGGAAATTATCGAAAATAGCTACTGTGCAACCAGCTATTCTTCAATAGCTCCTTGTGTGGACATGGTTATTATGGAATAGTTCTAGACTACCTATGGTGCTTTAAATTTACCTTATTCTGGAGTAACTTCTCCTGGGTCGATAAGCCCTTAGGGAGTTGGGCACCAAAATCTGGTTACATTTCAGTGGGATTTGGGTACCTAACTCAGTCTCCTTTGAAAATCTCAGCCTCTCTCTCTCTCTCTCTCTCCATGGTGCTTAGAACTGATAACCACAAGTTGCGACAAGCCAAGTACTGTAAGTGACTAGTCTGATATAAATAAACAGTGAGAGGATGTGAATGTCTGAGGCGGCTATGCTAGGATTCAACTGACAATTAAGCAAGGGGAAGCAGAGATGCCCTGGGCAGGGGGAAGTGAGAGAAATGATCATCCAGCCTGAAAGACCCACACTTCAGCCTGGGCTAGGAATGTCTACCTAAATGTTAATGGCTTGTAGTCCATGGGCGGGGGGGAGGGGGGGGGGAGCTGCCCTTGGGTAAAGCATGAATAATCTGGCCCTTGGCTGTGGCTTAATTCACCAGCTGGATGTAGGCAGCACTTTTGAACTTGCTCGTGTCTTATAAATGCAGTCAGGAGGTAATGTAAAATCCCATCAATATCTTGGCCATTGTGTGAGGCAGTAATAAATTCACTCAAAGGAACTGGGTGGGAGGAATAAAACTGCCCATGGACAGTGGAGCTCAAAAGATGACGTCATGTCTAGAATGGCAGTGCATGATGCGCATCAAAGTGACAGGGCAGCTGACAGGCCATGGGAGGGGAGGCAGCGTTTTGCTGACCGACGTGGGCTTCTTTCGCTTCTATGACTGGGGATTGTGACCTGAATGACGGGAGCCGGGGATTTGAGTCTGAAAGTGATTTTTTTTCATATCCGTTAACCTTCAAAAAGAAAGTAAAAACCAACAACCGGTTGCAAAGTGGGGAATCTGTCTGTTCCATCTCTGAATTCTGTGCAAGTTTATCAACTCTCTGTATGTATCTTTACCAAGCTGCAACCCCCATTTTGAATGTGCAGCCTCTTGCCTTCTCTATCGTCTGTTTGCCTCCATGTTGGACTGAAATTCCAAAAGGCGGGTGGCAAAACAAGAACAAAAGAGGGTCATTGACATAAAGGGCTTGCCCACTGAAATGTAATGTAATATAGGCAATAAAGTAGCTCCTACCCAGGAGAATTGGTTTGTCAGGGGAGACGAGGTTGACATAGGTCTCTGGTCACCTTGGGAAGCTGACCAGGGAGTCACTTGACAGAGGAGATTGGAAGGTTAAAAAAGAAGGAGCTGATTTATTTGGGATCTTTGGCCATTTTCAGCATCTCAAGCAGATGGGAGCTGATGCAGCCTTTTAAGGCCAGGGAAACCCTCCTTCCCAAAGCTAGTCTGCAGTTCAGATTTTCCCTCTCCTTTCACAGGAGCCCCCAGCCCTCCTTCCCATCACTGGATTATCATTCCAGCACTCCCTTTATTCCTGCAGCTGCTTCCTCCCGGGTGTCTGTCCCGCCTGGACCCCCTAGCTCTCTGCCACTGTCATTCCTGTTCCCCTTTGACTCATTATAGAGACCAGCTGCCCCCTGTGAGGCCCCATCATGGCTGTTAATGAGGCACAGGTGGGCTGGACCAATTGCCTCATAAAGTGGCCACCCCATGACAGGAAGCATGTTAAGTATTATGGGCCAGATCCTCAGCTGGTAGACAGCAGCATAGCATAGCTGCTGTACCTCCATTTGAACCAGCTCAGGGTCTGGCCCTTAGGGTTCTAAGCAATTTGTAGCATCCCATGCTTGTGTTCACCAGCAAAGAATTCATAGATTCATAGCTTTTCAGGCCAGAAAGGAGTAGTCAAGCACCTCGTCTGACCGCCTGCATACCACAGGCCATAGAAATTCACCCAGTTATCCGTGGAAGCTTACGTTCTTTTGTGAGTACCAAGGGTACAATTGCTTTTCAACAAATGTTGCTATTATTATTATGGTAATGCCCGAGGGCTTGACTCCGATTGTGCCTGGCACTGTACAAATAGACAGCAAGAGACAATCCCTGCCCCAAGGAACATGCAATCCAAATAGGCAAGCCAAACAAAAGATGGGAAGGGAAACAGAGAGGTGAAGTGACTTATGCACGGCCACCCAGCCAGGAGCAGCACCCGGGGTCTCTGGATGTCCAGCCCAACATCCGGTCTACTGGATAGTATTTGGCTCAGCTAGAGAGGGTGACTGAATTTTCAGATTCATGTGAAAAAGGTGTTTGTCTTTCAGTGTGTCTACACCCAGCCCAAGAACCCCACGTCAGGAAGACAACGTTTTTAGTTATTTCAACAGGAATGTTCCCAAAATAGGTGTTGGCTGGAAAGCAAATTGCCATGGGAAGTTACAGCTGTTTCTGGAGGATGAGCGTTTCAAGGATATCCATGAGGCTAGGACGTTCCTGTCTTCCGGAGCATAATCAGCATCTGTGAGGTACATTATGAAAGTTGAAGAGTTTGAGTTGCTACACTTCAGTGGATGGCACCAGTGGCAAAGGTTTGCATGCTGGTTATCAATCACTAGTTTCCCTTGTTATTTTCAATGGGACAGTCTACTTTTCCATGGATGGGGTTTTTGACTAGGATTTTCAGAACTTATTGGGCCATTCTTTGGAACTAATGAATTCAACATAGTTCTACCAGTTTACACCAGCTGAGGATCTGGCCCCTATTCAGAGACCCACATCTGAAAATTGGACTCTGTGTGCTAAACTAAAGAGCTGAAATATAACTGAACCGCTCTATAGTCATGTCTGTGTGTCATTTTTATTGTTAGGGCCCAATCCTGCCATATTGAAATCAGTGGGAGTTTTGCCATTGACTTCATGGAGCGGGATTGGACTGTTTGTGTGTGAGGCTTAGTGCATGTGACTATTGGCGCAATCTGAAAAATGGGGGAAGGGTGTCCCAAAACTATTCAAAATGTCAACGTTGTTTCTGTTTGGCAGGTTCAGAATGGACCCATTTTCCATTTTTTGTGACATTTTCTCATATATTTTACCAAAATGTTTACCAAAAATGTTTGTGAATTTTTTTTAACCAAAACCTCAATTTTCAGTAAGAAAATGGGGGGGGGGGGGGGGGGAGGGGCAATTGAACCAAAATTAAAAGAAAAAAAAAATCCTGGAAATTCTCAGTTAAAAATGGCAGAAAATTTCATGCAACAGGAAAATTTTGATAATTTAGGTAATTTTTCTGCTAAAAATTTCATTTTTGGGAAAAAAAACACCATTTCCTTCATTTAAAAAAACGTGCCTGCCAAAAATTTCAACCGAGCTAGTGACTATGGGAGTTAGGTGCCTAAATACCTCTGAGGGTCTGGGCCTTATGCACACAGGAGCCTAAGTCACTTGAGCACTTTTGAAAACTTTACTCCGTATATTTAGGTTTGGCAGAATTCAATTTTAGTGCTTTTATAATTTCAACAGCAAATAAAGTTTATTTTTAAGCATTTTATTCTATTTTTATGTATTTACATTTTTGCAGTTGTGGGAAATTAGGGGGGGTCAGATACCAGAGAGAAATCAGACTGTAATTATTAATGACAGTAGACACTGAGATTCAACGAGTTAAAGCTTTATAACCAGTAAAATGCAGATTGTCAAAATATACAAAAATAAATATCCTTAAATCAATCTGTAATAAGTCCTCAAGCAACATTTTTTCTTTCTTTGCCTCTCTGTAAATTTCAATTATTATCAATGGCAATATTTTTTGCCAGTATGTGTGTTTACTGTGAAATCAACGTTTACCGACATTTACCGATAAAAATCTAATCTTTCCCAGCCTCCGTACATTTTAACACGTAGCAAATTATCAGCCAATTTATACCCCAGCTGGCTATGCAGGCAATCCACAGAAAACCCAGTGACAGGTGGTGTCTAAAGAAAAAAAAGGTTAGGACACACATCTGTTTGTGTCATAAGTCATTTGCTAGAAGCATCAGCAGGAAACAGTGTCCATATTGAAACAATTACAGACATCCCAAATGCCAAACCAACATCGTGTACATGATGGTGTACAGAAAGGATTAATTACTGGGGCGGTCCTAGCAGGGTTTCAGCTGTGACTCTCAGGAGCAGAGAAACAGTAAAACTTCCTGGGGAGGGGTCTAAAAATTAGAGATGATGATTTTCTAACACAATATATTACACCCTACTTGGGGTAATTCTAGACCAGCCTTCATTCTGATGGATTAAAAAACCAACAGCCTGGCATAGGGATGCAGTGGTTCTCCATCACTTGGAGTCTTCAAACCAAGACTGGTTGTCATTCTAAAAGCCATGCAGTAGCTCAGCCAGACGTTATGGGCTTGATATTGGAACCCCTGGGTGAAATGGTCGGTGTTATACAGAAGATCAGGCTAGATGATCAGAATGTCCCTCCAGCCCTAAGCGCTATGAATCGATGAATCGGGACAAACTCTTGCCATACACTACAGGTGACATTTTCAGAGGTGTTCAGTGTTGGCTGTGATGAAACTCCCATTGCCTTCAATGGAAGCTACGTTAGGCCAATGCGGAATGCTTTTGCAAATCCCATCCCAAGCGCAAAGCCACACATAACCCAGGCCTTTGGGGCCCTTGCTCTGCTGGGTCCCATCCCAGACCATGCCTAATTTTGCCTCCAGTTTTTGCCTTTCCCCTGCATCTGGAAAGATGAAATTGGACAACCCCACCAGCTCCCAAGCATCCCCTTCCAAGCATCCCGTGCCAGCTGCCTAAATCCTTCTCAACCACTGTGGTTTGGGCTACAATTAAAATGTATATTGGCATAGTTATGTGGCTCAGGGATGTGAAACAATCACACCCCAACCCACACAGCTGCGCCAGTGAAACCCCCAGTGTAGATGCAGCTATGTTGACAAAAGAATGTTTAAGTCAGTATAGCTAACATCACAGAATCATCGAAATGTAGAGCTGGAAGGGTCCTTGACTGGTCATCAAATCCAGCCCCCCTGTGCTGAGGCAGGACCAAGTAAACCTAGACCGTCCCTGACAGGTGTTTGTCCAACCTGTTCCTAAAAAAACCTCCCTTGGAAGCCTATTCCAGAGCATAACTGCCCTCATAGTTAGAAAGTTTTTCCGAATGTCTAACCTAAATCTCCCTTGCTGAAGATTAAGCCCATTACTTCTTATCCTACCACCAGTGGACATGGAGAACAACTGATCACAGTCCTGTCTATAACAGCCCTTAATGTATTATTCAGTGTTCTTTTCTCAAGACTAAACATGCCCAGTTTATTTAACCTTTCCTCACAGGTCAGGTTTTCTAAACCTTTTACCATTTTTGTTGCTCTCCTCTGGACTCTCTCCAATTTGTCCACATCTTTCCTAAAGTGTGGGTCCCAGAATTGGACACTTTTACTCCAGTTGGGGCTTCACCAGTTCCGAGTAGAACAGCACAATTATCTTCTGTGTCTTACATGTGACATTCCGGTTAATACTTATATATTATAATACATATTATCTTTTTTTGCAACTGAATCTCATTGTTGACTCATGTTCAATTTGTGATCCACTCTAACCCCCAGATCTTTTCTGCAGTACTACCACCTGACCAGTTATTCCCCATTTTGTAGTTGTGTATTTGATTTTTCCTTCCTAAGTATAGTACTTGGCACTTAACTTTATTGAATTTCATCTTGTTGAATTCAGACCAATTCTCCGGTTTATCAAGGTTGTTTGGAATTGGAATTCTGTCCTCCAAGGTGCTTGCAACTCCTTCCAGCTTGGTGCACATGTAAATTTTATAAGCATACTCTCCACTCCATTATTATTAAAATATTGAATAGTACCAGATCCAGGACTGACCCCTGTGGGATCCCACTAGATAGCCCTCCCAGTCTGACAGCAAACCATTGATAACTATTCTTTGAGTATGGTCTTTCAACCAGTTGTGCATCCACCTTACAGTAATTTCACCTAGACTGCATTGCCCTAGTTTCCTGAGGAGAACGTCATGTGGTACTGTGTCAAAAGCCTTACTAAAATCAAGGTATATCACGTCTACTCCTTCCACCTGGTCAGTAACCTTGTCTGAAAAGGAAATTAAGTTGGTTTGGCATGATTTGTTCTTGACAATTCCAAGCTGGCTATTTCTTATAACTCTATAACCTCTCTAAGTGCTTTCAAATTGATTGTTCAATAACTTGTTCCAGTATTTGTCCAGCTATCAAAGTTAGGCTGACTGATCTGTAACTCCTCAGGTCCTCTTTGTTCACCTTTTTAAAGATAGATACTATGTTTACCCTTCCCCAGTCCTCTGGTACCTCCCCTATCCTCCAGGAGTTCTCAAAGATAATTGCTAATGGTTCTGAGATTGCTTCAGCAAGTACCCTAGGATGAATTTCATCAGGCGGTGACAACTTGAATACATCTAAGTTATATAAATATTCTTTTACCTGTTCTTTCCCTATTCTGGCTTGTGTTCAGTCCCCCTTGTTGTTAATATTGTGTTGAGTATCTGGTCACCATTAACCTTTTTAGTGACGGTGAGGTGGAGGTGGTTTTACTATGCCAGATGAAAACCTCTTTCTGTCTTTGTACACTGCATCTACAATAGGAGGCTATGCTGGCAGAGGCTCTATAATGTAGGTGCAGCCTTAATGATGACTGATAACCTGATCCTCCCACTACAGCTGACAAAACTCTTCTGATCTGGTGAAATGTACCCAATTCTGCCTTCAGCTGCCTAACTTTCTCCCTTGAGATGGTGCTACTGGAGTTGCAGCTGTCTGCCTGATACATTTAGTTTGCAGAGGACACACAAAACCTAGAGCTGGTCCTGCAGAGGAAAACTTAATGTGGTTTCCTGGAAGGACTTGTAAGAAAAACATGTGAGTGCGTGTGCTGTCATAGGACCTCTCTTATGCTAGTGAATGGGGGAATTCGTTAAAATTTTTGGAGCTGACATGGGGACTTAGCCTCACAGTTCCTATGGAAATTAACAGGAATGTTGGGGCTAATTGGCTAGTCAGCTCTGAAAATCTCAGCCACTGGTCACTAACTAAAGCTATTGAAGAAGTAAGCAACAGACATGTTTGTAGCTGGTGGCATTCTTTGGCTTGCTACCCCTACACAGAGCACAAACTAAAAAACAAGCCACAGAGGAAGTTGAATTTGACTAATTCAGACCAGCTGGAAAGGAGTGTAACCTCTTCATAAACCCTCTCTTGACCTCAGCTAGGTCAGGATCAGAACAGGCCATGAGACTAAGGAGGGGAAAAAAGGAGTGGAGTTGCCTTCACGGCAGGTACCATGGACAGAGCGCTGTGGATCCTCCTAACTACGCAGTTTCAAAAAGGCACTGGAAAATTATTCACCTGCAGTGGAATATCAGATTTTTGCCCGAAATGCAATCGAGTACCTATCTGAAGAGAGACGGGATAGTCTAGTGGTGAAAGCGCGGGTACAGGAGTGAGCAGGAGTGCGTTCAATTCCAAACTCAGCCAAAATTCCTTAGTGACTTTTGGCTGGTCCCTCTATGCCTCAACTCCTCATATGTAAAAATGGGGGTGACGATATTCCCTTCCTCCTAACCTCTTTGCTTACTTAGATTCTGAGCTCTTTGAAGCAGGGACTGTCTCTTACTGTGTGTTTGCACAGTACCTAGCACAACAGGGCTCAGCTTACATTTGGGGCCTACCTCTGCCAGTGTAACATGACTAATAATGGAAGCTGAACTTTGGTGCCTTCCTACCAATTCATGCACTTTAGTGCAGCAACTGAGTCACAACAGAAGAAACAGCGAAGTGGAAGTCCAGAAGCTCTTGAACTAGCAGGTGACCTTTCTGAATCATTAAGAAAACCAAAAATGCACCCTTTATGTACAGCTTGTGTTCCACAGAACATTTGCTTTCTCTAGGGGTTTCATTTCGATTTTCAGGCACCATGGTTACAGCATTAACTTCAATGTCATGCCACAGCGATATAGGTTATGTATTTACTGCTCTTCCTTTCCAGGCAGTCTTATTTATCTCCTAACCAGCTGTACCATACTCCTCTTTGGTTTTTTGGAGTTATGAATAATGTCTTTCTGATAAGGAAAACAATGAGGAGTCCGGTGGCACCTTAAAGACTAACAGATTATTTGGGCATAAGCTTTCGCGGGTAAAAACCCACTTCTTCAGATGCACGGAGTCCAACTCCAACACTTGAGCGGGTTTGTTTTCCTCCTCAAGTATAGCCTGAATGATGTTTCAGTAGCACTGGCTATCACTACTTACTCTATCCTGACAGTCAAGATACTGACTCATGCGGTAAAAGAACAAAATGGCAGCACATTTCAATGACTGGTGTGGCAGGATGGTGGGTGCCTACCTTCGCCTTTAACCCAGTCAATCATTTGGGCCAGTGCTTCAGGTATGTTGGAATAGCACCTGAGGGAGGGAGGAGGGCATGATGGGTAAATTTTGGTTTTCATGTAGGCCTAGTACCTATCTTAGATACTTACGTGGCCCCCATTACCACAGTATCTAAGAGCCTCAGAAACTTTAATGTATTTATTCTAACAGTCATGTAAGGTAGGGAAATACTATATCCCCATTTTACATGTGGGGAACTGAGGCACAAAGAGTAAGGGCTTGTCTACACAAACAATTAGTTTGCAGCAAGCTGGGGTATGAATCTCCCCCACACCCCCAGCCTGCTGCACACTAACTGTCTGTGTGGGCCCTGCTGACACTTAATGTGCTTTGATCTAGTCCTCTTTGAGATGGGGCTAGATTAAAGTGCATTAACAAACTATTAATGCGCATTGGCAGGGACCACACAGTTAGTCCACAGCAGGCTAGTGAGGGGTAGAGTCAGACCCTAGCTTGGCATGACCTCCATGTTCATGTAGACAAGCCCATTGTAACTTGCCCAGGGTCATACAGGCAACCTGCGTCACAGCAGGAAATTTAGGCAAGATCTCCCATAGCCCTAGGTTAACACTAGAGCTGGTCAGAAAAATTTGGACAAAACATTGTTTTGTCTGCATTTGCTGATTCAGCAAAACTGACATGTTTTGCAAAGACGGTTTGATTTCATCGAAATTCTGATAGACCCCAGGCAGGTTGCTGGGGAGCCCTCGCTTCCAGGGTCCATCTGTCCCAGTGCCACAAACCCCAGCACTTCCAGAGTCCATGGCTTCAGAGCAGCCCCACCATGAAGACTGCCCTGGTGCTGGGAACCCCAGGACTTCCAGGGTCTGTGATCTCAGGACAGCTTGCCTGGTGGACTACCCCAGAGCCAGGGCTCCATTCCCTTTCACGGAGAATTTCAAAATTGGAGGCTTTTGTTCCTAATCAGAATGGAACCGAAATGCTCCATGAAGCCTCCATCTTTCTCCACCCAGCTCCAGCTCCAGCTCCTAACAACTGGAGCATCTTTCCTCTCATTTGGAGCTTGTTTGCCTTCTGGGACCAGACTGACAACTACACTCAATGTAGCAGAGGAGTGCTGTGGGGAAAGGGAGCTATAAGCAAACTTTCCACACACACCCCTTGATGCTGGACCAGTCAGAGGCCAGCTCGTGAAGTAATTCAGAGCAACCAAAGGGGAGCCCTGGAAGTGATTGTGCCTCTGTGAGGCATAGTGTCTCATGGTGCTATAATTGGCATTGTCCTACATTACATAGGTTGTGGTGGGTGGTGAGCATTGAAGTTACTATCAAGCCTGGGCCTTAATGGCATAACAGAGCCTTGCAATTAGAAAGTTAGAATTCCCAGACAAAAGGGGACAAACAAAATGAAAACCAAATCGCTGGGTACATTTGTATTCCTCTGTTAGCTGTATTAGAGCTAATTCAGTGTATAAATTAGAATTCAGTCATCGGAGACTTTCTCACCAAGGATTTATAGTGGTGCCTAAAAATACAGGAAAAAGGAAAGCTTAACTTTCCTTTGAAATTTGTAATGGTAGAACTGCAGAACTGAACTGAATATACTGTAAATAAGGATCATTAATCATAAGCAAAGCAGTCTGTGTTTGCTGTTATTTACTGAAACAACATAAATCATGAGCGGTTGCTTTGGTATTAATTTGGATTTAGTATGTAATTCTGTAGGAAAGAAAACCATTCTTACCTGTAAATACACAGAGATGTGGGTAGGGATTTTTTTCTTAGTGTTCTCTTGCTAGCAACTGAGTCAGGAAAAAAGTTTTAGCAACATAAAAGTGTTGGTATTACAATTTTCCAGACCTACTCACAGACGTAGGGAATGATGGTCTTGGGGTTAAGGCACTAATCTGGAAGAGCTGGATTTAATGCCTGGCTGTGCCACTGGTGTTTTGTGTGAGTCTAGGTAAGTCAGTTAGTATATGTCAGTTGCCCAGGAGTATATATCCCTATTGCAAACAGGTGCAAGGAGGCTATGTTATTAAAGTTTGAGGTGCTCAGATACCAGGGAGCGGGGGCCATATGGATACATAGATGTGGTTTCAAAAGCGAGGGTATAGTAAACTCTAAATATCACATTCATACTTTGAGAGCAAATTCTGAAATGTTTAGCCCATCCTCTACCTAGTTTTCCTTCTCCCCAGTGCAGCTTATCAAGCAAGCCCAGAAATAGCTAATGGTTGCCAGCAGCCTTATAATACTCTGGGGCGTGGCAACTCCAAGCAGCGGCATGAGTCCCTGGATCGCTCCCCACCAAATTGGCTCAGTGGATGAGAAGGTGTCGTCAGGGCTGATTCACTTCTAAGAAGAAGACCCACTTTAATAAGTAGGACTCCTTCTTAGAAGTGAATCAGCCCTGACGACACCTTCTCATCCACTGAGCCAATTTTAATAAGCAGGACTCGATTTATCTGCCTCTCCGTGCTGCTCTGTAATGTCTGCGATCAGAGCATAGGAACTGCCAAACTGGATCAGACTAGTGGGCCATCCAGTCCAGTATCCTGTGTCTGGCTTCAGCCAAAGGTGCAAGAAACCCTGCAATAGGTTCTTATGGGATAACCTGCGCTCAGGGACACTTCTTTCTAACACACGTGCATTAGAGGCTGGCTTACGTCCAGAAGCATGAAGGATTTAAATCCCTTCTAAAATTCTTGGTTTCTTTTCAGTCCAGGCTCTGGGTGCTTTCATTTTCCATACAAATATCTGCTCCTTCTTGTAAATCCCGCTAAGCTCACATATGGCAATGAGTCCCACAGCCTAACTGCGTGTTGTGTGAAAAATCATTTTCTCTGATCAGTTTTAAATTTGCTGCCTCAGCCGTCATAGTCATTGCCTCAGGCCTGGGAACAAAGGCAGGGGCTGACACATTCGAAATGTTTATCTCCCATTATAATAGGGATTTCATTTACTTAACATATAACATTTGTGGATTAGTCATGTTTTTGGTGTTCAAGTAGCGGTGAGAGACTCCCTTCATTAATGGGTTGCCAGAGCCTGCTGCTCCCCCATTGACGTCTGTGGGTAGGTTCTCAATTCCCATACATTCCCTATCATAATTCAAGTAGCAAACAGGAATTTTAGAAGCATCTGTGCAGAAAGGAGGCCCATTCTGCTTTTGCGGGAGGATAATTCAGTGCACGGGGAAATTACAAGCAAGAATAAAGGTTCCTTTCTAGTACATGCCTTTGTACTAATCAGGACCTTTGGGACGCAATAAAAATAGGATGGGTTACCAAACTACTGCCTGTGACCTTATCCTGAAGGCTGCATCTGTGTGAGATGGCACTACCAAAAGACAGTGCTTTGTGGATGAGTTAATGCTGCTCCAAGTTACTGAAGCACAGAATTCCAACGGCAATGCTTCCTCTTTCATCTGTCGAAAAAGGCAACGCAAACCTGAGGGGGGGAGCATTCTTATTTGAACGAAAGGATCATTAATTCCCACATGCTTTATATGCTTCAGGAATGCACGCTTTCATCCCTCTTGCTTTATGTTTTTTTCTTTTGACCCGGCTCAGAAAGATTCTGACCAGCATATCCAAAAGACCTGGGCTGACTGAAGATTTGGCCCACAGAGTGAAATTCTGCCCTGGGATGTGTGCACACAACAGATTGAAACCTTTGGGTGAACTTCTGGCCTCATCCAACCCCGAAGGGATTTTTGCCATTGCCTCCAATGGGGCCAAGATTTCACCTTATTGGAAGAGCAAACACATGTTGGCAGTCAGAATTTGCATCCCCCCGTATTCCTAATTTCTTTAATTCTATCTGGACAGATTTTCCCTGCTCCAGTTAATGTAGCCCAAGTTGTTCAAATGATAACAACAAAAAGTAGTGAAGGTTTCATGTAACACCAAATTTATCTTTGGGATCAACCCCGCAGCTGTGCTCACCATCGTCTTACCGTGATGAATCTGAAGATACTGATCTCTGATTGACAGTATAAAGATCATTGACCTGCTTACAGCACATATGGCAATCAGAAAGGCAAATTGAAAAGGCTGGAACTTGAAAGGGGCATACTGCAGTACATGTTCAAAAGGAGGCATACTGGGGAAAAGGCAATTAAATCTTCATCAAGGCATCCTATCTGTCTAAGAGGACGTTTAATGTATTTAGAGTTTTTAAAAAACTTACAATGTGCAGAGTATTATTATTATTTATTTGAATTATCATAGCTATGTGCAGCCCAGTCATGGACCAGGACCCAATTGTGCTAGTCATTGTATAAACACAGGACAAAACACTAGTATAGTTATTTATTACTTGAATTATGATAGTGCTAAGAGCGGGCTCTCATTCTGCTGGGTGCTGTATAAACATACAGTAAGAGACCATCCCTGCTCCAAGGAGAGTATGATCTAAATAGACAGGACAAATGATGGGAGAGGAAACAGAAGGGAAGTGACTTGGCCAACATCACACAATAGGTCAGTGGCAGAGTCAGGAACAGAGCACATACCTCCTAGATCTTACTCCAGTGCCATATCGCACTGCCTTTCTAGGGGCTGATTTGTAGGTCCATGTACCCCCTCCTTGGTTAGACTCTGTTGAGATTACTTGTGGTGGTGTTTTGTTGACTACAATTGGTCAGGAAATTATTTTTTTCCTCACAATTTTTTTTCCCCTTGAAATGTTTTGGGGATTTCATTGAAAAACTGAATTCTAAAACCACTTTTTGTTTATTTTTCCAACCCCTCTTCCCAAAAATTGTCCATGAAAAAAAGAAAATTACTGGTGAAGATTTCCACTCCATTTAAAAGCCATTTTCCTTCAAAAAAACATTCTGACAGAAAGTTTCCTACCAGCTCTATTGTTGATTCCCAGAACTTTTGAAAACCTTCTTGTAGAACGTTTGGGTGTGGAGAGATCCCAGCTGGTTACTAGTGGAGTTCCTCAGGGTTCAGGCTTGGGACCAATCTTATTTAACATTTTAATTAATGACCTTGGCACAAAAATTGGGAGTGTGCTAATAAAATTTGCAGCTGACACAAAGTTAGGAAGTATTGCCAATATGGAGGAGGACCAGAATATCATACAAGAAGATATGGACAACCTTGAAAACTGTAGCAATAGACATGGGGTGAAATTTAACAGTGCAAAGTGAAAGGTCATGCACTTAAGGACTAACAACAAGAATGTTTGCTATAAGCTGGGGATTTATCAGTTGGAAGTGACAGAGGAGGAGAAAGAGCTGGGTGGATTGGTTGATGAGCCGCCAATATGATACAGCTGTGGAAAAAGGCTAACGTGATCCTAGCATGCATCAGGGGAGGTATTTCCAGTAGAGATAGGGAAGTATTCATACTCCTGTACAAGGCACTGGTGAGACCCCATCTGGAATAGTGTGTGCAATTCTGGTGTCCCATGTTTAAGAAAGATGAATTCAAACCAGAACAGGCAGAGAGAAGGGCTACTAGGATGATCTGAGGAATGGAAAACTTACCTTACGAGAGGCAACTCAAAGAGCTTGGCTTGTTTAGCCTAACCAAACGAAGGCTGAGGGGAGATATGATTGCTCTCTATAAATACATGAGAGGGATAAATACAAGGGAGGGAGAGGAGTTATATAAGTTAAGGGCCACCACTGACACAAGAACAAATGGATATAAACTGGCCATCAACAAGTTTAGGCTTGAAAGTAGACAAAGGTTTCTAACCAACAGAGGAGTGAAGTTCTGGAACAGCCTTCCAGGGGAAGCAGTGGGGGCAAAAAACCTAATGGGCTTCAAGACTGAGCTTGATAAGTTTATGAAGGGGATGATATGATGAGACTGTTTACAATGGCATGTAGCTGATCTGCGACTGCTAGTAGCAAATATCCCCAACGGCCGGTGATGGGACACTAGATAGGGAGACCTCTGAGTTACTACAGAGAATTCTTTCCCAGGTGTCCAGCTGAAATGCTCAGGGTCCAACTGACTGCCATATTTTCCCAGATTGCCAGAGACCTTGGGAGTTTTTTTGCCTTCCTCTGTAGCATGAGGCACGGGGTCACTTACAGGTTTAAACTAGTGTAAATGGTGGATTCTCTGTAACTTGGAGTCTTTAAATCATGATTTGAGGACTTCAGTAACTCAGCAAGAGGACAGAAGTCTATTATGGGGGAGGGGCAGGGTCCATGGCCTGCAATGTGCAGGAGGTCAGACTAGATGACCATAATGTTCCCTTCTGGCCTTAAAGTCTATGAGTCTAAGACAACAGAAAGGAACTCCCCTTTCCCCCAAACAGCGGAATTATAGCCCTCTAATGGGTTTCGTTTGTTCACCAGGCCTTCTATGGGTGGACTAATTTCAACCCACAGCCAAAGTCCTAATAGCTGCCAGGCATTACTCTAGTATTTTCACAAGCGTCTTAGTAACGTCATGCCTCTCGGGCTAGTGTAGAAACCTAAGATGATTTGACTCATAATTGGTTCAGGCCCACTAGAACAGCAAATTTTGAATATTGAGGGATTTGATCCCAAATGGAAATTTAAAAAAGTCTCTTACACCCTTCGTCTAAGCAGCAGAGTCAGCATCAAATTATTAGTCTATTCTCAACAACAGGAACATCTGCTGGAGTTAGACATGGCATTTTTAATTAAAGTCAGCAGCAAAGAAGCTCATGGTTCATCAGTTCTGCTTTCACTGTATGAATCGCTAAATCCAAAGGGCACGTCTACAAAGGATTTTGTCTGCATGCACTCCCTGAAACCGAAATTGAAAAATAGCAAGTTAAAAAGTGACTAAAATGACAGATTATTTGCATCTACAACCACGGGTTCAATCACTCGTTGAAACTACTCTGTACAGATGGGAAAATCTCAAACTAATTTAAGATCCTTGAGATATGTATGAGATTCATCTTTTGGTCAAGTGCTGGTTTTTCCTTCTTTCTGTGAATATAGGAGGGGCAAGAGGAGAGATTTCCTATGGAAAGCTACAACAAAAGAAAACATAACATGAACTGCCCCCGACACACACACAGACACACTACAAGATGTAGTTTCAAGGCAAATCTAAATAATAATTTCTTAGGGAAGTTCTAAAGCTTTCACAACACCCAACTCTTCTGTGGGTTCTCTCCCCGAATTACTGATCAGCATTAACGCATGGCAGATAGACATTGCATTGTTCTTATAGTAGAATTTTACCACACCGTTTAAGGAGAACTGAAGAACTGTCACTTAGCTGGAGTAGATTTCTCTTTCCTGTCATTGGCGGTCTTGCGAGCTTTCACACAAACCCTGAAAGATAGCTTTTATCTTTAGATATAGTCCCAAGGCCTTGACTAGTCAGAAGGCAGGTCACCAGGAAGCATTGTGCCTCAGATACACAATACCTCCTAGGGCTCCACTTTGTGAGGAGTAATTACAACTGCCCTTGGGTGCAGCTTCCCTTGTCTGCTGTATGGGCAGATGGGGCCATAACTTTACCTGCTCCCTGCCCTCTTTCATCCACTCATGACTCCCTCGCTCCACAGCCCTTGCACTCTCCCCTGGAGCTATGATCCACGTAGCTCATCTAATACAATCGCATAGGGCCGAGTGGGAATCTTTACGTGATTTTTCAGAGGTGGAACTGGGCCCTGCAATGGTTCTAAAGATGCACCATATCAACCATTGTGAGCATTTCTGTGGTGCATCTTTAGAACTGCTGCAGGACCCAGGTCCACCTTTGACCTGGTGTTTTTGAGAGGGAAGAGGAGTTATTTAAAGACCTGCTTGGTACCTGATTTAAAAGGGAAAAACTCTCACTGGTTCATAGTCTTTCAGTGTGGGGAAAGCAACCTGACTTGTCAAACATAAGGGCAGTTGCCTTTATTTATCACTATCATTTTTACTGTGCCCGGTGCTGTTACATGATGAATAAAATAATAATTGTAGCTTTACTGAAAATCAGCTGGGGAACTTTGCTTAATGAATAAAATATCAAGTACTGGTGTATTTACATAAAATGGGCATTACCACATGGGCAGCGCTCTGTTTTAGCACAAGGTAGAATATGATTTTCCCTTCCCTGTCAGCCGGAAACCTTGGCACCATACTTCACCCTGCGCTTTTCTTTGAAGAACCACATTGTTAAGAAATCACATTATCAATTTAGCAAGGCTAAGAGCATTGTTGTCTCGGCAGGATATGGAATACTTGATTCATGCATGTATGGAACGTGACTATCTCACTATATCACACCACTACGGAAACTATTTTACTGGCTTTCTGTCACGTAACAAATTGATTTTAAAATACGTGGGCCTCATATAGGCCAGAATTCCTTTGCCTGTACTTTAAATACTGCACAAACCAAATTTAGTGATCTGTTTATTTTTTACTCCCCTGTTGTCTGCAGCATTTTGCTTCTGACTCGCCAACTGTCTGCAGTAATTCACTGTAGAGACAGGTGGTTCTTATATTTTCAGTGTCTGCACTGCCTTAACCTTACAAAATTAGGGATAATGAATCACTCACGACTTCTATACATTTCCCGAATAAAAATATTGGTTAGCTCTTAGCTACCTGGGGCAGTGGTTTGTCTTACGTCTAGCTTAGTTGTAAATGTTTGTAAATCTGCAGATAATGTTTCTGCACAATGGGGGCTATGTACATATATACTGATTTATTGGGAAGGACTCTGAGCATATTTCAACTAGTGGAAGGGAAGATGAGGTACTTAGCTGTTTTATTGTCCTATACAGTATATATTGGTATCACATATTTTTCTAATGTAAATGCCAAGTTCACAAAAGAGCTCTATGGATCATATGTTGTTTGTAGCCTGCGCTGAACGTTTCAAATTGGGATTACTTGTTAAAGGCTCATTCTCGGAGGAGGACCTTTAACAATGTTCTAATCATTATAACTTGATCAGCTGGACTTCCATTAACCCTCCAGTTTTTGTGTATTGAGCATATGGTGCATAAATCATAAGAAAAAGGAGCGTGAAGCAAAGGATCAGCTTGGTGACTGCTCATATTTAGTGACTGAGTCAGCAAATAGAACATTACTTTAATTCCGGATTCTTACCTTGGTTTTCGAGTTTTGAGGAGGCAGATCCTCACCTCTGCTCCATCCCCTTTGAGAAGCGGGAAGAAAGGGGATGGGGAAGTGCCCTAACAAGGCATTGCCCTTGCATGGGGACCTCCACGTGGCATAGAGACTTCATTGTCTGTTTTTCAACTTCCATTGCTGACCCCGCCAGCACCTTGGCCATCCGGGGGCGCGTGTGTGCTAATTTTGAGAGAAGCAGAGGCTGGAAGGTATAGCCAGAGCATGCCGCTCTCCAGTAATCCTTGCCCTGTGGTTATATATCCCTTAGAGTTATGGCCTGCTCCTCCAGTGTGCCTGCACTCTGCTAGATTCACCTGGGCAGGGGAAATAGGGGACTTTCTGCCAATCTTCCACTGCCTTGATCCTGAGGGCAAGCCCAGAGGGCTGCTCAAACTTGCATTGGCTAGAATGGGGCCTCCGTGGGTGTTGCTGCTGTTCTGTCTCACCGACGGCTGTATTTCTCCTGCCCTGCACATGCTGAGGCTCACCTTGTGTTGTGTTTTGGTTTTTCCCTGAGTCTGTTCATCACGGTGTCACTGCTTGATGAGGTATCCCCAGGCAGGGGAGAAATCAGGGCTTTACACATCCATGATTTTTGTCCTTTCCTGCTGTGTACTGGGTGTTGTAATTTCTCCTGAGCTTGCCACTGCTTGGAGCAGTACAGACAGCATCACGGGAATCACGAGCATTCTTCCTTACTAGCCCCTGGGGCCTCTCTCATTCCACTAGCAGTACCGCCTCCCCATCACCTGTATGCACTTTTTCTTTTGGGACACTCTTCCTGCAGTAAGATGGCAGCCGCTGCATATAGCGGTGAGCTCCTCCTCCCTGCCCGCTCGTGCCACCTGTTCGAGGCCATTCCATGACGTGACCTTCCTGCTCCTCTGGCCTCATCCTCATCATCTTCTCTCTCAGAAGAAGACACTCAGCCATGAGACTCACCCCTGAAGAAAACCTCCTGCCTTCCAGACATGCTGTCCTCTTCTGCATCCGTACGGCCTAATGGATTGGGACTCAGGAGAGCTTGGGGGCGTGTGGGGGGGGTGTCTATTCCTGGCTCTGCCACTGGGTGACCTTGGGCGAGTGCTTCAGAAGAGCTAGATAATAATAGTAATCGGTGCTAGAACAAGAGCATTCATCACATACTCTGTATTCAAGAAGCTGCTCCCTAATCCCTGGCTTCCAACTTCTCCCAATCAAATCATGCAAATAAGATTGATATTGTGGTATGGCTGTTCAGGGAGGTCACTCCCGGCCAGAAATGCCTTGTGAGACAAAACTGTGCTGGTTGATGGCCTGTTGCCTTGGCTATGCAAGGGATCTAAACATCTCTTCTTACACTTTTGTCTTCGCTTCCACTCTTGGTATGACTAGATCATTTATTCACTGCGGGTGAAATTCAGCCATGAGGCGATGGCCAGCACAAAGTTAACACACCACTTAAATCCCACCACTTGTGATTACAGGCAGTTACTAAAGGGATACTGCAGTATTATTAACACAGCGGGGTGTGTTTCCCAAGCCCCAGAAACACAGGCTATTACAGAGATCTAACCACACTTTTCACAGCTGGAACCTAGCACACAGATGTGACTACCACACTGCCAATGGCAACAAATGGCCTGTGTTTTTGCAAATGCAGAATGAGGTGCAGGTGCAAATCAGAGTGCCTGCATCTTTAGCTCTGCGTGCTGCACCTGCATTTTAATAGCCAATGCAGATTTTGCGGATGCCAATTACATTCGCAAAAGACGGGTCATTGTTTTTTATATCAGACTCTCAATGCATCTTCATTGTTTCTTTCCTCCCTGGGGGATAAAAAGCAAGTGTTATCTCAAATACAAAGCCAATGATTACCTTTTCAGAAAGATGCATTGTTATGTTCCCTGATTTATCTAGGGCAACCTAGATTGGGAGGCATACATTTGATTTATTGAAGCCTGAATTTGCTAAGGTTGAATTTCATGGGGTGATATTTTACCCTACCAAACGTCAAATTATTTTGGATGTCAATAAGGACATTTTCTTAGACTTTGATGATGCTCAGCGATTTCTAGACACCAGATCCTGTGTGAGGCTGAGAATCCTACCCTAAGTGGAGCAGCAAACCGAAAATGGTGCTCTAATTAGTTGATTTGAAGACGATTCTTTAATCTTATGCAAATGGTTGTGGAGGCCCCCCCAAAAAGCACAGAATATTCCCCCAAACTGAGGAGCTACTGCTTGATTCTTTGCCAGTAACACCTTAGCCACATCTACAGGTGCCACATTTTTGTCATTTAGCAGGAATACACATTTGGCTCCTGTGTTGTCTTGCACCTTCTTAAATTAACTGCTGAAACTACTGAAATAAAACTCATCTTTGCTTGAATAAGGGAGAGAGTGAATAAAAAGGGTTCTCTACAAATCTTTGTTAAATACCACAGAAAGATCTGCCCCAAGGGCAAAACCTGATGCTGCTAACATTCTCCAAACACACTCAAGAAGAGAAAGTGCTCTGATACCAAAATGATAGGCAAGGTATAGGAATCTGAATTGAATAGGAATTTTTTTTGCCATACCATTAGCCCTAAGACACAACATGCAGGCCTTGGTTAGCAAAGCACTTAAGCATATGCTTAACTTTAAGCATGTGCTTAAGTGTTTAGCAGGATTGACCGAACACAGAGCAGTTTTAGTTATCCAATCTCTAACTATGGTTGGTAACATTGCTACAGCAATGCATAACATTGCATTTCACCCCTTACTTAGCCCTAAGCCCAAGTATATACAGATTTTGGATATCTCTAAAATCATCCTGAAAACTAGCTTTTCATGTTATGTGGAGAATAAAAGGGGAGAATTAGATTGAAGAAAGGACCATATCCCTCTTCTTAGGGATCATACTTGTGCTTTTCCCTGTGTTGTCCCACAAGCTAGCTGCTCCTTCTACCAAAAGCGTAATTTCTCCACATTAAACCTGAAAAGTGAAGAAGCTACTTTTGAGGGTACGGGGGCAAAAAACCCCAAACAAACTCATTAAGATACATTTTAAACCCAGACTTAATAGTCAACAGAAATTCTCCATCAAGCAGCAGTTAAAAGTACCAGAAACAAGAGCAAAAACTTGTTCCCTAACAATTAAGTGTTGCAATATATCACAACCACTGGAGAGACTGTCAATAAAATAAAGGGTTTATGGCAATAAATGCCATTTTATAGCTATTTTATGGCCCCTATTCTGGAAGGTACTTAAGCATATGCTGGGACTACTCACGTGCTTAAAGTTAGGCATGTGCTTAAATACTTTCCTTGAGTAGTGGCCATTATGGGGAGTTCCATATGACAAAGCAGTGTATGTGCTCATAAAGATTGTGGGTGCTGATGCAGTACAGTCACAAACTTTGTCTTAACAGCCGTGGGCCGTTTTGAGTGTTAACTCTCAACGGCTCCCTTGATACGGATTGAAATTACTGCCTGAGTTCTGATGGAGCTGATTGCAAAATTTTAAAGTACAAAGGAAAACGGAATGGGTGCCAGGGTCCATGTGCCAAATGAACATTTTATTCGTGCCCAAGCAGCTGCTGAAACACCACTGAAATTTAAAACAAGCTGTTTGTACATTTTACTGACAGCTGTTTTCCATGATTTTTGTCAACCAAATTTTGCTGCTTTGCATCACAGAATTCTTTTATTATGAAGTCCCCCCCAAAGAATAACTTGCTTACTTTAATCACATTTGCTCAGAGATTTATGACTTGATGAGCATTCACTGGGAGAGTTTCTCGACATGAAATGTCAGTGAGCCTGTTATAAATTGCTTCTGGCATTCCTACTCTATCTTTGATTTGGCTGGGAGTATTTCTACCTGAAAGTGATAAATTCCTGCTATAACTGCTTTATGTGCTTCAGTAATTACACTGTGCAGAAAAGGGGGAGGGAGGGGCGTCTACAGAGATATCCTTTAAAAATAGCAAGCAGTAAAAAGCGGTGGAATGGGTTGAACTCTGAGGTGTTAGTGAACAAAAAACAATGACCAGTGAAATATCTGTGTCAGATTGAATTTGATAAATGAGCAGGAAATAGAAGAGATACAGAAACCTTTAAGGCCACTGTGGGAACATCTTAATATTGCCGTGTCCTGAGGATGAACATTTTTGATTGGTTATATACACAGCAACTGAAAGACCACTGGCTTTGGCTTGCTACCTTCACTCCATCTCTGTCCACAACCTTTCGTGCTTGACTGCGTCTGCCGAGAGTCTTCCAGGCTGGAGAATGGTACCAGTTTAACGATTACAGCAGAACCCAATCATACCATCATTACAGTATTTAATGTGTTGGCATTTCCATTATGAACTCCACATTTTAAGCATTTTATAACTTTCCTCAGATAGCTAGGTAACAAACCTTTGGCGTGGGCAAAGCAAGTGCAGTCCCACAGGGTGGAATTTCATCATTGTGCTGTTAGGTCCCCACAAAATCTTGGCATAGTCCTACTGAGGAAGATTTCAAACTCATCTCTCTGATTTGCCATCTTGTTTTGGTTTCCTTTTCAGTGTCTGTATAATATGTGTACTATATGTGCGTTGCATTCCCCCGCAGCGGCTAGTTTACACACAGGGTACCAACCGACTACTACAGCTCCCAGCCAATGAGGTCACCCGTTAGCTTAAATGGCAGAGTCTGTGTTTTGGTAATGGAAGTCTAAGGTTATAACCAGTTATGAGGGTTGTTCCATAAGGAGAAAACATGAGAAATTGGGCCCTCATGGAGCGTCCGCTTCTAATTCTTGTTCAGCGCTTGCTGATTCTCTATGCAAAAGTAATGGGGCAATACCATGATAAGACTTGCTTTCATTGCTATTTCCTGACATCATAGTAGCTGTACTATGCAGTTCAAAAGGAGAGAAATGTTGAGGCTAAATTCAGCTGCCTAGTGATACTCAATATGCCTTCAGATCATTGAAAACATATTCAGTATCCCAATAAGAAAGGGTTGCCATGATACCTTCAATTAGAAGGACGGGGTCAAGAAAATAAATAGAGAGGGCTCAGTTTTCATTTTTCATAAGATTTTGTACATTGACATGTATAATGAAATATCCCCTAATATGCACGTAAAATCTAATTAAAGTGTCCCGCAGAACAGAGTATGTGGCCATGTAGATCCATTTATCAGATTAAACATTTGCCTACAGAGAGCACTGAGTATTCTAAGTGAGAGAATTATTGAGGTTTGAAATAGGTTTGCACAGATAGCTGTACGTATCCTTATCAAAGCAAGAGGCAAGTGAATTACAAAATGGCATTACTCAGCAAAGGATTTATCTTTTCTATTTCCCTTAGCTGAGACTAAAAATTCCTCCCGCCTCCCATCTATTCTACCTTAGAACAAGAAGTTAAAAACTGCTACATCGCTTGCAGATTGACGAGGTACTGGCATGGAATTGGACAAATTTGCAACATTTCAAATAGAAGAGGAATGGATTGGGCCAGATCCATAACTGATATAAAAAGTAGCTTCATTGCTTGCAATGGAGTGGTGCCAATATAAACCAGCTGAGGACTTGGCTGCAAGTGATCAATGGGCCAAATGAAATATACAACCAAGGTTAATCACAATCGAGACAGAACTGCAGAAAATTAACTGTGTACTCCTTTTCTCTCTCTCTTTTGACAGCTGAGTGTGGCTTCTCATGTGCTATTGCCCTTGATTCATCTGACTGAATGTTTTTCCAGCTTAAAAAAGACATTGCCAAATGGTTTAGGCTCACAATTTGAATGGCTTTATAAGAACACTCCCAAAGGCTACACATTTGACAAACATTTTGTTTTCTAATATGCTAGAAAAGAGCATGTGATTGTATAAAATATTTAATTACTACAATATAGCTATGTTAGAAAAATAACTTTCTACCAAGCATTGTGCTTGCTACTGTGAGTAGTTCCATTAAGGTCACCTGACTTGATTATACTCTCTACATAACTTGGTGGAATTCAATTATTATTATTATTTTATAATTCCAATAGATAATATTGCTATTATAGCTCAGTGGTTTGAGCATTGGCCTGCTAAACCCAGGGTTGTGAGTTCAGTCCATGAGGGGGCCACTTAGGGATCTGGGGCAAAATCAGTACTTGGTCCTGCTAGTGAAGGCAGGGGGCTGGACTTGATGACCTTTCAAGGTCCCTTCCAGTTCTAGGAGATAGGATATCTCCATAAATAATAAATAAATATTTTTTCATCCATTTAAATTTTCACAGTTTTGCAAATGTACAGGCTTCAACATGTTTTATGGTTTTTATCTATTTACATTTTCACAGTTGCAGGAAATTAAGGTGAGTGTCAGGCAATAGGGGGTTCAGACAAGTAGTTAATGACAGACGCTGAGATTCAAAAAATTAAAGCTTTTTAACTGTTAAAACAGATTGTTAAGATCACATCAAAATATACAAATACCCTTAAACTCTAGTAAGTTCTCAAGCAGCATTTTTCTTACTGCGCCTATGTGTAAATTTCAATTTCAATGGAAATATTTTTTTCATCAGTTTGTGTGTGTATGGCGAAATCAACATTTACCAATCAATATCGAATCCTTCCAAGCCTGTCTATCCAGAACTGAACTTGATGTGGAACGGAATCAGAACTGTTGCCTTTAAAAGGAGTAGAAAACTTACCACTAGAGACAATGCTTAGCAACAACTTACCACTAGAAACAATGCTTATTAGCAAAAATCGTTCCTTGAGACTGTAATTCTTGGTCCTCTCAGGGCAACAGTTAATATTGCCCGTCTGGATAAAATGTAATGGAGCCCTCTTTGCGGCTTTCCTCGTATGTTTCTTGCTCTCTTGTCTTCAAAACAAAGGCTTCAATGACGTTTTTCCTCAAATTAATTAGTTTTATTTTACTTTTTAAATGAACACCATTCGAGAGATGAAAGGGAATGGGAAATACAGAGACGTGGGAAGGCCTTAATATTTTAATGTATAAAACACTGAACAAATAGCCTAAGGAAATCCATAAAAAACTAGTTCTGTTTTCTTAAGGAAACATACAAACTTGTTCCTGTGGCGAATCACTTTCCAGCAACTCTGCAAAAACAAATAAAGTGCCTGATCCTGCAAACACTGCCGTGAGAAATCAGTCCCATTGATTTCAACTGCACTGAAATCAACTACTCTCAGTAGGAAGTACTATGCTAGGTACTATCTCTTTGCAGTACTGAGCTGAAAATACATAGACCATTGCACTGTACATTTGAGTACACTAGTAATACTGCTATTTCTTGCATGCAAAATGCCAGCCCTGCCTCATGTATATTGCTGTACCCTGGACTGCAATTCTTTAACTGAGTAAATTGTGTAGTTTTGAAGCTGTAGGCAGTGACTTTTTTTCAGCTGCTGTGACACTTGCAGTTGGTTTAAATGGCCCAATCCTGCAAACACTTATTAAAATGTGCAGTGCTTGCCAAATGGACTGGTTGGACTAATGTTGCTGGGAGATCATGCTCTCAGATTTGCAGTTAGAGAGCTCCCATATGCAGAAAAGGCTGGCACCATCCCTCCTTTCTTTGAACCTAGTGGAGTCGATGGGGCTGGAGATCTTCACAAGTGATGGGGCCTGGATGAGGAGTGGGGCAGTCAGAGGGGGGCTAGGGAGTTGTGGGCTGTACATTGCTCCCTTCCCAGCAGAGATCACAAAGGAAATCGTGTCACTTTTCCCATTGAGTTCCCCCAGGGCAGGGATGACCCATAATGATGGACCCACTGCAGCTCTGGTCAGCTCTGCCACCAGGGCTATGGAGCTGTGCGGAGAGCCTTGGCCCAGCTGCTCCTGGCTGCCAACTGAGCCCCAAGGCTTCTGTGGTGTGTGGCCCCGCAATGCTGATGGCCTCAACAGTGGAGAGAAACTCTCATCCCACAGGGAATGGGGGAGAGTGGGGGTGTCTCGGCCCTGCTCCCCCAGAGCGAGGGGAATGGAGGGGGGAGTCTCAGCCCTGTTCCCCCCAGAGCGAGGGGAGTGGAGGAGGGTGTCTGGGCCCCCGGGGATAAGGGTGGGAGAGACTGGAGTCTAGGCCCCGCCCCCCGGGGCAGATAGTGGGAGGGGCTGGAGTCTAGGCCCCGCCCCCAGGGAAAGAGGGATCCAACCGGGCAGTCGCCCTCCTGGCGACTCCGCCCCGCCGTTCCCCGTCCCTCCGGCAGCGGCTCTGCCTCTGGGGCGGGGCTTCGCGCTCCCCGCAGCCCGTGCGCGCGCCCGGCCACGCCCCCCGGGCCGACCCGCGCATGCGCCGTGCTTCGGGCGGGAGCCGGCGGTTGGTTTGAGCGGCGGCCGGTCCCGTAGCAGCGGGAAGATGTGGGCTGCGCTGCGGGCTCGCTCCGGGAACCAGCCGGCACCGGCAGGCAGGGCTGTCCCCGCCCCGCTCGGCATGGAACTGCCCGCCGGCTGCTGGGACAGCACCCGGGCCGCCCTGCGGCAGCTGGAGGGGCGGCTGCGCTGCTCCCGCTGGTAACCGCGCCTGCCCCGGGGCCCGGGCTGGGGAGTCACCGCGATCCTGGGAGAGACTGGCCCGCCCTTCCCCCGGGGACAGATCCCCCCCGCCCCCGGATCCCGCCCTCCCCCCCGGGGACAGATCCCCCCCCGCCGCCCCCGGATCCCGCCCTTCCCCCCGGCGACAGATCCCCCCCGCCGGCCCCGGATCCCGCCCTTCCCCCCGGGGACAGATCCCCCCCGCCGCCCCCGGATCCCGCCCTTCCCCCCGGGGACAGATCCCCCCCCGCCGCCCCCGGATCCCGCCCTTCCCCCCGGCGACAGATCCCCCCCCGCCGGCCCCGGATCCCGCCCTTCCCCCCGGCCACAGATCCCGCCCTTCCCCCCGGCCACAGATCCCCCCCTCCCCCCGCCCGGATCCTGCCCTTCCCCCCCAGCGACAGATCCCCCCCTTCCCCCTCCCTGATCCCGCCCTTCCCCCTGGGGACAGATACCCCCCCCCCCATCCTGCCAGGAGAGACTGACCCCCCTTCCCTGGGGACAGATACCACCCCACCCCCAGGATCCCGCCCTTCCCCCTGCGGGGAGAGACCGATCCGCCCCCTTGGGGCTCTCCCCGAAACACCCCCCCCGTGGGGAGATTGACCTGGCCCCTGGGGCCCCCCCGAAACACTCTCCCCCCCATGGGGAGATTGACCTGGCCCCTGGGGCTCCCCCTGAAACACCCTCCCCCCCCGCGGAGAGACTGTCCTGCCCCCTGGGGCTCCCCCCGAAACACCCTCTCCTGCAGAGAGACTGACCTGCCCCCAGGATTCCCCCCCGTCCTTCGCTGCAGAGAGACTGACCCACCCCAAGGGGACCTCTCCCTAGCGGAGTGACTGACCCACCCCTGTGGCCCCTTCTGTCATCTGGTGGGGAGATTGGTCCATACAAATTGCCCCCACACCAATACTCTTCCAGGAATTCTCCAGATCACCCTTTATCATCCTCCCTCCTCAGTTATCCTGGCATTGACATGGCTGAAGCTGAGGGGCCCATTCCCGTCTCCTGGGGCCCACTCCATTCCCAATATATATGTGATAAGAACTCATGCTGGTGTGATCCCACATTACCTGACACTCCTGGGTTCCCTTCAGAGTCCCACTGGGGCTTTGTGAGAGTCTGGCTAGCCTGTCTGATGGCAGCCTGAGGCCTAAGTGTTAATGTGTAGGAACTCTGGGAGACAGGAATTATACACTGTTCTGTCCTTGAGCACTTAGAATAAATAGCGAATAACCCCCGTTCCATAGGCACCCTTAGTGTTTCCTGCTAGAGCACTTTTGACCTCCAGACCAGACATATTAAACCATCTGAAACTGACATCCTGTCCTAGCGGAGGGTTCTATAATGTTGAGGATCTGCTGTTTCTAATGTAATTGCATTGCCATAGTTAGGTGGTGTGACTGCTCCCAAAAGGACATCCACCTCAGAGGGAGTTGAAACCCTATAATGATTGTGTTGTAAAACTGTTGTAAAAATGCCCTTGACTTTCCCAATACTTGGCTACTGTGGTAATAGGCTTATACGTCCCTAGAGAGATTAACAGTGAGCAGTGCTAATGTAGTGAAGCAGAGCTGTGTTTACTTGTTTCAGAAAACAGCTGTTGTCAGCTTGATCTGCTGCTGTCTGGACAGAGCCTAAGGAAGCTGGTTGTGCAGTAAATGCATCTACATTGGAATCAGAACCATGCTAGCTGTCAGTGGGCTTAAAAAGCTGTTGGGTTCTATAATGATTTCCCTGATTATTATGGAAGGAGACATTTTATCAGAGAACCATGCTACTTTCCACTTATTCAGTAGCGTGATTTATAACACTACTCCTCAAACAGAATATCTCAAACTCATCAGGAAAACCATGCTAGCGTCCTGCTAGCAATAATGTTTTAACTGCAGGCACAAATGCAGATGCCTTCAAACTAATTGGTTCTTTGGTGTTCTAGGAGCTAAGACTTTTTTAAATCATTAATGCTTTTCTTCCTCTCTGAATAGCATGAACATCCTTAAGGAACCTGTGTGCTTGGGAAAATGTGAGCATGTCTTCTGTCTGTAAGTACCATATTTACTTTATATGAAACAGCTGTAAAGAAAAGGACCCCAGTCCTGCAAACAGTTATGTATAATACCCTTAACTTTCCATATCTGAGTAGTTCAGTTGACATCAGTGGGACTGTTCTACATGTGTGTAAGTTTTCCTAGTTTGGAGAGGTCAAAAGAAAAAGCTAAACAGTTTTAAAAGAGAGTAATATTTGAAATTCATGCTGTCCTTATTCTTATAGTCTGTTCTATGGGAACGGAAGAGCTTGGGGAATACAACAGGGAAAATTAGATGTGTAAATGTTTTCTTTTAAAAAATAAAAGGAACCATTAGCTCTGCCTGATTGGGTCTTCACAAGAAATCATAAATCTTGGAATTAAGGCTTTGGTCCCACAGAGATCAGCCCATGCAGAGCCCCTTTTGGCTTTAGTAGGGGTCCAGGTGGGTGCAGAGGTCTGTCTGCATGGAGATTTTAGCAGGATCAGTGCCTACATATTTAGGGTTTTCGTTTACAGCTCATTGAGTTGTGTTTGTAAGAGGCAAATTATCTGAACTGAAAGGCTAAAATTATCTTCTTTATATTTGAATTGTAGTGCTGAGAATACCAAGAGGAGTCTTTCAGTTACAGGAATTAGTCTGGAAAGATTCAATAGTTTGTCCACGCTGTAGTACCCTCATCTGAGAGGACAATGTATATATTGGACAGGCAGAAGTATTCATAGGTTATATTGGCATACCAAAGCAAACGCAGAGGGTTTAATGTATCCAACTAGCAGGAAAGGGAGAACATTTTCTGTTTTTATTGTCCAGAAATTCCCATGGAGCATGCAGGATCAGGTTAGAGATGGGAAGATATGCAAGTCCTTAGCTTAACAGTTTACTTGATGCCAGTTGTAAGACAATAATTTGCATTTCACCGTAACCTCTTGTTAATACAATAGACACTGTGCCCATAAAGGTTACGTGGTCAATATATTCTCCCTCATGTGGGGCTCTCCCTTTTCCAGTGTAGGTAGGAGAGTGGCAGACACCACACATCATACGTCATTTGAAAGCTTATTATGTCTATTTTAAGATGAGGCATGATGTGAAGCTGTCACACAGTGTTGTTACCAAAGAAATGGGTATAAACAATGGCACCATCTACCGGTTCAAATATTTACATTCACTTCCATTGGTTTAAAGACTCAATATTGGATTTTGTGACCTCAAAGCATCACAACAATGATCCAAAGGATAAAACAAAATCTAATAATAAATTTGCACGGGTATCATTGAATGTAATAGTGCTGCTGACATTTCCGGTCAACTTCATTATCATTTTGTTCATCATTAAGATCTCGGTCAAGAGCGTGGGAGTTGCCACAGTCTTCGTTTCCTTGGCACGTACACAGTTCTGTGCCGGGAAGATTGTTCTGACTACAGACACTGTTGATTGTGCAATAACGCATACTGGTACAGACACAAATAAGGTCTTATAGAAGTTTAGATGCCACTGGGCCCTTGAAGAATATGGGAAATAGTTCATTATCCACATTTTTCCATCCATCTTGCAATGGTGATCCAATATGTGGTTTACCTCTGTTGCATAGACATCCAGATCTTTGTTTGATAAGATGCCCCTTTGACATGTTCATCAATACTGTCATCATGTGGCAGGAGTTTGGCCAATGACTTGTCCTTTTTGATGGCTAGTTCGAGGTGCAAGCAATTCAGGTCTCTGTGGGTCTCCTTTTCTTTCTTGCTCTGGTCATACAGCACTGCTACCCAGTAGTTGTAGCATATACTGAGTTACAGCAGTATGAGTCTCTAATAATATGTTGTAAGGACTCAGTGTCTTCAGACTCAAACGCCTTTTGAGTGTTAGCCAACGTTTCCTTGACAAATGCTGGAATTGCAAGAGTACCTCCTCACTGATCATGCCATTTAAGAAATGAATAAAGTTTCAGAGCACTCAGATCCTCAAACGCTAATGTCAAGCCATATAGAGTACAGTTGAATTACTTACCAGCAAAGCATTTGATCTGCAGTACAAAGCTGCATAAACATCAGGCCTGAACATCTACTCTGCAATTTTATAGCCCCACGAGCCCTAGTCAGCTGACCTGGGCCAGCGGTATCTGTGCTGCAGGTCATTTAACCCAGTGTTGTCTTAAGGGCCTTGATGGGGAAATGGTAGCAAGAGGCATTTTCTGATTCTTCAGGGCTAGTAAATTAAAGGGCAGCAATTACACACTTTCCATGGAGCTTCTGGTAATATCTTTCCCCATTTAAATCTGTTGAAAAGGTCCCAAAGTGACCTACTTCCACCATAGCCACTGTTTCTCTTCCAGACATTGTCTACAACTTCTGTGGAACCTCACATCCCTCTTAAATCACTATTTCTCAAGCTCTATTGGAAGCCTTTTGCCATGTTCCATTTACACCATCTTACCACACAGTATTTGATGCTCTGCAAAATAATCCTCAAATTTAGTCTTGGTCAAGAGACTTTAGTATATGTAGGATATATCATTGTTTTAATAAAAGCAGTTTTGAGAGATGGTAATATGGATCGTTGGGGAGTAGTACTAGGAATCTTTAATTGAGTTAATTGGCTGGTTGTCAGACATCTAAAACGTAGTAATTTAGTTTTTGATAACCCCACTCTAATTTGGAGAACAAATCTTCTAAGATATTTGGATATTATTATTGAAGTAAGATTTTTTTAGAAAAGCTTTCAGAACATCAAAAGATGCTGTAATCTGTGTTGAGGGTCAGGAGGCGTAACCAACGGGCACCTTAGCTTTTGACAAAAGCTGCTTTTTTTCCCCCTCCAGGTCTTGCTGCTAGAAAGCAAATAGTCTGTATTACTGATATAATCCAAATAACTGTATCATGGTCCTTTATTTATTCAGTGGTGAACTAGTTTATTATTCATGTGTACCTTCTGATCATCATTTCTAATCCGTTTCCTGGGGTGGCTTATTCCTGCATAGTGGCTGTTTGTTTTGTTGAACTTTATATGGTGGTTTAGGCTAGTCACCAGTAGTTTGTTTCCAAACAAGCCAGCAAGAGGTCAGGTCAAAGTCTGACATGAGGTTATTCTGGTCCACAACCAAATAGAGAAAACTATTAATATATTAAAAGAGCGGGGAAAACGGGCGACAATGTTGTATAAAGATAAATGTGTGAAAGTAAGTGACCTGCAGTAATTGGGTCACATTTTGGAGATTTTTTTATGGGCTGTGATATTTATTATTTGAATTCAATCCCTGTAGTATGATCTGATCCAAAGTAACTTCAGTGGGTTAACTACAGTGAATGGATGTTATGCATGAAGATAGTGGTGTGTATATATATATATATGGGAATGTACAGATACAGATTGACAGCCCCTACCCTGAACAGTTTGGAACCTAAAAAATACATAAGTCAGATACAGAGTGGAAGAAAAATCCCCATCTGTAACATGGGATAATAGTTTCTGAGGCAAAGAGAGATTAACAGCTTAACTTCCAAAATACTCAGCACCTGGCAGCTCCCACTAAGAACAAGATCAGCTGGGTTCTTTTAAAAACATGGCCATAAGTGACTTGACGAATGTCACACAAAGAGCCTGTCTGAGCCAGAAATTGAACTGAAATCTCCGTAGTCTCATTCCAGTTCCTTAACTGCAAGACCACTTGTTCTTTCAACAATGTGAAGTTCATGGGGGAAGAGTTTCAAAGATACAGATGTCAGGCACGTAACTGTCATTTGTGCCTTTGAAAAAAATCTCCCACCTTGAAATTAACAGAGAAATATACTTTAGTGTGGTGGTTTCAGAGAGACTTTCAAAACCCCTCAGTGTTGGCCTAACTGCTCCCATTGAAGTCATGTCATAGGTCAGGCCTATGGAGACTTTGTGCATGGCAAGCCAGGGTATGAATCTAGAGAGCACTAGTCCCATAAACATGAGATAGGTGCTTTTGAGAATCCCACCTGATAACTTGTACGGTGGACCCAAAAGTCTTTTCACCAGAGTAATCGAATGAGTAAATATAATTATGTGGAGGAGGATGGAAAAGTAGTACTTGGAACCTACAAGTTTGGGTTTAAGTGACCTTTACTAAGCAAACTTGTTTCTCCTTGAGCTGTTCAGAGATAAATGCTCTGAAAAAAATAAAGTGATAAAATAATTCCGACACCTATGGACTCCTGGGGGACTTCTTACTGAGAAATGTTGAGAGGTGTGTAACTTAACAGTACCAAGACAGTTTTAACAACAGACAGGTGAAAGTGATAGCTTACCATTGATTGGATTTTCTATCACACTTGTAAAAAAGAATGCTGTTGAAAAACAGCACAGTTTAGTTGAGGGGACAGAAGAATCTAGAGTTAAGCTACTCAAAAATGTAATGCCCTGTTAACAGAAACAATGTGTAGAAGTGGAGCTTTGGAATATTTTAAATTTTGCTTAACATGGGTGAGTGTGAGATTTAAAAGTTTATTAAACAGTTTTGATGACACAGCTTCCTGATAAGACTTTTGGACTTGGCTTGCTTAATTCTGGCTTGTAATTTGCCAGGCCAAATATTTGATTTCTTCTTCTGCAGTGGTAAGTGAATTTTAAGTAATTCTTGTACTCTTTGCATTGTCAGCTTTTTGGTATTAAAATAAAAAAGACTTGCCTATCAACTGCTAACCTACCTGGATGCTGAAGTGAATGTTCCAGTTTACTTGTGTTGAATGACTTGTGTTTATATATGCTTGACTTTCAGAGCTTGTGTGGGTGACTGTATTGGCACAGAATGCCCAGTGTGTCACACGCCAGCCTGGGTACAAGATGTGCAAATAAATAGGCAGCTAGACAACATGATCCAGCTGTGCAGCAAACTGCGACATCTACTGGGCAAAGACTTCACAGGTAAGACAAGACCTCAGTCTCCCCACATTGTGCTCCCTATTCAAACTTGGGTCAATTTCATATGCTTTTAAAGGATGTGAAAACTGTCTTTTTTTAAAGATTCTGAAAGGTTATATCAAATCATTCTTGGAAAATCTGCATTTGAACGGAACAGTTGCTGGATTTATCTCCTTCTTCAAATCTACCTAGATCCTTACTAAAGAAAGGGAAAAAGTCTAGAATTGCATTAGTCCACAATTCATTAGAATCTGTCTGCTAAGTTTAGAGTTAAAGGTATGTAACATTCCCAAGTCACATGACACGATGAATTACAAGTAGGAAAATGGCGAGCATTGTCATGTCCTATACTGTATATTTGTGAGTGTATATAAAGTTCTAAGGCTTAATTCTTCAGTGAGCCCTATACAAGGCAATGTCATTGTGGGTGCAGGGTTCTTTTTACTTACCATTCTCGCATTGTTGCAGCCCAATATGTAATGTGTCCATTAGTTTTCAGATTAGGTTGTTGTACGTGTGAAATCTTATGCTTTCTGCTTCATGATGGGGAGGGAGGCGAGTCTCAATTCTCTTGGATTGTCAGAAACCAAAATGACACAACTGTACCTATTCTCTGTTGTGGAAATCTGTCATTTCTGACAATTGTGGTAGTGACTGTGCTACAAAACTGCAGAGTTCCTGATCTGGGATTTCACTTCCATTATTTCCTTACCAAACTTTTGGCTGATTGACAAAGAAGGGAAGATTGAGGCAAAATGATTGTAGGCGAGTCTCTTGAGTAGTTATCACATTTTAGAAAACACTCATTTAGCTGTCAAATACAGATAAGGTACTTTTTTTTCTTCATTGCTTATTTCCAATATTAAGCTAAATAGAAGATTCTCCTTTATCAACCTGATTCCCCCAAAAGGTTCACATCACAATCACTGCTATGGTAGTCCTTTTTTGACATCCAAACACTGGATTGTGATATCACTGAAGCAGCGAGGCTAAAGGACACGTCTAACAGTAAATGAAGAGTTTTTTTTCTTACGCAGCTGAAATCTCTGGGTAATCAAAAGCTATGAGTAAGATAGAAAATGTGGATGACAGTTTAATAGGATTAGGGGAAATATTTAAGTGTGGTGAAGCTCTTTAGGAGTATAATGGGAAGGGAGGGCTTTTGAAGTGATTGGCTTGAGGCACTTTTATATAGTGTTGAAGAATAATAGTCAAAGCCGAGGAGCAATCTTTTATGGTTATCGAGTGAACTTTAATGGTACTCCAAATGTCAAAGTGAATGGAGAAAATCATGCATGAGGTTATTTTGGTCTGAAGTGAAGTTTCCCTATATGGTGGCTTTAATTACAAGAAGAATAGAATGAAATGTATTTTAAAATATGGTTTATGCCCATGCAGTGGAAACCAGAGTAACAGATGGAATATTTTCTTGAAATTATTTTAAAGATAAATGTATTCAGCTTTGAGAAACTTGAGCTTTATTGTGTCTAATCTGTTTTTTTAAATCACTACAGTATTTTTACAAGCAATTTTTCAGTACTACTGCAGCAGTAGAGTGCTAAAATATAAAGTGATATGGTGATTAATTTTCCATTTTTGGAGGATTCCTCTCTTATTAAGTATTAGTGACCTTTTATTAGTCTCTCATTCCTGATTTAAGGAAAAAACTTAAGGGATGTTGATAGTGTATTGTCATAGATGCTATGGACGGCATAACTAGGTGACTAGACTTGATCAAATGAAAATAAAGGCATCTAATGACGAATGATAGAAGGCTGCAGGAATTGAAGATTTACAAATTGTGCTACTCTAGGTTGTTTTGCCACTCCTGTTTGCCCTTGGAAATTTGTCACTTCCCATAGATGTGTGTCTAGTGGAACTACCTCACAAGTGTTAAGTTAAATATATATATGGCTTTGCAGGATCAGACCTTTGTGGTTATGATGGTAATTTGCACAATGTGGATCAATGTATTTTTGCAGGGTTCCAGGTGGGTTACTAAAGACAATACAAATACAAATATAGTAAAGCCACAAAAAAGTAACCCTTCATGCCAAGGCTTACTTTCAGCCAGATTTTTGTCCTGTGGCAATAAGAAATGAACAAATTTCTATTTTTGTGGTTGTGCCTTTTGCATTTGTTTGTGTGTGTAGCAAGGCAAATTGAGCAAGTTAGCATTCTGCTTCCACATGCATATGTGGAGTAATTTTGGAAGGGGCCTTCTCCATGTAATTGAGGATGGGTGGAAATCAGGAGCAAGCTGTCTTTGCAGCAGAGATTTGGTAACACCAGCATGATGGACAAAGATGAGTTTTGGGGCAGTCTTTGTGAGTGGAGCTGGAGGGCAGGAAGGTGGTTATGCTGGAAGGGGTATCAGACTCAACTATTGCACATGGATGCCATTCCAGGAAAGTATTTGTGTGTTGGGGGACCAGCTGCTTTTGAGCTAGCCTGCAGCACACAGAAAAAAGTGTCTGTCCTGGACTCCTGCTGTTGGAGCCTCAAGTGAAAAACTGGATCCAGAATATGGGGTCTCTTTTGTCAGTTAGCACGCATAGTCCTCAACGGTGATCTTGGCCACATTGTCCTTGTTGCTATAAAGGCACCTAGTCTGATAACCCTTGCTCTGAAGAGCCGCCAGTCTAAATAGACAAGACGGGGGGTGAGAGAAAGGAAGGGTTTTTTTTTTGTTTTGTTTTTTTTAACTCTCATTTTAGAGATTGAGTGGCCTGAGGTCTGAGGCAAAACTTGAGGTGGGGCCCATGACTGACTTCCAGTTCAGTGTCTTAAGTGCTAAGACCAGCTTTTGTATGCAGTGTAGTTGTAGCTGTGTCGGTCCCAGGATATTAGAGAGACAAAGTGGGTGAGGTAATTTATTTATTTATTTATTTATTTATTTTGTTAGACCAACTTCTGTTGGTGAGAGACCATCTTTTAGTATATACACTTGGGATCCTGCATTTGGAGCCAGTCTTAAGCAACATGCTCTCTAATAGACAAGAAAACAAAGTAGTCAGATTTCTGTTGCCCTTGAGTATAAGTGGCTGGTAGTATGTAGACCTAAGTGGAGAACTTTGATTTGTTGGATTTGTGCTCTGCTCTCTCTTTCTCTCAAAAAAGTGCTATCTCTTTAACCACCTTTTTATACCACAAATATGGAGAACAAATCTGCAATTGTAAAGTAAGTTCTGCAATTGCGTAGACTTGAATCTATACATCTTAAAAGAAAAAGTAGTTAATATTGGAATTGTGTTATAAAAAACAGCCTGCAGGTGGCAATACAGTTATTAAATGTGTTAATGGAACAGTTAAATTTTTAATTCACATGCAATTAAATTAAAAATTAGAATACCTTAAGAATGTATCTTGTTTAGCCAGCATTGAATCTATGATGCTGCTCCTTAAACAATTAAACTATTTTATGAAATCTTGAATACAAGCAATTGTGACATAGTAAGGGCTTGATTATACCCATATATGGCACAAAATGGAGCATATAATAGAAAATCAACTAATGTGCCTGCATACTGACTTCCATCTTTTCTATCTGTGCATTAAAGCATGCCATATGTCTAGTAGAATTGCAGTTAACTGTGTTCTTGTCTTGATGTTCTCTAGATTTGTACATGTACTCTCTGTATATTATGAAGAATTAAATTTTTTGAAGACGTCTCCTAGAACTACAAAAACCTTTCACTACTAACACCTTCACCTGAAATATTGTGTATGTTGCTGCAGTTGCTAATAATGACTTTTATTTGACTTTCAATACTCTTCTCCCTTTCCCAAAATACAAAAGTCCTCTTCTCCACTGGGAAGGAGGAGATAAACTGCTCCTCTGAATTATTGTCATTAACAGCTCTGTCATCCCCAGAGTTGCAAGGCTTTTTTGTTTCACCATTTTTGACAATTCCCTTTCCAAGTGAACCTTATTACCTGCATTTACTAGAAAGTATATAATTACTGTAATTACGGTGGGTAATTAGGAAGAACTTGTCGAATCATGGACATAATATATGGCATACTAGAGATAAAGAAGCCTGATTTACAGTAATACTTTTCAAAATTAGCTTCTAAATACTTCAGCAGATTTTCTCAGTTCAATGTACTTTAAAGAGAAGAGATTGTCTGTCATAAATTTTCCTGACAACCATTTATAGATAATTTTATCTTATTCTTCATAACATCATATACCTTAGACTAATAGTTAAATTAAAAGCTTTTTTAAATTCTCTTTCCCTTCCTTATATTAAACCAGACTTTACAGGTGTTGGTCAGATCCTGTTAAGCACACATTGATGCTGGTGGGCAGCAAAAAAGATTAACTTTGATTAGCCTTTATAGATCACAATTTAGTTTCTAATTTTTTGGTGTGGAGGGAAACATATCGGATGCCTTCTGTAAGAGATTACATTGCATTTTGTGTGTGCTGTGACATTTTTCATAATAGCTAAAGACGAGTGTTTGAATAGCTGGAATTTCTTTTTCTTTCCCCTCCCCCCCCCCCAGTGATGAATACTTAACTTGCAAAATAATCATTCTTCAGTGAAGGCACTAATGTTGCACAGATGGTACCAAAGCACTTCCCTTTGATTTTTAATAAGGGACTAGTTTGTCAAAGAGATTTCTCAACTTCTGTTCTGAAACCCATAATAGAGAATAATTTGAAAGACACACAATGTGCATCATTATATTCCTTTGATGCAGATTAATGATAGCTAAGACACATTTTCTAATTGCTTCTTTTTCCTCTACAGTTTATTATTGCATTACAGCAAAAACTTGAATATGGAGCTCTTTAGCGTTAAGTTTCTCTGTACCTCATAATATTTTTGTCTGGTCTGAATCATTTTAAAATCCACAGAATTGATTTCTGTTAAATGTCAGCATTAAGAAACTTGGTTTTATTATGTGAAAATAAACCGGACTTTGTGAATAGAGATGTTTCTGTTAATTTATCATGTATATGAATATTATGTTTAGCATGTAGGTAATCAAGAGTAAATTTGCTGGAGTTTTTATAGGCTGGTTTTAATACTGGTAGAGTGGGTTGTCGTTTTACATTATTGTAAATGCTTCAGGTAATCCAGAATTAGCAAATTCTGCTGTGTTGATCTGTCTGTCCTATTAAATATATAATTTTTAAATTTTGGGGTGAGATTTATATAAGTGGAATTAAGAATTAACTTTTAAACACATACAACTAACTTTCTTCATTTACATTAAGGTGCAAATTGTATTAACTTTTTGTTTCCATCTTGGAAGCAGCATATGATTCCTTTGGATCAAAATCTTCTTGCAACTTTTTTCTGAAGAAGGCTTAATTTGAGTGTTTTTAGTTATCAGTGTAATGCCCTCTTTGTATAAATGACTGTGAGAACTTCCTTTTTGTAGCTAATATACAATTCTTAAACTGTAACATAGATCCATGTGAACATCCTTCTGCAGATAGAATTGAAGGGGGAGGGAGATAGCTCGGTGGTTTGAGCATTGGCCTGCTAAACCCAGGGTTGTGAGTTCAATCCTTGAGGGGGCCATTTGGGGATTTAGTTGGGGATGGGTCCTGCTTTGAGCAGGGGGTTGGACCTAGATGACCTCCCGAGGTCCCTTCCAACCCTGATATTCTATGAGATCCATTGTCTTCCTCCCCAACTGGACACATGTTAATCTTCAATGGGTTTATAGAAAGGAGGAGTTGATGAGGGTTCAATGTCTCAGGCGTGTCTCCTCTTTCTCACAGAACTCTGAAAAAGCCTCTGCATCTGTAAATGCATCCTAGAAGTAGAGTTGGCACTTGTCCTAATTGTCTCTTCTCCCCCCATATGAGAGTCCCTAAATAGGTAGGCGAGTGAGTGTTGCTGCTTTTTTCCAGTCACCAGGTGAAGAGATTCACATATAGCTGATACTACTAAGCAATGGTTCTTCTGAAAGATGAAGCTTCTGGAGAGGGTCCAGGGACAATACTTTGTAAGAGTCCAGTAATCCCCTTCCTAGAAGCTAGGTAGGCAGCTAAATTTTTATGGCTCATTTTTTATATTGGCCTGTGGCTAGTAGGTTTCTGGAAATCAGGGAATACTCAAACTTTCTCAGAGTGTAGACCACATCTTAATAGTCTTTTGAATATATCCCCTCCTATTAATAATTATGCAACATCCATATAGCAACAGAAGCAATTGCTTATAGGAAAAATACTAGGAAAGTATTCAGTATATTTTCGGCCTTCTTTTAATTCAACTAATCTGAAAATGAGGAGTCCCACTTCCATGTGACCAGCCAGCCCTCTGTTTACCATCAGTAGTCCACAGATCAGTTTGAGAATCTTTGTAATCCATTTTCCAAGCACTATTCATGCCACAAGTGGTACATCCGAAGCACAACTTGCTGTGCAAATGTTTAATGGGATTAATATTGCTTTAGAATTTGTACTACTGAAAGATCGTGCCTGTCATCACGGTATCTCTAGGACTTGTGTCTTATTGTGCTATATGTGTAAAAATAATCTGGGCTGGTACAATATCTCTACACACATGACTCTTGCAAATTTATTTAACTCTTGTTCTCTAGTCCATAGAGGTGAATGATAGTTATATCACGGTAAATATTTTAGAGTAGACTCTGCTAGTTGTGTAAACAGTGAAGACAAGATGAAAATAAATATTATCTGCATTTTATATTGTGCATCTGTTTGCAATTGAGCCCTTCCTTTTTTAGCTACCATTGTTAAAACAAAATTGGATCTGAGATCTTTACGAAGGGTAACTAGTTACAGGATTTGTCTTAATTTTAACTTTCCATCAAACCCATTCCTTAAAGTAAGCGGAGAATCTATAATGCTGTAGTTGACAACCATCATGCCTATATACTGTAGCTATTACTGGATATTTAAATGATCCAGCTAGCCTGAGGTTGTATTGTTTTTGAAGTAAATCTCAGCCTAATGCCATATGTCTCTCTCTCTCTCTTTTTTTTTTTTTTTTTTTTTTAAACTGAATCTCCAAATATTTAACTACACTTAATTGGAGGGATAAGTAGGGTAATTTAGCTAAGGATAGGAAAGCCTTCTATCTTGAAATGTAATTTCTGAAGAGTATTGGAAATATTTGTTTTGGCGTTTGACTGCTACACTAAGGAGTTTTTTGTCAGATCTGTCTGCAATTTTTCATGTGAATTTTGTTAAAAGTGAAATTCTCTCAAACTCCTTTCTGTTGGGGAGCAGGAAAGTAGCATGCCTGTCTGGTATCCATAAACTTACTACTGCTTGAGTTAGAAGAGTGGGTACTGCTACTAATTCTAAAAATAGAAGATGTGGAGAAGACAAAATTATGGCTGGAAATTTAATGCACTGAAATAGAAGTAATACATTTATTACAATCTCATAAAGGCTTCCATTTTTAATATTCAAAATTTTGATTTACAGTTCTATTTCCAGAATGGTAAACAGCTGATATTGGCCTTAAAGCTCATTTTAAAAAATCCCTGTCTCCTACCAGATTCTGCAGAAGACTTGTTCACGTCAGTAGGTCCTGATCATGAAACAAGAAGTAAGAAGAAGCAGATAAAAATGTGGTTCAGCCCACGCAGTAGGAAGATCAGATGTGTGCTAAACAATAGTTCCCTTCAGAAGCAGAATCAACTGGTGACTAATAGTGGTTGCATTAACCAGGGCCCATCTTCTACTTTTGACTTCCTTCCTTCTCCTCCTCAAGAGAAGCCTTCCAAGATGACCAAGGAACCACCACCACACAGATCGAAGAAAAAACTGAAGAAAAAGAGTCTAGCAGACATCAACAAAGTGTGGGGTATAGAGAAGGAAAAGCAGAAAGAGGGCAGTGGAACCGAAGGGGAGACCCAAGATGAATTTAAAGAAAAGACTGTGACCTTTTGCAGCCAGTCATTAGTTTTATGCAGCCCTGAACCACATAGTACGGAAGAGACGATAGGACAGGAGTTTGTAATGGAAACCGACCTTAAGGATGGAAGAGAGTCCCACTTGGAAATGGCCACACAAGTAAAACCCATAGAGGATAAAGATAGCTCTGCACAAGTTAACACAATGAATAGTTTTAATACAGAGAAACCTCTGCCATCAGAAAATGAAATTACTCCTTTAAAGCGCGGAAGGCAGCAGTCCATATCCCCCACTATATCTCATGCTAAAAGACTGAGAAGAAGTGATCAGCGTGCTGATACGCACTCAGTCAACCAGGGTGTTTGCAATCCTGAGGTAACTGCCATGAGCACTGTTAAAATCTCTCCAACTACTGAACATGGAACTCCAGTTCATATCTCCTCTCCGGCATTTGAACTTACTGGTGGCTCCTTATCAAAGACAAGAAGCTCTGCAATTTTTCAAGAAATCATTAGCCCTTCACTTTCGAAAACTCCCTCTACCCCATTCACTTCAAATACTCATAATCAAATGGAAACAACACCCAGCCCTTCCCTCTTGAAGAAGTCTCCTAGTAATAACACAACTACCAAAAGGAATCACAGAGGAGAGTCCTTGCTCCACGTTGCTTCCATCAAGGTAGGACTTTCTTATTCTTCTGGTTTGAGACAATGGTTCAGTGGTCACTTTAAGACAAGTGCAAATGTTTTTCAGACTGTCACTTTAAAATTACAACATTAGTTCCATATCTTATGTTTTTCTGGGGCAGGGCCAATTTTTATGGTTCTGCTGTTGTGTAGATCACCAGGTGTAATGCGGGTATGTCTACACTGCAAACACCGCCCCTCCTCCCCCCCCAAACAAACAAAACCAAAGCCTTATGGCAGTGATTCTCGGAGCTGGAGGTCAACTGACTCAGCCTTGTGGTAGGGGGCTAAAAAGAGCAGTGTAGATGTTCCTACTCAAGCTGGAGCCTGGGCTCTGAGAGTCTGTCTACACTGCAATTAAACACCCATGGCTGGCCCGTGTCAGCTGACTCCACCTCGGGCAAGAGCCTGTTTAATTGTAGTGTAGGCATTCAGGCTCAGGCTGGAGCCCAGGGTCTGGAACCCTCCCCCCTTGCAAGGTCCCAGAGCCCGGGCTCCAGCCCGAGCCTGAAGGTCTATAGCGCAGTTAAACAGCCTTGTAGCTTAAGTCAGCTGGCATGGGGGTTTAATTGTAGTGTAGGCATACCCTGAGACCCACCCCCTTTGCCAGGTTTCAGAGCCTGGGCTCCAGCCCAAGCGGGGACATCTATGCTGCTGTTTTCAGGCCCACAGCGTGAGTCCTGCAAGCCTTATTCAGTTTGCCCTGGCTCTGACACTCGCTGGGGTATGTCCCCCTTCCCCCCAGTGTAGAAATACCCTGGTTTCTCCAAATTGATGTCAAAGGTGTGGTTCTTGTAGACTGTTACCCTTGGAAATTTCAGTGTGCACTCCAACATCGGCTAGGATTGTCTTGCACATGACTTCCAGAAAGTGATCTCTGTCTAGGCTTTGTTCTAAAGATATTGTATATGCTAAAAAGTTGAATGTGTGATCGACATTGTCTTTGGGTTTATTTTTGATATTTCAAGTCTACCCTGCTAGGTGACCTTAACAATTAATTGGTTGGCTGTTCAATGACCACATCAACATTGGAGCTAGATTATTTAACTATAATTAATGTTGCACAAGACTACCTGAATACTGGCATTGCCTAGTTTTCTAGACCTTGACTTTACAGCACTAATAATAATCTTCTAGTATCACTTTTTAGATGGACTTTCTATGGTTTTCTTAAACAAAATTGAAAGCAAAAATTCAGTCATGTAACTGTTTGGTAGACAGAGGTGGATTGCTGCGTATCAGGATTTTTGTACTGTGTTCCTGTCTCTGGGAGAAGAGGGGATGATCTGATAGTTATAGCAGGAGACTGAGAGTTAGGATTCCTGGATGCAATTTGATTTTTTTTAATGATGCTTTGCATTTACAGTGTTTATTCATCTGTGATCAAACCTGCCAGTTTCCCTGATGTTTTACAGTCAGAGAGTCCCTTTGTCAGCTTTCTGCAGTGTTGCAGTGGCATGCTCCTATTTCTTTAAAACGGTTTTTCCTCTCCCTTGTTGCTGTGTGAAAGACCCACACAAACAGGAAAAACGGTTTGTACTTAGTTAACTGTTTCCCCCTGTGTAATCATTGTTGTCAAGTTCACTAAATAAACAAGAAGGGGAGGGATATTTTTTTCATTCTCTTTTTGGCTATAGTAATCATAGGTGTTATAATAGCAAATAAAACTGTTTGACATAAATGACCTTTTTAAGTTGGTTCCTCTTAAGAGGGGTTGTACAGCACCTCAAGTTCTCTTTTAGGGGGATCAGACAGAAGTCTCACATATGGAAAACTTTGGTAACGTTATCTCAGGTCATTTCAAAGAACTTGTGCTTTGTGCATTAGCACTTTAAATGTATTTTGTACTAAATCATACATAAAAGAAATAGTCTCATCAATAAAATTCCTGTACCTCTAGAATTGATATGCCTGTAAATATCCCGACATTGATACACAGCATTTCTATTTGTAGAGTTAAAGAATTTCCTTGATAAATAACTGTTTTCTGCCTTTCATGGAGGCATTATAGCAGTTCTCACCTGCTGCTTATGAAACAATTCTTCCATTTGATTAAATGGAAGTAGAACCTATGGGTTATGAGTACAAATCCTCTGTTTGAAATCATTTATACTTAATTAGTCATGGTAGAGACAATTATATACTGTAGTTAGTGACTTGAGAGCTCTAAGGATGGTCCTGCTATTATCTCAGTTCACAAATTCAGCATACTCATCTTTTATTATTAAAATGCTGCTTACAGACTACCCCTGTATATTTCCAGGGGGATTTTTTTAAGGGATTCTGTCAGGATTGATTGTCCTAAAATTTGACTTATCTTGACAGCTTTCCCACACTTTCCCTTCAAGATTGCAGTATCTTCAATGTATTTTTGAGAGGGGGAAAAGAGCAGCTATGCAGCTTATCGTGAGATTCACAGTAAACTAAGAGAAGTCAATAAGGCGCAATTATCAAGGTACAGTTTTCTTGATGTTTATAGTCAGTGAGCTAAAAATGGAAATCTGGTGCTGTTCCTCATTAGTACTAGTACAATTTTCCTTATTTTCTTTGTTTGCATTAAAAAACACCCAGTATTATTAATTATTGGTTTAATTAGATGGGGCTTCTCTGTTGCCCTAAAATAGAATGTGACTGCCTTTAAGTGTAGACATTCAGGTTTGACCTCGAGCACTGGGACTCCCCCACCTCATGGGATCCTAAAGCCCACGCTTCAGCCTGTGCTGAAATATCTACACTGCAGTCCGGGTGGGTTTGATTTAAATCACTAGTCAGGAAGACTCGATTTAATCATGAATTTCTACAAAAAAGTGCATTCCTGTTGATTGTTATAACCTTAATACATATTCTTCACAACTCCAAGATAGATGTAGGTTTCATTTTTAGAAGGTACACACTATGCATTTTTAAAGAGATTTATTATGAAAACTTTTCAGATTAGTTTTACAGCTATATCAGAAAATGAATGATTGGTTATTTCATTTACCAAAGGTAATTGAAGCAGATATTTATGAAGTCATTGGGAGGCGAACTATCTCCAATTCAACAGGTTAATCATTAATATTTGGAGGATTTTCTTGCCAGGCTGTATTAGGAGGAGAACATCATCAGACAGACATTTACATTGTTTTATTTAACTAAAACAACAACGTTATGTGTTCTGGATTTTTTTCTTCAACAGTAAACATAATATTTTAACAAAAGAAGCATATGAATTTTTCAATTTAATTAAATGTTCAAGTTGTTTAAAATCAGGTTTGTTTTTGTTAAAATTGTTTTAACTAAAATAGTCAATTTTTTTTTTTATTACATTTAACTCTGTCAGCCAGGTCAACATGTGAAACTTAAAATATTGGCATCTGCAGCTAACTCAGTCGTCTTCACCTTCATTTTCTTGTTTGTTCATAATCTGGAAAAGAAAAACAAGTTTTCCTGCTTTTTCAGGTCCCAAACGATTTCTAAATTTGGAATGAATTAGTCCAAAGGAAGAAAATATTCTTTCTACACCAATAGAAGAAGCTACTGCTGTTAAAAGTGAGATTATCACTTCAGCAGTCTCTGAATCCAAGTGCTTAAGTGACTTCCACCAGTTCACTGGTGTGACTTTCTTTAAAACATCATCAGCAAACATATATTTCTTGAATGGTTCTTATTCCCAAATTGGGTCTCTTTTACGGCCTGCTGTCTTTATAGGTTTTCCCTTCTAGTGAGAGAATGGTATGGTAGATCTCAAATCAATGAAGGCTACACTCAGAAAGACCTCAAGACTTCTGGAATATGCTGCTCAAACAGTTTCACTTTTGTTTCTACTGCCTGTCCCTCCCTTCTCACATTTATCTCCAGACTTCTTCTCCTTGTCCAGATCTATTCCGCCCCCAACAATCTTCTATTCATTGAACTTTTTGAAACTTTGCACTTTTAGAGAGAGGTAAGGGATTGACTCTGTGTACACAAATTTGCAGAGGGACAATAGGGTTGAAGTCTGTTATTTCTCACCTCTCTCTCTTTATTTATTTATTTATTTAAAAACATTTTTGCTGTTAGCAAGCATGTTATCTCTGGAGACACAAATCCACAGTTTGAGAACTGCAAAACTAAGCATCTCTGATGGTATCTTCTAGACTGAGCACTGAGTCCTATTGGATAGATGGAAAGATTAACCGAAAGAATCTATACAGAAACCCCTAGAGCCCCATAAGATTGGGTCCCTAATCCATGAACTATTGGAACTCATTTACAAAACTTTTCTTAAACATTACATGAATATATTGTCTCATATTATAGAATTACAATTTATAATCCCTATTCCATGATGAGATATCTTTGAGCTATAATGTATCTTAATTAAAACTATCTTTAGATAGGTTTTTTCCTCAAAAAGCATTTTATCCAAAAAAATCAGATTTAAATACAAAAAATCAATTGTTTGTTTGTTTGTTTTTTAAATCATTGATTTTTTGTTCACCCTGTCTGCAGTTAGATAGCCCGAGCCCCATTCAGCTGGCACAGGCCAGCCTGGTTTTTAATTGTAATGTAAACATACCCTTTATCTCTCTGTGCTTCACTTCCCCTTCTGTAAAATGAAGATAATACTTTTTCTTCCACACTTGTCTTGTGTATTTAGACTGTAAAATCTTGAGGGCAGGAACAATCCTGTATTAAGTGTGCATACTACAGCTAATGCAGTGCTCTAGGAACCAGTGTAATGCAAGCTGTGGTGTACTGAAAACTGTTAAAATTACAAGCTATGCTTTAAGTTTTAAGGGGGTTTCGAGTCTTGGTTGAAGGCAAGAGTGCACATAGGGAAGCATGCAATCTGGGTCTTCAGCAGTCAGTCTGTAAAAAGCCAGGTGGGTTGAATTATGCCTCTCTGTCTTAGGGCACAGCCTGCTTCGTGTGTGTGTTTTGATGCTTGTGTTTTATGGTTCTGGATTCAAAGAAGTAAAGTAGTGTTATCTTGCAACCTTTCAGCAAGTGTTTTTGTTTCAGGGTGTATACCAGGGGTAGGCCATCTATGGCACGCGTGCCAAAGGTGGCACGCGAACTGACTTTTTCAGTGGCACTCACACTGCCTGGGTCCTGGCCACCGGTCCGGGGGGCTCTGCATTTTAATTTAATTTTAAATAAAGCTTCTTAAACATTTTAAAAACCTTATTTACTTTACATACAACAATAGTTTAGTTATATATTATAGAAAGAGACCTTCTAAAAACGTTCAAATGTATTACTGGCACGCGAAACCTTAAATCAGAGTGAATAAATGAAGACTCGGCACAGCACTTCTGAAAGGTTGCCGATCCCTGGTGTATACAGTGAACATAACACAAACAAAAAGGGGAGTTGAATAATCTCTGTACTTGACTTCTTATGTAAGTTAGTTTAACTTAGAGAATTTTGGACTATAATACATGTAAGGTAGCCCAGTCAGCAATTTCAGTTCCACAAGCACAATTAGTTTTTCTCAGTATTTCTAACATTGTTTTCCTGATTTCTTCATCCACCCATGTTTGTCAAATTGTCACTGTAATGGAAACAGTCTTGTAAAAAAAAATCAGAATTAAAACTAAATTCTCTGGGACTTCATTAATTATAAAATCCATATTATTTTCATTAGCTTGTAGGCCCTAATACATTGCACTTAATGAAAGTTAATTGAATTTTACTTTTTTTGTCTTTTAAAAGAGATAATTAACAACATTATCAAGCATTAAAACTAAGTGTATTGTACTATTCCAAATCAATCAAAGGTGGAAGTGTGTGGGGCTCTTTCCCATTTTACTACTTCTACACTAATAATAAACATACTAAAAGCAAAATGGTTCTGAAAAAAGGTTATAGAGTGGATGAGCTTCATGCTGAATTGCATTCGTAAATTAGAATGAATGTAGCTATTTGCCTAGTGAACTGAAATCATGTTTTTTATTACCCTCCATACTCATTAAAGGTAAAATTTCCAAGTAGTTAAAGTGCAAAATGTGGCCTTTTATACTTTTAAAATTATCTAAACGGTTGGGGAAAGCCCCACTCCATCACAGTCCTCCCACAGCTTAATTATCTAAATTCTTTTATTACCAAACATTAGAGAACTACTGCCCTACATATGTGGTGATTAAAACACAGGAACTTGCACCTCTGGCTTATAGTTACCACGGGGTTTTAAATTTGGCCTGGAATTAGAGAATCCTGTAAACTTCCTGCATAAAATTCCCTTCAGATAAAATTTCTCCTGTATTTCTCCTGCAAACTGCAGGGCCACTGGGTAGGATAGACTGTACGGAAGGCTCCCTGAGCGAAAGCAGCACTAGTATAAAGTCCAGCAAGAGGGAAGAATGATAAAACATGGGATGGGATGAGGACAACACAGGTGCATCGCACATTTAGTTGGGAAGAGACTTTGAGCTTTATGCCCTAAACAAGTAGCAGCTAAGCACAGAGCTATTGCACTCCGACTCTGGGAGCAGGAAGCAATTTACGTGTATTTAGGTAACTTTATTTTAATTGAAGGAACAGTGTGGGACAATCAGGACATGCTTTGGGTGCTAGTAAAAAGATTACTTGGCATCTGTCCTCTCTATACAGGGATCCTCAATTTTTGTGTATCTGTTCGAGTTTAGTCTGCAGTACTGGACCCTTTACTTTCATGGCACTTGCATTTAGTGCAGTCAAGGCTGTTGGGTAATCTCATCTGAGCCACTGAGCTTTATCACGTATGCTCTAGGGCTGCATTCCTAGAGAGATCCAGACACATAAGGTATAAACCTCCTTTCACGGTGTTCCTGAGCCTAAGGTTACTATGTCCACACTCCAAACTCCTCTATAAAATGACTTCTGGATTCCATTTCAACAAGTTCAATTCACCAGTCATCTGTCCCCAAAACCTTAGTATTTTTACTGAGAACAACTAGAGTGGTTAAGTTTTATGTAAAAAAGGCAATCAGTTTAAATACCTAAGCCACATAGAGCTTTTTCACACAGCAACAGTGAAGAAAGATCCAGTTTTTTTAAGAACTGGAAACTGATTGAAAAACCTCAGGAATAGGTACGGTAACTCAGAAGCAGGTGCAATACCTGCTACTGCCTTTAATTGGTTTGAAATTGACCACATTTAAAGTTGATTATGTCCTTTTAAATCTAAGTGCTGTAGTAATACTAAGTAGACTATTGTAGACAATAATTTCCAGGCTTTTTCAAATGAAATTCACAGCTGACAGTTTAAGTGTATTTCAGACAAATATAAAAGCCTCATAACTACTTAAAATATTGAATTTAGAAATACAAGAATTGACCATGATCACAGCAATCTTTCCCAAATATTAATGTTGAATGTAAAATTGTTTCCAGTGTTCTACAAATATTGCTTTTTACAGAGCTCAGTCTTGTTTTAGTTATGAGATTGGAGCTTAACTCTTCTTGGATGTTTTATCTTACAAATATATGTGCTGAGCCACCATGCTCATTACTCTCTAAATGATCTGCTGGTGAGGAAATTAATTTTAAAGAAATCAGAGGTGATTGTTTTCTTTAAAGTTTCAGTCAGAGCATTCACAATTACTATTAGCTCTCTAATTCTTTGTCATCCTCTTTCTCCACTTAATATAAGTTATAAATAAGATGTGGGAAAGCAATAAGAGCGGGGGGGGGGGAGGGGGGAATTGGGTTGTTTAACAATCAAGTAGTTCACTCATTAGATCAAGGTATTGGGTTCTTTTGTTTGACTTGCAATATAGTAAAATCACTTGGCGCTTTAGAAAGTAGAGAGGAAGTCTTGGCGCTTTAGAAAGTAGAGAGGGAGTCAAATTCTGTAGACTTATCCCCTGGTCTCAGCTTCAGTCTTTCATGTGATATTCTACTTCTCATTGTACTTTATTTTTTCCATCCTGGCACTTAATATCTCCATTAACTTTAACTCACTGGTTAGTATAAGGAAGTTGCAAAATATCTTTAATAGAAGTAGAAAAGGGAGAAATTTTATAAAATAGTGAAAGGGATGCTGGCTGCTTTTCTTAACCATCTGTCAGCACTAGCATTTGATACAATTGATATTAGGACTTGAAAAAATCCACTTGCCCATGCCAAATGGGAAGCTTTTCTGGGGAAGTGCCATCAGCATCTGCAGAATCTAAGGTTTCATTAAAAAAGGGGGGGAGGGGAGCTGGGGCTGGGGGTGATGGCTGTGAAAATATCCTTCTCCACGTAAACCAATGCAATGCTGTCTTCTAGATTTGCGGGTAGGTGGCTCCAGTGCCTTTCATGCTGCTCTGCTTCTTGGAGCTTTCCCAACCTGCAGCATAGTGAAGGCTAACCGGAACCATGTAATTTTTCATTGCTGCTATTCATAACCTTGATAATCAGCTTAAAATGGCCTTCCCTTGGTCTGTCTCCAGCAGATAATTGTCCCCCAGCACCCTGTGATGGTGTCCTTCCTGTACACAAGCTAGTTATTTCTTTGGGGTGCTATTCACTCATTAACAATACCCCCCCCCCATTAATTTACTATATCAGCTTTAGCTAGCTAACGTTTCCTATCTCAAACATATGAACATCAGGCGGTATTCTCCCAAGTAGGAGAATCCCAAGTCTTACCAATAAATTTGTTGGGCAGAGGCCTATACTCTAAATTGATCAAGGTCAGAGAAGTCCAACTCAGTGAGTTATATAAAATTACTCATAAAAGTCAGCAAAAGCGAGAGAGACTGAATCCGTCCAGACTAAAAGGTCTACTCATGTCACCCAAAGATTATTAAGATCATAACTAGTAAACAAAGGAGAATGGAATTGGAAATTAATGGCCAAAAATTGGTGGGTTGGAAACAAGGTCTAATTGGTGGACAAAATAATGAGGGGATGGGCTATTCTGTCCATTAACCCCTGGGTCCTTTTGAAAGACTTCTGAGGGATCTAAAGCTGGCAAATGGGTGGACTGTAAAGAGAGCGTTACCATCGTTGCTGTTACCCCGTCATCTGTTGGGACCCAAGAATCCATCATGACACAATTGGACATCTACTGTCTGCTCCTGAGAAATGTCCTAAACTGACCAGGCAGGGCCAGAGAGAGGGACCCAGATGACATTGCCACCTCCATGAGCTTTGGCTAAATCCTGAGAATCACCCGGAACATGAGATTTGGGTTTCTGCTGTCAGCCCCCCCCCCATGCCATGTTCCTTCCTTCTCCATCTTTTCTTATCTCTCTTGTCTTTTGTTTAATAATTCTGGCTAAGCCACCCAAGAAAGAGATTCACAACACTGCTGTGAGCCCGCAACCAGAGAGGCAGTTCTAAGTAATGTCTTAAACAGCCTAATGCAGAGATGCTGATACAAGTTTACCAGGTCTCAGAATGGCTGGTAAGACTGTGTGCTGCACATGTTTCTCCACAGCAGGGTTGCAGGTAAGCGTGAACACCACAGAAACTGCATTTTCTATCTTTGAGATTCTTTTCTATATCCTTTTGTGGCTATTTGTCCTTTTTTTTTTTTTTTTTTTTTTTTTTGTCGAAAGGAAGCAGAATCGGATTTCAACATCAGCTCCAGTCCATCTCAACTAACTTTTTTTCTCTCTTCCCCAGATAACCATCCCCAGTTGTTACCATATTTAATACTATCTAACATAGTGTCATACAAGGTTTTCCTTATTAAAACAAAACAAAACTGTATACAACTAAAAGGAATAAGAAATATTGTTAACATGAAATTCTTACTTAGTACTTTAAATTCAAATGCTTTAACTGTTTTTCCTTTTTTCTGTATCTTTAATAAAAGATTATTAAGGATAGTTCTATGGGACAAAACAGGCTGAGGTGGCTATACTCGAAGCCCCAAGCCATGTTTCAATGTTTAGTCTTGTGTAGTGACAGGGTCATGTTAACACTTTTGCGGGGAGAGATAGCTCAGTGGTTTGAGCAGTGGCCTGCTAAACTCAGGGTTATGAGTTCAATCCTTGAGGGGGCCATTTGGGGATTTAGTTAGAGATTGGTCCTGCTTTGAGCAGGGGATTGGACTAGATGACCTCCTGAGCTTCCTTCTAACCTTGATATTCTATGACTCTTTGGGCCCATTTTTTCCATTAACCTTAACATAACAAGCCCTTGCTAGCGTAAGCTCAAAGAGGCACAAAATATTTTAGTGGTATCATACCTCAGTGCAAATATTGTGTGGTAGGGGGATTGATGACTTATCGTAGAGTCACAAAAACATGTAGAATAAAGCAAATAATTTTGTATCTGATCATGAGAAATTTAACTTACTTTAAAATAAAAGCCAAAGCAAGTTTTCTGAGCTTTTTAGTTAAGTGAGTACTAACAAAAACTATGTATAGATGGAGACTCCTGTTGTGTTTTCTTTGCAGCAGGTGAAAACTGTCAAAGAACATTAAATTACCACTTCTCTTCCTGATTCCTTCCAAATGGGGATGGACGATACATAGAATCAGATCCTCAATTGGGGCTCAATTCTGCCAGGTGCTGAGCACTCTGGCCCTGACCCAGCAAAATGCTTAAGGCACTGGCTTACCTGGTAAGCATGTGAATTATCCCATTGAAGTCCATGCTTAAAGTTAATTTTGTTTTTAAGTGTATCGTTGGAGCACTGTCGGGAACTTGGAACTTAGCAAGATTGAATCCCTAGTAGATGCCAGTTGAAGATCTGTCCCCCCTATTTTATCCTTGCATGTTTCTTTTTTCAACGAGTATTCACTGTCAAGTAGTTGAATGCATTCTCAGAACCTCTTAAAAGTTCAGGGTGCAGAAGACATAACTTCCATGAGTCTAGTAACATGCCCTGCAGCTGTAAATTTAAACTTTAATTTCTGGCTATATTTCTTCTGTCAGTCTCTAGGCCACAAACAGCTTTCTTAATGCATCACTTCTAATCCTGATTGACAGTAGCTGTTCAGTCATTGTGCATGTGTGTAATCGAAATGAAAGCTCCTCTCCCATTCCCTTCACTTTTATTGTGAATTGCAAGTGGTAAAAAGAGAAGTTCCATTTACAGCCTAGGTAACAAAATGGATTTTTTTCTCATTTTCAGGGAAAAAATCCCACTCATTTCTCAGTTTACAATAGAGCTATAGTTTTCTAGTTTTACTCTAACCCTTTTTCATTCTGTACATGTTAACAGTACTTCTAGTTGTCAACAGCAGCGCAATTTTACTGTAATAAAAATTAAACTAGCATTTTATGGATTGGTAATATGAATGTTAACATTCTGAGCAGTTAACGTACCTAATGCCCACACCAGATTTGAATTATTTGCTAGGTGTGTTAACTGCTCTACGGGAACACTGCAAAAATATCAACCACTGTTATATATGTTTGCAAACTTAATAATTTTAAAAGAGAAGCTCAGATGTCACTTACCATAGGTAATTCTTTTTATCTATGGGAAAAGCTCTGTTGTACTGCTCACTGTCTCCCATGCTTGTGAATATTTTCTCTTTGTACATGGTTTCCACTTGTGTCTCTTTCCTTGAGACTAAAAAATATTCTAACTAGAATAGTATATTCTTTAATTGGTTAAAATGTAACATTTTGCTGGGGGCGTCTAGGTTGTGATTATAATGCATGGAACATATCTCTTGGTTATATAAATTCAGTTGACTGATATAAAGTCAGAGCTTTTCAGCATTTTATGTGAATGTTGAGTTAATATTTCTTTTATCAGTTGCTGGTTATTTTTCTGCTGAACAGAGTCTTGGAAGAGTTTTCTTTGGTTGTAAAGAATGAGGATTAATGCTATTCTACATGGTCTCAGAAATGTTCCTTGATATCATAGAACAGGTTTGACGCTCTCCTTCATTTGGTTTAATACTGTCCTCAAGTTTGGGCCTCATATTCGTTGTTCTTAAAGAAAGAGGTGAATTCTAAGGTATGTAGTGTGGTAGTGGAATAATGGTTAGGATCTCTTTCAGTTAATATACCTGATGGCACAAGAATTACAGCTAGTGCATTGTGATTCAGGTATTAACTCCTTCCACAGCTTTTTGTTGAGAGAGAGAGCTGCTGGTTTTTAACCTTTTTGGGTTCCCTGACCCTGTTTTCAATAGATCTGCACTTGAAGCCTTCCTTGTTTCAGCTTTCACCATGAGAGCAGGAGATTTCATCTCACCTATTCTGTTTGATTCCATATTGTCTCCATATAAGTTTGCAGTTCTGTCTTCCACTTCCAATTATTTTTCTCTCCTTTCTTTGCCATCTGTGTAGCCTTAGGTTCTTGGCACATGGAGTTCTTACTTCTCCCTTGTGGTTTTTCCTACCTAGTCTCTCCTTCTATATGTCCCCCCTCCTTTCTTTCTCCTCTTGCCTGGTTTTTCCCTCTTCCCATCTTGGGGTTTGTAGCTGGCAGTACAAATTTTGCTAAGGACAGTTCTAATCAGACTTCCCTGGGGATTGCACCTTGACACAGTGGGACGCCTTATGTGTTCCACTGACCGAGAACTATGCTGGTGGGAGTTTTAACTCCTGGTAGGGCCATCAAGCTGGACAAGTGAAAAGATAGGGACCAAAAGAACAGCAGTCAACTGGTCCTCCAGGTTGGGGTTGAGTGATAGGCCAATAACCTATTTGCATAAAAATATTAAGTGATAGAAACACAACAAAGTAGGCATTCCAGCGAACAGCGTTATAGACAGGGGTGAAGGAGCCTTGTTCATGCTCTAAGCAATGTCTGACAGCACAGGTTCAGAATTCTAATAAGCAGGGAGTCTGGGAGCTGTTAAGTCCCAAACTTTAACCAATTTTGTGGATATTCTGGTGAATTGTAGGTTATATTCTTCTAGGCTCCTCCTTCTACTCCCCGTAATTTCTGTCTCGAGCATTCCCCTTTCCTTCCTGTATGGTTTCCATCTCTATGCCTTAGCAAAACTTGAATATCTTGTAGTGTTCTGCCAGAATGGAAATGAAATTATGATGGTAGCATAGCTGCCAATGATATATGGGTGCTGGCAGCTTTAACTTGCATAATAATTGACAGAGTAAATAGAAATACTTTCTCTTTGCTTTTTCTTTCAGTATTTTAGTCATACAAGTTGGATGTTTCTAAGACAGGCACATAAATCGGGTTCACTTGTGCATATTTCTAGCTAGTCATTTAGATTAGTTTGACACAATTTTTGGTTTGAAGGACATGTAATTTTTGGGTAAATGTACCTGGTCTTAATCCTTGCAGTCAGTCTTAGCCAATAGATTGCAGTCTGCACACACTTGTCCAGTTATGTATTCTGAATTATTTATAGTGCGTCAGATGTGCCTTATTCAGTCTGCTCCTGACTTAAATTAAGCTTTTAGGTGTTTCTGACTAAACTATACTAATAAACAGTGTTGTTTTCGAAAGAGTAAAAGTTTGTAGGTTGACATTGTCTAAATGAAAGTCTTGGTTTAATTGCAATCAAAATGATGCAGCTTATTACTGTTCTCTCCCATTTATTTAAATTTGTTCTGTCTATACTTCCAAAGAAGTTTAGCAATGATTTTTTTTTCCCTTCTAGGGTGATGTATCAGCCGTTGAACACTTACTGAAAAATGGAGCAGACCCCAATGTTAAAGACCATGCTGGATGGACGCCATTGGTGGGTATCAACATTTTTATGATATTTTCATTTTTTTCCTCCACACTTCCATTTTTTACAGTTTGTTCTTTCCCACCCCTATCTTTATTGTATCCAACACATAAAGAAGACAGTTATGAGAAATAGACTTCCTGATGACATTGTGAGAATGCTGTTCCTTTAGAATCATCCCACCTCTCCTCAAGTGTCATTGTTCTCTCTCACTTTTACTATCATATTCAGGATAATCTTCACCTATGATTTCTTAAGTGTGGAAAATGATCTCTTTCCAGGTTAGTGTGCAAGCAGTTTCTTGTGCATCTTGTAAACTGTTAATGCCATTAGATCTGTAGTTCCCACCATTTTGGGTGCACATTAGACAGTGGAATTTGAACTTTGGTTAGATATATTTTTGTATTATCGCATGCTTGAATTTCATTAAAAAATGATAGGTAGTGAGTGCTAATCCCTTTTCATCCTCTGCCTTTTTCTCCCAAAGAGCGTGTTTGACCCTAGTCGACATAAAGGAATGCCTTCCAAGTTAGTCTTATTTGCACACCAGGTGGTCTCTGTTCAGTTCCTCTGTGCTCTTTATCAATGCCATGTTTGAAAAGATAATTACTCATGATGGCCATTGTATTGTCAAAATTGAATAGTGTCTCCATATCCTGCTGCCATTCTGAGAGAGGCTATGAAAGTGAATGCATTAACTCATGGTGACAAACCTCCATTTAAAAAAAAAAAAATTCTGTGCTTTCATTAGAATTTTATGTCTTTCTTTCCCGTGTGCTTCTTGTCAACATCACCGGCTAGCACGAGGCTTGTAATCATGGGCACAAGAAGGTGGTGAAGCTATTGCTACAGCACAGGGCACTGGTGAACACTACTGGGTATCAGAATGACTCGCCGCTTCATGATGCTGCCAAGAATGGGCATGTGAGCATTGTTGAGCTGTTGCTCTCACATGGAGCCTCCCGGGATGCAGTGTGAGTAAATGTGTAATGTTATTTTGTAATTGACTTCTTTATTTCCAAATTGATGTTGCTTGTGAAAGTCCAGGATGTAACATTGAGTAAATTTGAACCAAAGCTCTTAATAGAATACATATGATTTTATTCAGTGGGAGTTTCTTTTTGTGTTCAGTTACACAATGCCCTTACCTTCCCCTTTCTAACTTGGATGTTATCTTTTTTGCTTAGGCTTCAGGATTGTCCTAAGCTTTTCTTTATGAAGTTTGGAACAAATCACGAAGTTTGAGCTTTTAAAAAAAAATTAGTAAACAAACAAAAAAAAATCTGAGTGCATAATGGAAATTATTACTGATATTTTTAAAAAGTACTTCCATTTTAGCTATTTATATTTCTGGTGAGTTTGCTCCATTGATACACATGTAGCAAACATCTGGCATTGTAAAGTGACTGATACTGTCTCAAACACACAATAATTATTCATGGATTTATCTTTCTGATTGTCATCATATCAGTTGAATGAGATGCTGGGTTGATCATGTTATGCTACAGTGGCAGTAGCATTGCTATTTGTATCAGCAGCTATTGTATAAAATCTGTAATCTGGTACCATGCATGTTGTCAGTAAATGGCATGTGCACATTACATGCTTGTAGTATGTAGCCTTGTTCATATCTGACTTGTTTGCTGAAGTATGTACCTCCTTGGCTATAGTGTGAAGTGGGGATAAGGAAGCTTTAGTAAATTAGCTAGCTTCAAATGTTGTAAACATATTGAAGTTCTGTTACAGAATGGAGGTATTCGATCAGAAAATACTTCTAGTTTACATGAAATGTCAGAATAGAAAAATAAATCAGAAAAGTAAAAAAGGAATCCTTCCCTTGGCCCGGGCAGCATATTTAAAAAAAAAAAAAAAATAGGGTAGTACATCTGCTTCCTAAGGTATCCGCTTTCCAAGAAAAAACGTTCACCAGTTGGGTATTGGTAGCTGCCTGTATGGTTTTTACAACTCTCCTGGGTTTCTGAAAATATTACACAAACAACCAATTTTGGTATAAATCTTTTTGATAGCAGTCAAAAGACTGGAAAAATTGTACAGTAGAACTTTAAATTGGCAATACTAGAATTTTCAGGTCTCTCTTCTTATTAGCCCACCGTTTCTGCTAGATTTGCTATCAGAAACTGAAATGAAGCTGAGAGAACTTTTTTTTTCAGTTAGCCATACTGGCAAATATATGACCACGTTTGGTCAAAAAGTCTCCTACTCATTTCAAATCAAGAAAATAGATTGAAGTCCAGTTCCATTCATAATGTGAACAGACAAGACCTAGTCTAATGTGGATATAAGCAATTTTCTAATATTTATTGTAGCAACAATAATATCTGAAACAGTGTGATATGGGGTATCCAAGACTACATCCCCTCTAAAATCAAATATGTTTTAGGAGACTGGCTACAGGTGGTATCAGCATACTGCCATTAGTGGTATAGAAAAGGGCTCTGTTTGAATTTTTAAATGGGCAATGTTAATAACGGGGAGGCACTATGACTTCATCATTTGCAGGATATACAAAATTCATTTATAGTTTCTTAAGTGGTTTTATAAATAGGTACCTAGCAAGAATTTTTAAACGTACCTTGCCAAAGGCTTCTGTAAAGCGAGTGTTGTCTGAGAATAATGATAATGCTAGATTATTCTCATGGAGTAATTTCTACTGTGATTATTCAAGCTTTATTAAAATTTTCTGGGTACAAATTTAGCATTCTTTGTGTTTCATCTCTTGCAAATGGACCTGCAAGTGACATGGCAAGTGTTTAATGTTTTGCTACTTGGTAAGTGCCACAAAAAATATTTTATTTTCCTGATCTTGTATAGTCCTTCTGTATCTGTTGCTGAGATGCTATTGTGTAACACACTACTGTAGTAGTTGCAGAATTACATCAAAGATCTTTTCTTCCCATTTGGTAAAAGCAATTTGTCCTCTTACTCCAGTAGATGAAGTTATTCCCATGTTGTAACATATAGAAGAATGCCACCCCTTCTACGATGTCAGGAGTAAGTCTTACATTGTGCTATTACATTGAAGAGCTAGGTATTTTTCATCCGTAAATCCCAACACACTTTACAAAGGAGGCAAGTATTATTAGTACTATTTTACAGATGTGGAAACTGAGGCACGGAGAAAAGCTGACATTAAAGTGTAAACAAAACTTCTAAGTCGTAGAGATACTTCTCTCATAACGCTTGCTCTTACTCCCAGTGCGACAGCGCCCTACGATGAGACTCCTGCAGTTCCCTCTGCCTCACAGCTCTTCATTCTTCTCTTCGCCATCCCTTGCTTCAATTTATTTTCAGTGAAAGCATGACATAACATGATGTCCCATAAATTCTGACTTTTCTAATTGCCTTTGCAGCAATAGTTGTGACCGATGTGGTAGTATAGAGGTTCAAAGCTCCTTATTGATCAAGGCAGGATGGTTTCTTAACACTGAGTTGATAATCCCATTGTCTTTCAGGCTATTTATGTACACATCTGCCATGGGATTTCTGTCACTATCAGCCAGGTTTTTAAAAGGGTAGAGATTGAGTAGTACTGAGTTTTGAGCAAGGTCTGAAGATTTACTAGCTGCTTAAGAGTCTACTAGAAGAATGCGCAACTTTAAATGGAAGAAGTTTGTGGTCTTAGCCTGTACTGCTCAAACTGCTTTGCTGTTTTCTTCATCTCAGTTCATCTGGCTAATATTCCAGTTTTCTACTAATTTTTGTTCATCCCCAGCTCCCCAGGCTCTTGAGGAGCTTAAAACTTCCTATTAAAGAGAGCCCTCTTGGACATGGGATATAAGTGGTTCTTAATTAGCTGATTAAACCTTTTAGAGCCATATAAAAGCCTGAATAATCACCAGTTTTTCCTGTATCTCTCTTAGCTCACTAAATTTTGTCAACATGTTAAATGTGTTCAAACCGTATTTAGACCCCCTGTATAAATATATTCATCATTAAGGAAAATGTGGCTTTTGCAGTCAAACACTTTTATTTTTACTGCAGAATTATCTAAACCAATACACCTCTACCCCGATATAATGCTGTCCTCGGGAGCCAAAAAATCTTACCGCATTATATTGAACTTGCTTTGATCCGCTGGAGCGCTGCTTTACCACGTTATATCCGAATTCGTGTTATATCGGGTCACGTTATATCAGGGTAGAGGTGTATTTTCTTTTTAACAGTGTGCCTTAGTAATTTGGGGTGTTAGTGTGTTGGAATAAAAGTGACGCCTGAGTTGAATTTAGGGTATTTCTACTTTTGAGAGCTGGAGCTTGAGAAGACATACCTGCACTAGCTTTGATCGAGCTAGTACAGTAAGCCAAGAGTGTAGCCATGGGGGCACAAGTGATTTGTACCTGGCATCTTGCTAGCCACCCCAAGTATGTGTCTGCCCTTCTGCCACCGCTCGCGATACTACGGCAACACTATTTAGCTCACTAGCTTGAACAGATCTAGTGCAGGTATGTCTTCTCCTGCTCGAAGTGTAGACCTAACCTTAGAGTGCTAGTTTGAAATAGTTCTATATGACACTTTATAAAAAGTGTACTGTAAAATATAGTAACCTAGTTTAATACTGGTATTTAGTATCTAATTTACTGTAGTGTCTAGGGATTCCAACTGAGATGAGACCCATTGTGTTAAATGCTGTACATATACATGGTAAGACCTGAAATCTTATGCTTTGTCTGCCCTGTCTGTTTAGATTGTAAAAAAGGAACATTTGACAGATGGAGAACCGAGGCAAAGACTTGTATATAGATAGTCTTTGTGAATTTTTAAAATTTTACTTTTCAAACACCTTTAAACAGACATCTGATATACCGTATAAGTAAACTTCACATCTAGTACATCTCACCTCAAAGATACTGTCAGATTTTTATCTCTATGATTTAAGTATAGGAAATAGCTTTACTATAAAAGGGAGTGTGTGTACATATTTTGTAGGATGAGAACACAGATCAGAATTGTTTTTATTTTCCAGAAGACAAATCATAGAATTTCAATTTTCCTTGGCAATACTTTTTTGGAAATCTGCAAGATTAAGCAGTTAGGGCATTTTCTTTGCTGTTCAATTTTTTTCTGACTAAGAAAGATACGAACTGCATATGGAAAATATTATATGGACCAGTGGACCTATTAATTGCCCGGCTGGTCTAGTTAATTTTTTTAAGTTAATCTCCTACACTTTTATGTTTTCTTGTGCTTGTTCTCTTGAGTTCTGTCTTTTTTTCCTTGCTTCACAGCAAGCCAAGTGACTTGAAAAATTAGATCTGTGCATTTGCAATTTCACAGTTGTTCATAAATGCTTTCACTCAAATGGGCTATCTTGCCAGTTCCTCATGCACAATAAGTTTAGCATTAGTAAAAATTGTCTCATTGCCTTATTTCTTTTAGGTGTGTTTTAGCCTTCATCCAGTGGGCGCAAGTTTGAGTCTGAACAATCCCAGGCAAATGGGAATATTTATTTAGAGGTAGACGTGCCTCTAGGCGCAGATGTGAGCAAAGTATGGGCATATACTGCTCCATCTCATGAGTATCCCAGATCATATTGTGCTTCAGATACTCCTCAGACACAATTCCTTCCTTGCTTCTCCCTTCCTTGAGTGCTGCTGAGGTATGTATTAATTTGCTTGTTGCCCTATACCAGCAGCAAATCATAACCCTTCCCCCTCCCAACCCAGCTTCGTTAGTGCTGGCTGATGCATTGGGGAGCACAGCCAAGGCTCTACTCTCTTCCCCATCCACCTACTCCCAGGGGAAATAAACAGACCTGTTTGTTTGTGTACTCCCAGAGCCAAAGTCTATACAGCCAATGCCATGGTGTAAGAAGAGGGTTCTTACTGTTCACCATATAGCCCAAGTATGGACGGTGAATGAGTTACCCGCAGGTGATTAGGAATTTTCCACATAGGGGTAAACGGTAAAAATGTAGCATTGGGAGCTGATCTTTCTTTTTCCAAGAAGGTTCGGAAAGCAGGGGAAAAAATGTTTTACATTGGCCTGCTGAATAATAATATCATGGCTAAAGGTGTTAAAATGAGGCATTTAGAACATGTATTATTTATGTCGGATACACATGTGGATACAAAAATTTAGCATTTGATTGCCTAAATTGGAGACTACAATCCAAAAATCAGCCTTCTCAATGCTTTTGAAGCGCTCCTTAATTCTGCATATATATCTGCCTTATCATATATTCTTTCCTTTTCTCTGATTCCTTATTTCCTGACTAGCTGGTTGTCCTCTCCCCTCACTACACTTTGCTGTATTGTTACTGTTACCCCATATGCTAGAACTGTATCTGTAGGCTTGGCAAAATTTGATGTTGATTATTTTTTAATTTCAATGGATATTATCAATGTTTATTGTAAAGCACTTTTTTCTCTTTTTACTGATTGTTGCCCTATACCAGCTTTAAAGTTTTCACAGTTGTGGGAAATGATAGGGGTCAGACAAAATTATTTAATGACAGTAGATGTTGAGATTCAGAAAATGAAAGCTTTATTACTCTTAAAACACAAATTGTCAGCACCACATGCCAGAGTATGCGAAGTAAATATCCTTAAATCAAACTCAAAGGAGTTCTCAAGCAGTATTTTTCTTCGTTTGCCTATCTGTAAATTTCAATTATTATCAATAGAAATTTTTTCGTTGGTTTATGTACAGTGAAATCAACATTTAATGATTAAAAAAAAAAAATTTGAATCCTTCCAAGCCTCTGTCTCCATGACAGAGAAATATTCTCAATCCCTGTTGTGCCCTACCCAGAGGCTGAGCACTTGTTTAGCTTGAGGCCAATATCAAGCTCCACCTGTTGGGGTCAGCCATGTCACACTCATCCCTCAATAATAAACATCCTGGAAATTTTACATTAATATCCCATTCGACTGACAGCAGCCAATGGACTCCCAATGCCCAGGAGTTCAGTAGTGTCACCCCATCAAACTCCAATGCTAAAGGTCATCAGCTGCTGTTGAGGAGCTCTTTGATTTTGTGGTCCTGCAGAATCCAGCACTGAAGGTCCTGAGGGGTCAGCTGCAGTATCATATGTTTCATCACTCTCCGTATTGGTTTAAGCATCAGGTTTGAGGTGCCTTCGAGGGTCTCTGTTCTCCAGCACAGTGATCCTTCCAGTATTAAATTTAGGTTCTCTTTAGCCTTGAGTGTTTTCACCAGCCGTCAGTACTTAGATAAGTAGCTGATAGACTTTTTGCCTCAAAGGATACATCTGGCTCTTGTAGACCTAAATTAACCTTGAAAAGTCTACTTTTATTCATTCAAGAAGAGGCATTTATTGGAGCACTTCTGGACTCTGGATTAGCAAGAGCAGTACATCTGTCTTACCTAAAAAAGATGGAGCCTCTAACTTCAGGATTCTATCAACAAAGAATAAGAGGCTAAAGTTAAGGTTGAGGAGCCCTTTAGGCTTTAGTTAAGGTCGAGGAACCCTTTGTTTAAAAGGAGACTCTTCTATGTACTCTAAACTTGGCGTGCTTACATGGATCACCTCGAAATGTGTGCCTTGGTGAGGGTGATCTAAATTTGGAATTACACTTGTCTACAATTTTTGAGAAGTCGTCTGCTTCAGAGATAAAATGTGCTATTTATTATGTATTTTGATGTGCTGAATTCAAATATGACAATTAAAACAACTGGCTACTGTTTCTAAGATATTTAAGTTTTTACATTTTATGTCTATGTATATTATGTAGATAGTAGAGTTTTAATCATAAATTGTAAACCTAGGTCTTTTCATGTGTTTATGGTTGCTTTACATGATGATATTTCACCTGTCCTGTTTATGTAACACTTTAAAAATCAGCAAAAGGGTTATATAAATAAAATTTATTATGAAACAAAAGGCAAACTATTATGTACATAGTTTAGTCCTATTCAGTGTCTACTCGGCGCTTCTTGGCTTGTCTCTTGTATTCATTAAATGGAGCATCTCTTGTCACTGTCCAGCAATAGTCTGCAAGCATTGATGGGCTCCATTTGCCCTGATAGTGTTTCTCCATTGTTGCAATGTCCTGGTGAAATCGCTCGCTGCTCACTGCTCTGCAGTTCGGTGGAAAAAAATCTAGATGAGAGTGCAAAAAATGTATCTTTAGTGACATGTTGCAACCAAGGCTTTTGTATGCCTTGAGGAGGTTTTCCACCAACAACCTGTAGTTGTCTGCCTTGTTGTTTCCGAGAAAATTTATTGCCACTAACTGGAAGGCTTTCCATGCCGTCGTTTCCTTGCCACGCAGTGCATGGTCAAATGCATCATCTCGAAGAAGTTCATGAATCTGAGGACCAACAAAGACACCTTCCTTTATCTTAGCTTCATTTAACCTTGGAAATTTTCCATGGAGGTACTTGAAAGCTGCTTGTGTTTTGTCAATGGCCTTGACAAAGTTCTTCATCAGACCCAGCTTGATGTGTAAGGGTGGTAACAAAATCTTCCTTGATTCAACAAGTGGTGGATGCTGAACACTTTTCCTCCCAGGCTCCAATGACTGTCGGAGTGGCCAATCTTTCTTGATGTAGTGGAAATCTCTTGCACGACTATCCCATTCACAGAGAAAACAGCAGTACTTTGTGTATCCAGTCTGCAGACCAAGCAAGAGAGCAACAACCTTCAAATCGCCACAAAGCTGCCACTGATGTTGGTCATAGTTTATGCACCTCAAAAGTTGTTTCATGTTGTCATAGGTTTCCTTCATATGGACTGCATGACCAACTGGAATTGATGGCAAAACATTGCCATTATGCAGTAAAACAGCTTTAAGACTCGTCTTCGATGAATCAATGAACAGTCTCCACTCATCTAGATCGTGAATGATGTTGAGGGCTGCCATCACACCATCGATGTTGTTGCAGGCTACAAGATCACCTTCCATGAAGAAGAATGGGACAAGATCCTTTTGACGGTCACGGAACATGGAAACCCTAACATCATCTGCCAGGAGATTCCACTGCTGTAGTCTGGAGCCCAACAGCTCTGCCTTACTCTTGGGTAGTTCCAAATCCCTGACAAGGTCATTCAGTTCACCTTGTGTTATGAGGTGTGGTTCAGAGGAGGAGGATGGGAGAAAATGTGGGTCCTGTGACATTGATGGTTCAGGACCAGAAGTTTCATCCTCTTCCTCTTCCTCATCTGACTCAAGTGAGAATGATTCTGGTGCATCAGGAACCGGCAGTCCTTCTCCGTGGGGTACTGGGCGTATAGCTGATGGAATGTTTGGATAATGCACAGTCCACTTTTTCTTCTTTGACACACCTTTCCCAACTGGAGGCACCATGCAGAAGTAACAATTGCTGGTATGATCTGTTGGCTCTCTCCAAATCATTGGCACTGCAAAAGGCATAGATTTCCTTTTCCTGTTCAACCACTAGCGAAGATTTGTTGCACAAGTGTTGCAGCATATGTGTGGGGCCCACCTCTTGTCCTGATCTCCAATTTTGCAGCCAAAATAAAGGTGATAGGCTTTCTTAACCATAGTGGTTATACTGCGCTTTTGTGATGCAAAAGTCACTTCACCACAAACATAGCAGAAGTTATCTGCACTGTTCACACAAGTATGAGGCATCTCTGCTCACTTTGGCTAAACAGAAATGTGTCCCTTTGCAAAATCAAACACTGACAAATAAGAGAGCACGACACTGTATGATTTCTAGAGCTGATATAGGGCAATTTGTTCAGCAGAGTGATGTAAGCTTCGTTATGATTGCATCATCCATGACTTCTAGGAATAACATGATGCAATTCATATCATGTATGACGCAATACCAGCTTCAGATTGCATCATTCATTGTTTTGCCTAAAAAGCAAGTACTGTCCAAACCCAGTCCTAGATTTATTCATAGATCCAGTCAAAGATGTATTTTAGTCATTTCTGGTTTAAATTGAGATTCCTTCCCTTTATAACTCACTTATCCTCCGCCATTCCCAAGTCAAGGGTCGTATATACTGACCCAATAGCATATCTTGAAAACTAGAGCCAATCAACAATTTTAAGCATCATTTTCGTTCTCAGTGACCCAGAATTAGTAAAGTTGGACTACATTTATTTCAGAAGCATTTTGGCTGTAGAGCAGCGGTATTTGAGCAAAAGGTCCCCAAGATACAGTCTCTTGCCCTCTCACCCCCAAAAAAGCTTTTCTCAGGGTTGATTTTACGTACACTTTTTTCTGGGCATACTCGGGGATCAAACTATGGCTCTGATTGTGCCTAAGGGGTCTCAATCACTCAACACTTACCCCAGTTAGTGCATGGCAACCACTGACCTCTTGGGAAGGCAACACTGAAGATATTGTTCAACAAAGTGTTAGGTTTGAGCTTAAGGTTTATGCACCAAACGGATCATACTGCACACATGTAGACAAAGTATGCAAGAGGGTTGCTACCCAGCCCATTTTCACATGACCTGGGTGGGTCAAGGGGCTGTGCTGTGGCCATTGAACAGTAGCAACACCCAGGCATTATATGTTCAGAACCCACCCTTGGGAGAAATCTGGAAATGAAATGTCTGCATGTTGCTACAATCTGCCTTTGTCAAAGGGTTGGTTTTTGTTTTGGGGGGAAGTGAGCAGGGAAATGTAATCTGAATACAGCAGAACATTTAGAAATTGCTCAAGGTATATTCAAAAAGAAAATAAATTACACATGCAAATACTTGCTGGAGGAAGGGGAGAAGAGTGGAGTGCATAGGAGAGGGGTTGTGGGGCACAGGTCAAGGGATGGGACACTGGGAGTTGGTGGCAGCGTGAGTAGAGGGTATTAGGGATGTGGGGAGCTGTCAAGCCCCCATTTCCTCCTGTGTCTGTCCTAGGATCTGGGGTCCTATGCAGTGGTCTGAGACCCTCTCCTTGCTCCCCATGTGTGTGCCAGGATCTTGGGAGGCCCTGAAGGTAACACAGATTTAAACCCGAGAGTACCAGGAAATACAAAGTTAAGGTACACACCATCCCTGTGTGGAGTGGGGGAGCTGTTGGGGCTGGAATGGCCTGGAGGGAAGGTGGACTGAGCGGGCCAAGGGTGTGGAAGAGGAGCCTTGACCAAAGCAGGAGAATAGGGAGTCTGTTGGGTGGGGAAATGTAAGAGGTGTGCAGGCTCCATGTACAGCTCGGGCTACAAAAATCAAGGAGGCGGGCAGCCCTCCAATAATCTGCCTGATGTGCATGCAGCAGCAGGGTGTGCCAGACTTATGTTCTAATAGCTTCTAAAGTGCTATGGCTTAATGGGTTAGGAATGGGAGGGTGAGCCGGGAATGGTGATAGGGGAGCCTGTATGTTGTGGGAGAGGGGGAGTGGAAAAGGAGAGAGACATGAGTCTTTGCTCATGTGCTTAGTTACTATATCTGCCATGCAATGAAACTGTCAATTTCTCAATTTCTCTCACTGTCCCTATTAGCAACTATACATGCAAAACATTTCAAAGCATGACCATTATCCCTACTCTACTATAGCAAAGTCTATAGAGGCGGGTATTTACGGTCTCACACAACCATGTTGGGCCTAGTGGAGAGAAAAGTGGGCTGGAACTCAGAAAACCTGGGCTCTGTTCCCAACTCTCACTGACCTGCTAGGTGACCTTGGCCTAGTCGCTTTACCTCTCAGTGCCTCAGGTTTCCCATCTGTACCTTGAGGATAATGATGTTTCCCTCTTTGGTAAAGTGCTTTGAGATAATTCACTGACACAAAACCCCTCATTAATGCAGAATTAAGGTTGCCCGGTTGTAACCTGTGCTCTTCCGGAGCATTGAGTTCAGCAAAACTCAAACTTGTGATAACCAGGTAATGAAGAGTTCAGCTACGCGTCCACGCGAGCTTACCTGTGCCCTCTTTGAACAATGCCGCAGTGCGCTCAGAACATCCGTACTCACAGTCTGGCTTTGCACTGTACAAGAGCTACCCACGCCTGCCCTACTTCATTGTAGCCTGCTCCACAGAAAACAACCACATCTGCTAAATTTTACAACCTCTTCAGCCCCTTCACTATTATGCACAAGTTGCCACCTAACACGATCCTTTCACTTACCCTTCACTAAATTCACAGACCACGCTCCTATCCCACCTAACTTCTGACATTTCCCATCCATGGCCAGAAGACCCAGGTCCTGCTGCTGACACAACCTACACAAGGCAATGCTGAAATGAGGCAGACTGGCTCTCTCAAGATACATCTGCACCTCTTTCTTTTGATCTCTCTCACACACAAGTCAGGGAGAAGGGCTCACACACCGCTCGGAGAGGCATGGCCTTTAGATCGCCTCATATCACAATCACAAGTCTGCTAAACTGCTCCAGCTAATCCCTCCGCTGTTCAGTACGGTTACACCTAACAGAGTGAATGCAGCTGGAGTGCAAGCAAATAATTCCCAGAACCTATTGCCAGCTCTAGGGAGAGAGAATTAAGTTTGCATGGAGATGTACCTTAACTCTGTTTCCTGGTTTTCAGAAGGTTGAGTTTTGCTGAATTCTATGTTCTGGAAAGGCACAAGATGCCATTGGGCAATCTTAACTCTATTAATTACTTTTTTTTGTCAGTGAATATAATTAATGTCAGTCAGCATGGTTTCATGGAAGGTAGCTCTTGTAATCCTGTCCTAAAAAAAGACAACGGTTTTGTTTTACAGGTCTAGTTGATGAAGGCAACTGTGTTGATATAGTATACTTGGATTTCTCCCAGGCTTTGACTTACGACCACATGACTTTTTTTTTTTTTTTTAAGTGCATTATATAGCATTAACAGAACACACGCTGGATCACAGACAGATCTCAAAATGTAGTTAATAGAGAGATACCACTGAGCAGGGCTGTTTCCAGCAGGGTCCCCCAAGAATCAGTTCTTGGTCCTACTCTGTTAAATATTTTTATTAGTGATCTAGATAATGATATGAAATCTTAGCTGGTGAAGTTTGTAGATGAGACACAGACTGGTGGGACAGGTTACTGTTGTAGAGCAATCTGAATCACTTGGCTAAATGGTCACAATCCCAACAATGTGCTCTAATACAGTCTAATCAAGGTAATGGATCTGGGAATCAATAACACAGGTTATCTACAGCAGTGGTTCTTCCAGGGGGCATATCAACTCATCTAGATATTTGCCTATTTTTACAACAAGCTACATAGAAAGCACTAACAAAATCAGTACAAAGTAAAATTTCATACAGTGACTTGTTTATACTACTTTATATACTATACATTGACATGTAAGTAGAATATTTATATTTCAAATGATTTATTTTATAATTACATGGTAACAATGAGAACGTAAGCAATTTTTCAGTAATAGTGTTCTGTGACAGTTTTGTATTTTTATGTCTGATTTTGTAAGCAAGTAGTTTTTAGGTGAGGTGAAACTTGGGGGTACACAAGACAAATCAGACTCCTGAAAGGGGTGCAGTAGTGTGGAAAGGTTGAGAACCACTGATCGACAGGATGAGAGATTGTCTTGGAAAGCAGTAACTTAGAGGGATTTAGGGCTCATACATAATCAACTCAATGTGCTCTCTCAGTGCAATGCTGGGGCAAATAGATTTTATGGAAAGAAAACCCACAATACTTTCCTCTGAAGCATCAGATTGATCTAAACCAGAGATGGGACACCAGGCAGGGTGGACCACCTCTGAGGTAATACAGAGAATCCTTTCTAGATGCCCGGCTGGTATGTCTTGCTCACATGATTGGCAGGAACCTTGCCGGGGGTGGGGCGTACCACCTTCTGTAGATAAGGTGTGGTCTGCCTACTCGGATCATCTGGGCATATCTCACCTAATTATTTCCTGCTATTACAGGGGCCACAGGCTTTGGCACATTTAACAAAATCTACAACCTATGTTTATTCAATGTTACAGTTGCACAATTAAAATAAAAATATACATCACAAAATAGTCAGGATGTGTAACATGGCCCAGTTGTGAAAACCTGAGGTCTTGCATTTTCTAACATTATTGTACTTTGTTTGACTTTAACATTACGTGAACATCCCTTATTTTTTGTCACCTTGCAATATCAAGCTTATGCAGCGTATGCACTGGTAAAAGGTGAACTTAAAATGCTGTTTGAAACAAAAAATTCCTAATTGTCATAAAACCCCAATTAAATACAATGTGAAGACTGAAAGAGTGCAAATGAAAACACTGTGTAATAAGGCATATAGTTGTTCTTTCACTTAATTGCCAAGACCTGAGTTGAAGCCCTCAGGATTCTTTTGCAACAATTAATGATATCACTATCACTCTATGAAATAAAAAAGCATACAAACTGATATAAATTTAACATTTTTAAAAGCTAGGTTCAGCCATCTGGTGTAAAGAAGATGATTTTAATGCATATACTAATATTTATTTCTCTTTTGGACCTGTTTGAAGGAACCATCTTACAGCAGCTTGATTTAAATATGGCCCTAATTTAAACAGAGGCCAAAGCTTACCCTGATGATGCATGACAAAGCAGGAACAGCATGGTAGCATTTAATCGGCTGCAACTCCCAGGACCGGGCTGAAGTGTGACCAATTATCTTTTAATCTGTAGCATTTGTAATACACCAGCTCCCAGCACATTAGAAATACAGGAGAGCTAGGGGCTGGCAATATTGTGAAATTAGGGTGTCTTAGCAAAAACCCCCGTCCAGAATCTTTGACCAGAGATTCTCTCTGTTAGCAAGTTGTGCATACACCTCTAGCCCGATATAACATGGCCTGATATAACATGAATTCGGCTATAATGCGGTAAAGCAGTGCTCCGGGGGGGGGGAGGGGCTGCACACTCCGGCGGATCAAAGCAAGTTCGATATAACACAGTTTCACCTATAACGCAGTACGATTTTTTGGCTCCCAAGGACAGCGTTATATCAGATAGAGGTATACTAAAGAGCAATGAAAAAAGAAGAGGTGCATTTAGGTTAGAATGATCATACAGCTTTGATTTCATTGTTTTTTCTTGGTTAAGATTAATAATACAAGGATATTTCTTTTTATGCCAAATCATGTAACTATGCTGAGGTACTTCCACATATGGACTAAACTCTGATTTCCTCCTACATACAGGCTTTACACGGCAACATATGGCTATCTTGAAAAGATAATGCTACAGTGATACAGCAGTTTTTTGACCTCTTTAGCTCTGCTTTTTCTATTACTCTTTACTCTGTAACATGGCATAACCGAGTCACTTCATTCTCAGGGCCGTGCTTCCCATCATGAGCTCTTACGTTTCCTTTTAAGATCTAGGGCCATGTAAGGTGGAAGGAAGAGGAACAGCTGTAGTAGCCGTTATTCCTACAAAGGACGAGGCAGGTACAATGCCCCCGGGGAGTGCTAGTGAGACCAGGCTTGCTAACACCGGTTACTGTACCTGTTCCGTAGCTGCAGGCTTTTTCTCCTCTAACTACTGTCCTGCAGCTATAAGGTGGTGTGGGGAGGAGACAGATGTCACGGCCACACTCAGACATGCCCATGGTTCACTACAGGTACAACTATCCAAATTATGGCTGGTGAATTATGTGGGGAGTAAAAGGTTTCCTGCATGCCCCATAGCATGACTAATAACCTTAATTTCTCTCTATGTTGGCAGATTTGTCATCTGTGACATACAATAGCAAACCGAATAAGAGAAACACCAAAATTTGAGTTGATGCCTATAATAGAAAGCAATCTTAGCTAGCTGTGGGAGCCTTATGCGCACGCGTGTTTTCTGTCACAGTGGTGGTCTTGTTAACAGGCATCTTACAGTGCATCATATAGATCAAAATATGACACTGTTCTGTTTGAATTGTGTTCGAATTCTGGTAGCGGGATGATTTGCTAATGGAATACTGAATGGGGAGAAAATAGCATTTACAATAAACCTTTGGTCTTGGCTTGATTAGTACTTCTAACCTACTATACCGAAAGTCTCTGTCTTTTATAGTCTGTAGTAGGATTTTTGTACCTAAACTATATATTTTTTTATACTTGCATATATTTTTTTTCTATATCAGCACTGTGACACGATGTTGGTGGATTCAAGTGCAGACCTTGTGTGCCTGTTTTACTGGTATATTTGTTTGTATTTAACTTGTAATAATCTGTTAGAACTTTCCATTTGGAATCAACATGCTTTTTCTTCCCTGGTGGCGTGACTGCAATTAAACGTTACAAAGCCAAATTCTGGCTGTTGTGATAGATATCAATGTATGAGCAGCAAAACATTTAACAAGGGCTGTGGTTTATTTAACCTGTCATTTGGTTGTAAACTCTCTTACTTTTCATGTTGAATGTAGCAGCTTGTGATTCTGAATCCATCTGCCTTTGACGCAATTCTTGAATCTTATCTGTGTGTTTTAGCTGAAATTGCATATTAGTAAGAAGGTGAAAAAACTATCCAGCTAATGCATCCAGTTAGTTAAGAATCAAGTCACACATTTTATTTACTTAAACCATCTGTGCTTGTTTTACCAGTAATATATTCGGTCTGCGCCCTGTGGACTACGCAGAAACTGAAAAGATGAAGTCTGTGCTAATGCTACCAGTGAAGAACGAATCATATTCATTTAGTCAATGCTCAGAAGTAAGTGTTTCTAAAAATCAAATCCATCTTGTGAGCCCTGAACACTTTGGACCTAGGGTAACTAGGGCAGCTGGCTTTACAGACAGGTTAAAAATGGGCTGGGAAACATCGTCCCAGTCAAATTTGTAAAACTCTCCAACGTTCCCAAGAAGATTTCTGTAACAAAAATGATATATACAGAATGGGGTATGAAGATTTTATATGCAAGACTGTGGGGTCATCTCCATAACTCAGAATGGTTCCCAAAATATTGACAAACTTTATTCCACATCTTGTGTTGTCTGCGTCTGTTGTTGTATACACACATCCAGTAAAAAGACGCACCTATTCTTTGCTCTAAATGCTTTTACATACTTTAAAAATATAATAGGCTATTCCAGTATCTCCCTTCACCCAATAATTAAGATGTTTTCAGCTGCTGGGTTATTACACCTCTTTACAGTCTTCTGCCAGAGACCTCTCAGTTTCTTGCAGCTGGAGAAAACAAATTGGCCTCACAGTACGCCTTAACAATCACAAATGTAAGACTGTGCGCGGTGGTCTTATTTACACAAATGCCCCTTCTTCTTCGAGTGCTTGTTCACGTCCATTCCACATTAGGTGTACGCGCGCCGCGTGCACGAACGTCGGAAACTTTTCCCTCAGCGGCTCCCGTCGGGCCCGCAGGGTCTCCCTTCCCGCCAGAGCGGCGCCCCGCCCCAGCGTATATATACCCCTGCTGGCCCGACCCTCCCTCAGTTCCTTCTTACCGCCCGTGGCGACGTTGGAACAGCTCTTCTCTCAACTCGAGAGTGTCCCTTAGCATAGTCATTAGCAGTAGTTATCAGTTCTTTGTTATAGTAAGTGTTAGAGTTAAGTAGTTTTTAGTTGTTACAAAGACCAACCAAACTCTTGGTGATAGGGGTTTGGTCAACCCCGGCACCGGCCCTGGGCGGCGGGGCATGCCGCACGCCCAAGGCTTCAAGGCTTGTGCCACGTGCCGCAGGCCCATGCCAGTGAGTGACCCGCACGAGTCGTGTCTCCGTTGCCTGGGGGAAGCTCACCAGTAGGAGCGCTGTAAGATTTGTAAGGCTTTCAAGCCCAGGACTCAAAAAGAGAGAGACTTTCGCCTGAAACAGCTCCTCATGGAGATGGCGTTACAGCCCTCCGCTCCCACGGCACCGTCGGCGTCGGTGCGAAGTGCCCCGGCATCGGTCCGCGACCCAACGCAAGCGGTGCAGGCTAAACCTGTGGTGCCGCCTCGGCGCGATCACGCCCGGCACCAATCTGCTTCGCCGGCCAAGCCCAAGAGCCAGCCCAAGGCCCGGGGTCGCTCCCAGCACAAGAAGGCGGCACCTACGAAGACCGCTAGCGCGCCCAAGGCCGTGCCGGCCCCGGCACAGGTCCCGGTACCAGTGGCTCCGGCGCCGAAAGGCCCGTCGAGCCCCGGGACAAGCGCGTCGAGTGAGGAGGAGGGGCTGGAGGAACTGTTGGAACAGCCCTCCACCCCGGACACATTTGAGGCGGCGAAGGACCTCATTGAATTGTCCTCCGTCAGCACACTCCGCGCCAAAGACATTCCGCCGAGGCTGCCTTCCAAGGGCAAGCCGGCGATGATGCGCCCGTCGCGGTCGCCATCTCGGCACCGCTCCCGGCGCCGGTCCCGGTCGAGCTCCGCCTTGGTGGACTCCCGGCTTTCCGCCGCGCAACGGGCCTCCACGCAGAAGGGCCCCGGCGCGAGCGAGGCACCGTCCCAGCAACCCGGCCCGAGCAGGCACCGGGGCGCTTCGACGGCGAGGACCCCAAGACCGTCCTCCCGCAGCCGTTCCCGGTCCCGCGGTCAACGGTACCGTTCCAGATCCAGATCGGTACGGCGCTACTCACGGTCCCGGTCCCGACGGCACCGCTCCCCGACACCGGATCGGCACCGCTCCACGGCACCGCCGTGGCCCTCCAGGTCGCCATCGCTTGCGTCGGAAGTGAGCTCGGGGCGGTCGAGGTACGATCGCAGAGGGCATTCCGCTACACGGCACGAGACCTCTTGGCAACCACACTGGAGCCATCCGGGACAGTGGCCGTTCTGGACCCCGTGGGCCTATCACCAGCAAGGCCCGCCATCCAGAACTTCGAGGTCGGGCCCTTCGGGGGACCGGTCCCGCTCCCCACGGTACCGTCCCACCTCCCGTGTGGAGGCTACGGTCTCCAGACCGCCTGAGGCCGAGAGGGCGGACTCGGCACCGAGCCAGGCACCGTCCATGGCCCAGGGCAGGGGACGCACCCCGGAGGGCCAGCCCGCTGAGGAGGGCTTACAGGAGGATGAGGACGCTCAAAAAGCCATGACCTCCTCCTCCTCACCAGATGAAGCCGTGGCGGGCACGACAGTGTCCGGCCCTCCCCCAATTGACCACCGGGCGCACCAGGACTTGCTCCGCCGGGTGGCCCTCAACTTGGGGTTGCAGGCGGAGGAGACGGTCGAGCAGGAGGACCCCATGGTAGACATTCTCAGCCCGGAGGGTCCCTCCAGGATTGCTCTTCCATTGATAAAGACCGTACAGTCAAACTATAAGACTGTGTGGCAGACGCCGGCCTCCTCTGCACCGACCGCACGGGGCGTCGAGAGGAAGTACTTCGTCCCATCCAGGGGGTTTGACTTCCTCTTCTCCCATCCAGCCCCATGTTCGCTGGTAGTTTTGGCGGTCAACGAAAAGGAGCGGCATGGCCAGCAGGCTCCGGCCCCCAAGGCCAAGGAGGCGAAACGATTAGACCTCTTCGGCAGGAAGGTCTACTCGTCGGGAGGCCTCCAGTTGCGGATCGCGAACCAGCAGGCGATCCTCAACAGACACAACTTTAGCTCCTGGGCGTCGGTGTCCAAGTTCAAGGAGGCCCTGCCTCAGGGGTCGCAGCCCGAGTTTGCGGCCATTGTGGATGAGGGAAAGGCGGTGGCCAAGACTTCTTTACAGGCCTCGCTCGACTCGGCCGATGCGGCCGCCAGGACTATCGCGTCCGGAGTGGTGATGAGACGTTCAGCGTGGTTGCAAGCGTCTGGTCTTCCTCCAGAGGTGCAAAACACCCTCCAGGACCTTCCGTTTGAAGGGACGGGGTTGTTTTCGGAGCAGACTGATGCCAGGCTCCATGGCCTCAAAGATTCGCGGGCTACCCTCAAGTCATTGGGGATGCATACCCCCGTGACGCAGAGGAAACCCTTTAAGCCACAGCCTCCACAGAGGCAATACCAGCCTCGCCCTCGACACGAGCCTTACCGTAGACAGGGCAGAGACAATAGGCGTAGGCGCAACAATACGCCTAACCACGGTCAAGGCCAGGGCAATAACAACGGCAAGCCGCAGCCGGGCAATAAACAAGGATTTTGAAGATGCGATCGAGGACAGCGTACCGATCTCTTCCCCGGATCCTCCCCTGTGTTTCAGGGACCGCCTATCCCGTTTTTCCCGTGCCTGGTCCCATATAACATCAGATCATTGGGTCCGCCGCACGGTGGAGTCAGGATATGCCCTCCAGTTTTCCTCGCCCCCCCCTTCCCACCCACCCCCCCCGTCCCTCTTCAGGGACCCCTCTCACGAGCAACTCCTTATGCAGGAGGTACGGACCCTCCTCGCTGTAGGGGCGGTGGAAGAGGTTCCTCCAGACCTCAGAGGAAAAGGGTTCTATTCCAGATACTTCCTCATTCCCAAGGCGAAAGGGGGCCTCCGTCCTATCCTGGACCTTCGCAAGCTGAACAAGTACTTGCAAAAACCACGTTTCCGTATGGTCTCCCTCGGTACCATCATTCCTTCCCTGGATCCGGGGGATTGGTACGCTGCCCTCGATATGAAAGACGCGTACTTTCACATCGCTATCCGCCCGGCCCACCGGCGGTTCCTGCGCTTCACTATCCAGCAGCGCCATTTTCAGTTTGCGGTCTTGCCCTTCGGCCTGGCAACGGCCCAACGTGTCTTCACGAAATGCATGTCCGTGGTGGCGGCCTTTCTTCGGAAGCGACGGATGCGCGTCTACCCATACCTGGACGATTGGCTCCTGGCGGGCCGGTCAGAGGCAGAGGTTCACGCCCACGTGACATTGGCGCTACAAGTGTTCCGCGATCTCGGCCTGTTGGTCAATGTGCCCAAGTCCTCACTAGTCCCCACACAGAGACTGGAATTCATAGGGGCAGTCCTGGACTCGGTGGCAGCGAGGGCGAGCCTTCCCGTATCTCGTTTCCGGGCAATCCAGGAGGCCGTGACCTCCATTCAGAGATTCCCCACGACCACGGCCAGACGTTGCTTACAGCTCTTGGGGCACATGGCGGCATGCACCCACGTGGTTGGACACGCCCGCCTCCGGCTCCGACCTCTGCAGCTGTGGTTGGCCCAGGTATATCGCCCCAACAGCGACCCATTAGACATGGTTGTCACGATTCCGGCTCGGGTCTCGGACGCCCTCTGTTGGTGGCTCGACCAACAGCAGATCTGTGCGGGGGTCCCGTTCGCTGCCCCACAACCAGTTCTGACGTTGGTGACAGACGCGTCGGACCTGGGTTGGGGGGCGCACCTAGGGGACCTACGCACTCAGGACTTGTGGTCCAGGGAGGAACAGTCGCTTCACATCAACCTGAAGGAGCTGAGGGCGGTTCGCCTCGCCTGCCAGACCTTTCACGCCACCATAAGAGGGCACGGCGTGTCAGTTCCGACGGACAACACTACCGCTATGTTCTACATAAACAAGCAGGGCGGGTCCCGGTCCTCTCCCCTCTGTCGCGAGGCACTCCTCCTCTGGGACTTCTGTATAGCCCATTCAGTACACCTCCGGGCTGCATATCTCCCCGGGGTCCAGAACGGATTGGCGGACCGCCTCAGCCGGTCCTATCTCACGCACGAGTGGCGGCTGAGGCGGGACATCCTCCGGTCAGTCTTCCTGAGGTGGGGGTTTCCCCAGGTGGATCTGTTTGCCACCATGGACAACAGCCAGTGCCCACAGTTTTGTTCCTTCCAGAACCGCAGTCCGGGTTCTCTGGCGGACGCCTTTACAATCCCGTGGGGAGGGGGCCTGCGATACGCCTTCCCCCCGTTCCCACTCATCCACAGGGTCCTTCTAAAGACCCGCAGGGACAGGGCGAAGGTCATTCTCATCGCCCCGGCGTGGCCTCGTCAACACTGGTTCACAACTCTCTTAGAGCTGTCCGTGGCTTCTCCAATAACCCTCCCCCTCCATCACGACCTCATAACACAAGATCGAGGTCGCCTACTCCACCCGAACCTGCCATCGCTGCATCTGACGGCATGGCTGCTCTCTGGCTAAATGAGGCGGAGCACAGATGCTCCCAGGAGGTCCAGCAAATCCTCCTGGGTAGTAGGAAACCCTCCAGAAGGGCAACCTACCTGGCCAAGTGGAAGCGCTTCGCCCTCTGGTGTGAGTCTCAGCGCGCCCAGCCCTTGCGGGCCTCGATACCGATGATCCTGGATTACGTGCTGAGCCTTAGGCGCCAGGGCCTGGCCCCCGCTTCTATTAAGGTGCATCTAGCCGCCATATCGGCATTTCACCCGGGGGAATTGGGGCTGTCCGTGTTCTCCAATCCTACGGTGGTCCGATTCCTCAAGGGGCTGGATAGGATGTTCCCCTACACTCGCCCACCTATACCCCCGTGGGACCTCAACCTGGTCCTCACTAAACTCATGGGGCCCCCCTTTGAACCCCTGGCCTCTTGCTCCCTCATGCACCTTTCATGGAAGGTCGCGTTCCTCGTGGCTGTCACCTCGGCTAGGAGGGTGTCGGAGCTGAGGGCCCTCACCTCAGAACCTCCGTATACTGTTTTTTATAAGGATAAGGTGCAACTCAGGCCTCACCCTAAGTTCCTTCCTAAGGTGGTCACGAGTTTTCACATGGGGCAGGACATCTGTTTGCCGGTGTTCTTCCCCAAGCCCCATACGGACCCGCGCCATCGTAGCCTGCATACCCTCGATGTGCGGCGGGCGCTGGCTTTCTATCTGGACCGTACCAGACCTTTCCGCAAATCAACTCAGCTATTCGTGGCCATTGCGGAACGAATGAAGGGCCAGCCTATTTCAACGCAACGCCTGTCGGCGTGGATCGTGCTTTGCATACGCACGTGCTACGAGCTCGCCAACGTGCCTGCACATCCGATCCGGGCTCACTCTACTAGGGCCCAAGCGTCCTCGACGGCCTTCTTGGCGCAGGTCCCGCTTCAGGACATCTGCAAGGCAGCCACCTGGTCGTCGGTTCATACCTTCACAGCCCACTACGCGATCCACCATCAGACCAGAGATGACGCGATGGTCGGCAGGGCGGTGCTTCAATCTGTTATTCCTTGACTCCTACCCTCCTCCAATGGTAAGCTTGTGAGTCACCTAATGTGGAATGGACGTGAACAAGCACTCGAAGAAGAAAAGACGGTTACTTACCTTCTGTAACTGTTGTTCTTGGAGATGTGTTGTTCACGTCCATTCCACTTCCCACCCTCCTTCCCCTCTGTCGGAGTCACCGGCAAGAAGGAACTGAGGGAGGGTCGGGCCAGCAGGGGTATATATACGCTGGGGCGGGGCGCCGCTCTGGCGGGAAGGGAGACCCTGCGGGCCCGACGGGAGCCGCTGAGGGAAAAGTTTCCGACGTTCGTGCACGCGGCGCGCGTACACCTAATGTGGAATGGACGTGAACAACACATCTCGAAGAACAACAGTTACAGAAGGTAAGTAACCGTCTTTTTTTCCTGCTAGAGGAATATATAGAGGCTTTAGTGCAGGGGTCAGCAACCTTTCAGAAGTGGTGTGCCGAGTATTCGTTTATTCACTCTAATTTAAGGTTTCACGTGCCAGTAATAAATTTTAACGTTTTTAGAAGGTCTTTCTATAAAAAGTCTATAATATATAACTAAACTATTGTTGTATGTAAAGTAAATAAGGTTTTAAAAATGTTTAAGAAGATTCATTTAAAATTAAATTAAAATGCAGAGCCCCCTGGACCAGTGGCCAGGACCCGGGCAGTGTGAGTGCCACTGAAAATCAGCTCGCGTGCCGCCTTTGGCACGTGTGCCATAGGTTGCCTACCCCTGCTTTAGTGTAAATGAAAATCAGACCTTACATACGTAGTTCTCTATGTACCCATAAAATGTAATCAAAATATTTACTCTTCATTGTTTAGAATGTTACTTTTCTATTTACTTTTCATTGTTTAGAATGCCCTGCAAGACCTTTGGGGGTGGTGCCTCTTTGGACAAACTGACTTTGTGGCTGTCTTTGATATTGTCTTTGTAGAACAGTTTCAACGCTTAGTGCCTCATTACAGTAAAATTTGTGTACCATTTGTAAGCTAATGTACAAACATTTATTCATATATTTTATGTCTTGTGTGCATATATAAAAACATATTATGATAGCACGCAGAGGACCCAGTGCGGGGGGGGAAGCTGTGTTGTGCTAGGCACTATACACTAAGGGTGATTTTGAAATCTTGACCCTTTAACGCCCCAGTTTAAACCATTCAGAACACATTGCTTTAAAATGTTTCTGAGTAGGTTGTGTTCTTCAGTTGATTAATACTCAGTAATTGCTATTAGTAGGGGGGGAAACGGTTCTCTAAATTTGAAAGTATCAGCTTTCACTGTGTGGTGAGTTTCTTGTCACATTCCTGTGACCTGTGGAAGTTAGGCATGTACTACAATTCCCAAACAGAACACGCTGCAGCTTCATCAGCCCGTTTGCTGAAAGCTGTTACTGATTCCAAAAGGTCCCCAAGACCGAACTTTTAGTTAATTGAAAATTGCTTTGGTACGTTACATAAATTAAAGAAAGTATCTGCAATGCCATTGCATTCCCTCTAGAACTAGTTTGTTACATATAGATTTATGTATGTGTCCTGTAAGATGCCATGAATTATTCATTTCAAAGGATTATTCTTTATTAAATAGATTAGTTGTTTTCTTTAAGTTCCCAAACATTCAGTTTAGGAAGGACTTAGCATTTTTCCCTCTTGTCGTCACACAGCAAGCAAGCCCAGGCCGCCCTAGAGAAGGACCTGTTGCTCTACTGGGAAGCAGCCTCAATTCAGAGCAACAAAAATCACTGAGCAAACTCGCAGCAGTTCTGAAGGCTAGAAAATGTGTTGAGTTTAACAGCACAGGTAAGTAAGCCCACATTGGACTGTCTCTTAGATATGTTTTAATGCTCACTTTGTATAAGGGTTATACATTTTAGCTATCGAGATGTTAACTGCATAATGTTTTGTAGATTGAAATAAAACTTTAGGTTCCAAGAATGATATAGTATTTATGCCTCTAATAGGACTGAAGCAATATAAAGTTTCACATCTATTAGCCCACAGCCTATGGGTACGCTTTCTGAAGAGAGAGAAGCCTCTGCTACAAGAGTAGATGTGAGCTTGCTGGCAGCAAAAATGAGTTGGCTAGAAACTTATCCTTTAAAAAGAACGAACCACCAGGATTCTAACTCTGAGTTCCCAGCTTTCTCTTGCAAGACAGGCAGAATTCACTAAACTCTTATATTTTGCCCCAACTACATTGCTAGCAGGGTACCATGCCATTGAGGTGGTAGTATAGCCCTCCTCAGCTTACCTACTGCTCTTGGAACCTTCCACTCAGTTCCTTCTGGACCACAGTTGGTGAAGGTACTGCCTGCAGGAGCTCTGTGTGTCTGTCAGTCACTGGTTTGGCTGTTTTCATCCATGTCTTCATACATCTGATATCCTTCCCCAATAACAGTCCTTCCCTTCTAGTTAGAACCAGGAACAACATTTCTGTTTGTGAAGCTGTTTGCTTTGGGTGCTTGTTGCCTAGTGTTTTGTCTCTGGGGTTTTTTGTTTTTCTGTTGCATTTCAGCACCAGCGTGGCTGGTGTTTTGCCACTTACTTTGCACTTTGGCAGCAATTTTGGGGTAACATATCGGCGCCAGCCTCTGCTTTTGTGCTGGTGTTATGGACACTTAGCACCCTGTTATTGCTCCTGTAGTTCTGTTGCCTCAACACTATAGCTCTAATGTCTGCCATGCTTCAGCACCTGTCCTGGTGCTTCCATGCTGGAACCTGGAGAGTTCTGCACTTGTTCTGATTCCTCAGCTCCTTGCATTTCTGGCACTTTCCTGAATCTTTTCATCTTCTGTTTTGTTCTTTTTTTGTTTTTGCATCATTTCTGTTACATGACATCTAACATGGAGGAAGGAAGGGAGACAGCAAAGCTGCTTCACCCTTGTTAGTATTGCCGGGCCATGTCTAAGGCAGATAAGGTAGCAAATATGGTTATCTTCCTTGGACTTTACCACAACGTCACATTTTGCTAGATGTCACCGTGAGTACTTAGGAAACACGGGAAAATACTTCAAGTCTGCACACCCAGGGAAACGCCTATCAATCTGCATGAAGCCAGCCTGGTAAACCTGCTGGCTTAGGACTCTGTTTTTGTCTTGTTTGCATTGGTGCTACCTGCATTGGTGCAAACCGAGCTCCCCTCTCCTGAGCCCATCATTAGTGGGATGGCCTCATCAGAGTGCTTGAAACCACCACTTTCAAAGCTGAGGCCACAGTTGGAGCTCCTCTGTTTGGAGTCAGTGATACAGTGCTCTAGCTCGTCTTAGGCAGAGCCTCTCCAGAAGGTGAGGAGGGCTCAAGAAGGAGCCAGCAGCATTTCAGCATGCTGCTGTTAAAGTCTCTAACGCCAGGCAGCTGATGTTACTCTCCTTTCTCATTTAAAAGGAGAAACAAAATTCTTAACATTTTTGGTTCTGGCCCTAGAGTTGCTACCTGTTGCACTTTTACTTCTTTACTTGAAACACTTTTACTTCTTTACTTGAGCTTTATTACACTTCTGGAGTGAGAATCCTACACGGGTGGTATCTTTAGAGAAGGGCAACTTACTGATCTGCAAAAACAACGAGGAGTCCTTGTGGCACCTTAGAGACTAACAAATTTATTTGGGCATAAGCTTTTGTGGGCAAGAACCCACTTCATCAGATGCATGGAGTGGAAAATACAGTAGCAGGTATAAATACACACAGCACATGTAAAGATGGGAGTTGCCTTACCAAGTGGGAGGTCAGTCTAACGAGACAATTCAATACCAAGGGAGGAAAAATCACTTTTGTAGTGGTAATGAGAGTGGCCAATAGTATTATGATGAGTTCTTTTACCTGCCATCTATCCTCAGAGTTTCAAGTTCATTTTTACTAAGTCGATGATGAATAGTTACATTTGTTGGTTTTTTTGAGGCATTCTCTTAATCCCTTTTATTGATCGGCTTATTCCTCTTGAGAGCTTTGCCACCCATGCAGTATAGAACTGACTGAAAGATTCTCAGGCTGTGGTTAAGCTGATCATGTGTAATGGAAATGCTTAGAAGGGGCCTGGCTCATGCTCCACTTAACTACTGTTGCATGTAGGGCCTGAAAATCTCGAGCTGAGGAAATTCCACCAGTCTTGCATTAAGGTACTAACACCCAGTAGTGAGAATCCTATTGCAATTATACCTTTGGAGGAGAAGCAGGTTTATAGATCAGTAAAGGTTCCTTCTCTTATAAACTACAAGGCTACACTTACAACAACAAAAAGGTGTCTTTTCACAGCAGATAGAAATGTTGTGGGTTTTCAGCTATAACACCCACTTGCACAAGTTGATAAAGAGAAGATTTTAATTGCAGTGAATGAAAACAGATTTTGAGTTTGGGGAAGAATGGCTGCTTATAAATGGGGAGGAAAGAGTTCGTAAATTGGGGGTGACTGGATTTGTAACAAGTCTTGTAGATCTGGTTATTTTAGGTTTGTAGGCTTTCTTACATGTGTAACTTTTTCCTCTAGTGACTCACGTCATTATCCCTGATGATCCAATGCGAAGTACTATCAAAGGGATGCTGGCCATTCTGGCTGGATGTTGGGTCCTAAAATTTGAGTGTAAGTATTCAAATAGATGGAATGTTTATTTTTCAAACAAATGTATAGTTTGACTTGAGGATTAATATTATCTGAGAACTTTCCATTCCTGTTTCAGAAACTTGTTTCAAATATGGATATTGGCTTAACCTAAACTATGGGGCTTTTAAAATTTTGAGTGACAAGAATTTGATTAAATGTAATTACTCCATCTGTGGAAAATGTGTAATGCATCATTGTTAATCAGATACCAGAGAGATAGTCATCCCCAAATGTAAGGAGGGGATGAATTTGTTTACCGCTCAGCATATTTGCAATAGTGCTGGAATGCTCAAGGTAAATGTTCCGATGTATGTGTTTAGTATTAAGTTTAAACATTTTAAATGGCTGTCGAGAAGGGCTGATTTGGTATAGTATAAGACTGTAGTATAAGACTGCCTGATCAGGAGAAATGACAGGATGACTAGTTACCAGCAAAAACCAGTCAAGCTTGTGGCCTCATCCTTGTATTCCTTATGCTTTTCATAGCTCCCACAGAAGTCAATGGAAAATTTTGGTTTCTTTAGGGTTACGGAATCAGTGCTTGTTAGCAATATATAAAGCAGTAGTTATACTATCCAATACACCTCTGCATTCAGGATTTATATGTTCCATCTAACAAAACAGTAACTTAAATGAAAGGGCAGATGAACAAATATCTATATAGTATACATCTGAAGGCATTTTTTAAGTCTTCCCTTACACAGTTAATCAGTAGTTATTTTACAGCATGTTCCTTTCTTAACAGTTGTTCTCTGTATATCTTGAGGGCTGACTTTATTAATTCCCCTTCTAATTTATTTCTCTAGCACTTTGTTCTCTTCTTATATTGTGAAAGCCCTTCTTGTTCCCCTTGACTTCTCTGGGGCAGGAATCCTCCCCCTCCCCCAATCCCACCCCAGTCCTTTATTCTGGTGTGTTTTTTTAATTTATAATTAACTTGTGTGCAGTTTGTCTATCAATGGAGAATTCATAGAGAGCTTTCTTCAAGTGGTTTCAGGAGTGTCTTGGATGATTAAACATTGGATATGAAAACTCATCTTTACTCAATAGGGACTCTTCAAATAACTTAGCAGCCTAAATTTTTCAAATGGAGTACTGATTTTGGGTGCCCAGCTTAAAGGGGCCTGATTTTTTTTCTAAAATGATGAGCATGAGGCCCCTTTAAGGTGTCCCAAGTTGGACAGCCAAAATCACTAGTCCCTTTGGAAAACTTGGACCATCTGCTTCTAATGTCCATGTAACTTCCTAACATCCACTTGATTTCTTCTCTGTTCTTTTCAAATGGCACATTGGTTAAATGTCCAATTGGATACTTTTGATATCACTTAATTAAAACAGCTTACGTTCATCCCCCTTATCTATAGGTAATTCAAAAAGAAAAGTCTTCAAGAAGTCTTGGTACTGCGATCTGTCACAAGTATGAATAGCTTCTCATTGACTCCCCCTGACATGTTGATAAATGTTGGTATGCCCAAACCAACAGATCGGTTTGGGTATCCAGAACTAGCTTCAGATACTTGGGCTGCTGAAAAGTAATGGGGAATTGTGGGACAATTATGGTATTGTAGCTGTCTAGCTGCTTAGAGGTTACACATGGGCAGGAAGATAAAACCTCTCTTTGGCTGTGGATAACAAATTTCTGAGGGGTTAGGAGCCAGGCCTGGGTTTGCACAGAGTGCATATGGAGTGTCTTCAGTAATTAGAATTTGGTTTCACTGAGAATATTTAAATCTAACGTTTCTGTGGTAGATCTTGACTTTATCAACGCTATATACAGGCTGTTCAGGAGGCTTGTTAATTTTCCAGGTTAAGTATCCTCCTCTTCTCCATCTCAGTAGTTTACTGGTCAAACAATATAGAAACTAATACATAATGATGTTACCAGTACAGGATTATCTCTTTCTTGGATTGAGCACTAGGGAGAAGATGGATTTTTCTTGCAGAGGTGAGATTGAACATTTGTGAGAGAACTTGGTGGTTTTTTAACTTTAGAAACGTAACAGAAAAAAGTAAACGCGGTCTGTACAGAAATCTTTATTCCATAGACATTTTAATGCACGTCTTTGTTTTCTGTTGAGCTTTATTTAATGTGGTGTTAAAGTACTGATTAGTATACTCCTGGGTGCTAATGCTTATAGCTTAGTAAGCAACATACTTTTTAAAAGCAAGTGCTTCTCCTCCCTACTGGGAAATGTTAGTAATAACTCACGGGGTCTGATGCAGCTAAGTGCCTATAATTAACAACACCATTCCATCTGCTCCCACCAGTTTGTTGTTGGTCTTCTTCAGAGTCATTACAAGTTAAAGATTGTTATAACAAATAATTGGATGCCTGCTGATGAAACATTTGTCTAGGAAAAAGGGTTTTACTTTGCTCTGCTTTTCATACTCTCTCCTTATTTATCATTGCTTTTGGGGCTTCTGTTTAGTAATTGGTTACATCCCCTTAGATGAGACATAAAAATAAACTTTTAAAAAGTGTACCCTTACTCTGGTGTATTTCTCTTGACCCTGTATCTCTATCAAAGCCATTACAAATAAATTAGACATAAGAAATGTTTGTTTGCTTACATTTTTAAGCCAGGAATTCAAACTTGGGGTCCACTTCTTTCTATGAACTCCGTGAGTTTTGATCCAGTATTTCGCTTGTGAAAATATTCACATTGTGGCACATGTTAAAATTGTTCTCCAAGTATGTTCTTTAAAGGAAATTTACATTTATGGCCGAGACAGTTTGTTCATGTCACAAAAGACACCTGCTTTATACTTTGCAAAAAATATTTTAATAAAAATATGTATTTTTCTGTATGAACACCTCCATTACAGCAGGTTTTCATATCTTTGTCTAATAAAAGCAATCTCCTTTCTCATCTGCCTGAATCATTGTATATCATCATGCAGTATTTGAGATTATATATTTATTTTAGAATTGTGTAATCTCCCTATATATTTGCTTACTAATGAGCTGAATTTGGAACATTCTGGTGGAAGTGCACTACTCTTATTTGGGCTAGGCACAAAGCCTGCTACTAATATAGATGGTGCAGAAACCTCAACAGCTATTCAAATTCCCTTTTGGCTCTCGCTGGAAGCTGACGATGTAAGAGTGGTAATACTGCATAAAACTTTCATAGTACCTATTGCCAGTTCCTTCTTGTCTATACATTTTATATGTACTTAACACACTGTTGGCAATATCTCCATTTTCAGAGCAGCATAAAAATCAATTGAGACACCATTGTCACCCTGCTCCTTGCCCTTGGCCATATCTTTCATTGCTTTCATTATTTTATTGCCTTCATTATTTCTGGGACTGTAATAGAATGGGAAGTAGCATATCGTCCTCCTCCAGCAAGTATGTTGAGATTAAGTTTCAAGTATTACTGAATTTCATTTGTTTTTTCCTAAATCAGAGTACAGTTTAAAAAAAAAAAAAAAAAAAAAGCTTGACTATTTTTCATTCCCCATTTAAATAGATGACAATCCTGATGCATGTTCTTGTTATAATGGATACTATGAATGTCAGAATAAATGCATTCAAGAAACACTTTGATGTCAATGCACACATCAGGAATATGTAGCTTTAACTACACCACTCCAATCTCTACCTTGCTTCACAAAAATATGTAATTTTAAGGAGTTTGTAAAACTAATAATGAAAAATGGTTTCAGAAACCTTTTTATATTTTTCAGTTTGAAATCTGATCTCGTGTGTTTCTTCCAAGGTACTCTGGATACTAGCAAGACTACTATGCTTAAGGCACAGGCCAACAGCTTTGTCAGATTCTGTTAACTGCAAAGGCTGCTTTCAGTCCAGAATACCTACTTTCTTTCCCCAATCAATTCACCTAATCAGTTTCTGCTCTATCTGCATAGAGACCCCTATATTTCCATTTCCAGCGTCCCCATCTACAGGTAAGTGAACATTTGCCATTGCTGCCACAGCTAGACCCTGGGCCCTTTGATACTAATATGGCTGTTCAATAGCAGCAATAAAGATAAAACATCACTTAACCTTTTAGAAAGTTTTTTAGGACGGTAGTATTCTAAAAGATTTAGGAACAAAATCCGTGCTTAGTTGTACCTAATGTAAATCCTGCATAACTCCATTACGGTCAGTGCAGTAATTTAGGGCTTATAGCATTGTAACAGTGGGTGAATACAACTGTACTCATGTAAATAGCCCTGGCTAATGCAAATAGCTTCACTAAAACCAATAGTATTGCTCAGGCGAGTAAGGATTGGAGGATTGTGTCCTCACCTTGTAAAATTTACAAATTGCAGTTTCTTAATTTCCATGGCCTGGGAGCTACATAAATATGAAAGGGTAGTAATAAAGGTAAATTAGTGCCAGTATTCAGGCAGATGGTGCATTGGGAATTTGTGTTGCTTGCCCCAGATGTGTTGTGTGATGGGTTGTGGGAAGACTAGAGGCAGAAGTTGTTCAGGGTAAGCAAGAGGAACAGTGTGAGCAGCAGCTCCTGTATGAAATAAGTCAGTCCCCTCATTTCCCAAATGTGGGGACATTAACACACAAGCTTACAACTTCTAATATTTAATGTTTATACTGCAATAGTCCCTGGACACCTGCTCAGGGTCCCGTTTGCTAGACACTGTGTACACAGAAACCAGAGTCTGTGCCACAGAGAGCGTAAAGTTGAAATAAGGGGGGGTTTAAAAGGACTGCTTTTTGAACGGTATGGATTTATATCTTTAATCTCTAAAATGAACAATTAAAAAATATTATTTTTTTTTATAAGAGCAATCGCGCTTCAACTTGATCCTTCACCAGACTGATACTCAACATGGCTTACTAAGGAATGCACACCCTGGTGTGGGGTACTGTACCCCCAGAGTATGACTTCAATCCCTTTGAAGTGTGAGGAAATACACATTCTTGTTGGTATTCTTACTCTTTTGGGGTAGCTGATCCAACAAACTTTAGTCACCGCAGTTACGGTCATCAGTTTAATGACAAGGATGTTCCCCGGCACAGATTGAAAAGAACCTGTTAAATGAATATACCTGCCCACTCCCAGAATTGGCAAGTCTATAACTTTCATTGATGGTAGAAATGCAGAACATATCCAGATTTTGTATAAAGGAATCCTGATTGCTGATGTTTGAGTGAACAAATTCTACTTTATAGCGGGTCAGTCCATTGTAAGCATTGGTTTATTTTAAATCATTCAGCCAGTGTCTCAGGATCAAATTCTCAGCTCTGATCTTTCAATACGGAAATTGTGAAATCACTGATTGTGATTTTCAAAAGCATTGACCCAACTTAGCTCCCACTGGAGTCAAAGGGAGTTTTACACATGACTTCAGTAGGAGCAGAGTTGGGCCACCACTGAGAACTTTTGAAAATCCTACTCTACGTATATAAATATAACTCAGTTATTTATTCAGTATAGTATTTTATTTCATTTGGTCTTTTAATCAGGATGACTGGCTGAATCTAGTAGAGGGGTTGTTAAAAGGAAACTACCGTGTTATTCAGCCACTTATACACATTGCTGTATAACTGGCTGAATAACATGGTTATCATACAGCAGACAGAAAGTTCAGCTGTATAATGGTATTGTCTTGGCTTTCCAGTCTGTTTGTATTACTGTAGTATACAGCAGTGGTTAGCAACCTTTCCAGACTACTGTACCCCTTTCAGGAGTCTGATTTATCTTGCATACCCCAAGTATCACTTCACTTAAACTACTTGCTTACAAAAGCCAGACACAAAAATATAAGTGTCACAGCACACTGTTACTGAAAAATTGCTGATTTCTCATTTTTGCCATATAATTATAAAATGAATTATTTGGAATATAAATATTGCACTTACATTTCAGTGTGATATTTGAGCCTGTTTTTCACTTATGTGCTTTGTCATTCTGGGAGGCAGTGAATTACAATTTTCACTGTCGCCACTACCGCTGCTTTCAGCTCCTCGTTTTAAAACTCTGTCCATTTTGACATCGCAACCATGTACGCGCCATGACAACTTCAACCTCATTAACGTGCTTGCACACATCAGTAAAGACATAACATGCCTGTCTATTACAGTGCATAGACACATGTTACGTAACTGTATAATTTAGTATGTAGAGCAGTATAAACAAGTCATGAAATTTTAATTTGTACTGACCTTGCTAATGCTTTTTATGTAGCTTGTTGTAGAACTAGGCAAATATCTAGATGAGTTGATGTACCCCTTGGAAGAACCTCTGCATACCCCCAGAGATACGTGTACCCTGGGTTGAGAACCACTGGTATAGAGGATGCCTCTATGCTAGACGCTGTAAATAAAGCAGACACAGTCCTGCCCCAAAGAGTTTAGAATCCAAGTCCCCTGTCTCTAAGGGTACGTCTTCACTACCCGCCGTATCGGCGGGTAGCGATCGATTTATCGGGGATCGGTATATCGCGTCTCGTTAAGACGCGATCTATGGATACCCGAACGCGCTCCCTGTCGACTCCGGAACTCCACCGGGGCGAGCGGCGGTAACGGAGTCGACGGGGGAGCCGCAGACGTCGATCCCGCGCCGTGTGGACCCCGGTAAGTCGATCTGAGATACTTCGACTTCAGCTACGCTATTCACGTAGCTGAAGTTGCGTATCTTAGATCGATTCCCCCCCTCCCCCTCCCCCGCCTCCCCAGTGTAGACCAGCCCTTATACTGAGATGGTGGGCTCTTTAAGAGTAGGAATCATCTTTCTGTGTAATTTGTACTGTCTCTACCACAGTGGAGCTCTGTTCTGTAATTGGTGCTTCTAGGTGCTGTCACAAAACAGTTGTTGTTCAGTTCTAATCATCCTAGTTAAAAAAAGGATATAGCAGAAACAGTGGTCTAGAGACTTGGGAAGACAAGATTGAGACTTACACAACAGACGAATGAGAGGGGGTGTGATGCAAGTAAACATAATTAACGATATGGAAAAGGTATTTTGGGCCTTTCTGTTAACTTTTCTCATATTAGAATCTGAGGATATTCAATTGAGCTAATTTTTTCAAAACAGAAAAGAAGCAATTACATATTTTAATACAAAGTATATGGCTAACCTATGGAACTCATGGTCACAATATACCAGTAAGGCCAAGAAGTAAGTAGCTTTAGAAATACTTATGGAGGAGAATGTCCACAGTTAGTGTTTGGCTTATATGCTAAAGCAAAAGGGTTTGCAATTTCTTTTTATTCTCACAGGGTTTGGAAGAAACTTCCCCTGTGGGCAAATTATTCCATAATTATTTGTATTAGGTTTGCTTGCACCTTCCTCTGAAGCATCTGGTCCTTAACACTGCCAGACAGGATACTAAAACTAATAAACCACTGCTCTGATCTAGTATGGCAAATTTAATATTTCCCTCACTTCCTTATGCTTTCTTGTCTCTCTGCTGTTATCTTGTGTGTATTGTCTGTTCTTTTCCAAGCTGTGCTGTTTCCTTACCCCCTATTAGTTATGCTGTTTGACAGTAAAATGACATCTAGGATTTAGAAGTTTGAAGCATCAGCTGACATTCCTATATTGCTGAGGATTCTAGTAATTTTCACATTGCTTTCCATACACAGACAGGAACAAGGTACAGGGGGTTAGAGAAGAGACTGAATGACAGCTGTTCAAAAAGCATCTCAGCACATGTGGTTCTGTAAAACTGTCTAGCCGTGAGTTGTTGTCAAATATTACAAGACTTAAAACAAGTTCTGCTTCAGCATCGTTATAGGATAGACTTTCTCAAGTAGTGGGAGCCTACAGTCCTATTATCACAAAGATCACTCCAAGGAGTGGTATATAACCCTAGTGAAGTCAACTCACTTAAAATGTCTGCATTTTAAAGATTGTTTCATCTGTGCACCAATAACTTATGCCCAAGACTTTTTTCCATATCTGTAAGTGTACCATGTACGTTGTGTGATTTCTGATGAAATGGAGGTTAAAATGAATGAGATGAAAAGTCTTCAGAGAAACATTTATTAGTAGGGTGTGTGTGTGTGTGTATATGTTACTTTTTAAAAAATACTTAGCACTAATTCCTGTAACATTTCTAACTCTCAGTGTTGTAGCTTAGTGAAAATAAGATGGTTAAGATCAGTATCGTTGTCACTATCTTGGTTAAATGTTCTCATGGCAGTTAAAAATTAAACCATTACAATGATTGCAATTAAATTTTACTGAAAGGATTTATCAGTGGAGTTGGCTGCATGAAATGGGAAGACATATGTATGCAGAGAAGATTTAATGTACTTTGCATTTTCTGCTAAAATAGATGCCTTTTACCAACATTAGTCACTTTCACGATTTAAGTTCAGTTATCCTCAGGAAGGTAACCCTGTAAAAAGATAACTTAGTGTTCCATATTCATTCTGCTTCCTCTGTTGCTCTCATCAAATTTGCTTTGTTTACCACAGCCAGCACTACAAGCTCAAGTTGTCATTTGAAAATCAAGTTGTGATTAATCTAGCCTTGTAAAGCCTCACCTTCCTTAGCAAGGATCCTGAAATTTGAACTTTGCTGGCAGATTGACTGATGGAGAACAGGCTTTATGCTATTCTGCTTCATGCAACAGGTATACTGGTTCTACACTGCAGGCAATAGCCCAGATTTGTTGGTAACCCAAACAGAAAATGTGCAGTTGTCATTCTGTTTTTCTGACCAAAGCCACTCTTTGAAAAATATAAACTGATACTTAAACGTTAACAGCCTGGTATTTTTTCAGAGGTGCTGAGCACATGCAACTTTCATTTACTTTATTGGAGTTGTGGGTGTGGAGCACCTCTGAAAATTGAGGCATATATATTTTAATATATGTTTATAAATATAGGAACTTTTAATGTAGTTTTTATATAAAAAGTAAAAACAGTACATTTGTGGTGATCTGTAGATAATGCAGGGACCAGTCCTGTTTTCAGAGCTAGGTCAGATAGTATATTTCTCCTTTTAATTATAAATAATACACATTAACATCCGTGCATTCTTGAGAGGAGGAAAAAACCGCAACCTTAAGGTGAAGTCCTATTGGGATTCCCTTCTGTTCATGTGCAGTGGTATCAACGTAAGGGCTGTGGAAGTCGTTTTAAAGCTATGGTTAGTGCTTGAGTTATGAAAACCTTTGAAATATTTTGTCAATATTTGCTGCTCTGGTCTCCAATAAATACGTGATTTCTTCCTTTTCCAGAAAATAAGTGTCTTTGGTACCCTTTTTTAATTTTGTACAGGTTCATGTTAATGTCCCACAACGGCGTTGAGCAGAACACCCACAGATTCAGGCTGGCATGCATAGAGGAGAGGAAAAAATGTAGAAAACATAGTGTTGTGGGCATCTAGACTAGGCCTGTAGAATTTTTGACTTCCGCATATACGGGAGGCCCTATTTGCAATCAAATATATAAGCATCAAATTATCATTTGCTTTCATGTAAACAAATAGCTTGGTGCCTTTTTTATTTATAACTCGTTTTAAAATTCAAAAACCAGCACGAAAATTAAAATCAATTTGACCAGTGGCCTGTTGGCAGCACAGTTGGGCTTTCAAGCTCCCTGAGGTTGGCACAAGCAGGAAGATCTCTCTCTTAGGGTTCAGTAGTGCCACCCATCACCATAGCAATGTCCTTCATAGACTTCATGGAATCTCTGGCTCTTCTCCCTTTTTGGGCTAAAAACTGTAAGTAGGGTTGGGTTTTTGTTGGCTTGGCTGAGTATTGGTTTTGTTGGTTTCAGATTTTAGGAATGGGGGACCTGTGTATAATGGAGTCGATGTTGTGAGTACTACTGAGCCCTGACACCTTTTGATGGCCAACAGGTTTTATTGAACTTTTATTGAACTTCTTTCAAAAGCAGCTTCACAAATGTGTATTCAACGTAGCATTCACACTTGTGCACCTTTAAAACACTACTTAAATGCAAATGAATTGGTGAATCTGAAAGGGAAAAGCCCAAGTTAAGGCATTCTGATGTTTCTGTTCTGATTTCAAACATCAACTACAAACGACCTGTTCCTGATAATTTTCATTAAAATGGGAATGAAATGCGATTCCTTGTATTAGTAATGCAATACAGAGTCAGCTTTTTTTTAGTTTATATCCAGCCCAGGTCAGGCACTTGCTATCATCTGATGGCTGTTGGTTGGCCTCCAAGATAAGGTTATTTAAGGGGCCAAATGATCAGCAAAGCAGTAGTTAATTCTGACATTTTAAAATGTCTGTTAATGACACTTCAGAGTTCATGCCCAATGGGAGTAAGTGGGAGATGGAGTTCATACTTGTCTGTCATTGTTTCAGGCAGCTTGAAGACCTGATGCAGTTTTGTCTGTCTGATTTGTATTTGGAAGGTTATCTGGTTGGTTTTTTTTCCTAATTTAAATGAAAGCTTAGATTCTGCAGCGTGAGTGTCAAGCAGAGTCGCTTAAATAGATCAAGCAGCCCCAGTGTATGCTGTGGATGGAATGTTTGACACCACTGACCTACAGTATTCTGCTGCCGTACCTATTCCATCTAGGAGTAGGATTTCATTTTCCAGAGGCATCAAACTATCATTTTTCAGAAGCATTTCTGTAAACTCACTTTAAAGAGATTCTTAGAAATTAGCTAAAGTGTAATCTCTTAATCTTTGATGTTGCAAGGATTCCCACATATATTTAACTTGAATAATCCCTTTGACTTCAATGTAACTATTCACAGTACGTAAAATTAAGCACACGAAATTCTTTGTTGAAATGCGACCTGAATATATGAAGTACTCCTGTGAGTTGGCAATAACAATGCTTTGCTTTGTTGCCTTGACATGTGTCTTAATTCCAGGGGTGAAGGCATGTTTGCAAAGCAGAATTCGTGAACAAGAGGAGAAGTATGAAATCTGTGGTGGCCCACGAAGAGGCAGACTCAACCAAGAACAGCTGGTAGCTATCTGATTTTTTGAAAACTATCTTTTATACCACTGCCCTCTGCCACATGCGTGGATAAGAGATTTAATACTTCAGTGTGCACTTATTCAGGTGTTTGTGTGAGAGGTGATTGAATTTACTGTTAATGATTGTCACAAACTGCTAATGGATATCTGACTTCTATTCCCATAAACCTTGCCAAAGCTTCAGAGGGAAGTCTCAGTGTCGTTATGCAAGAAGTTGCATGAAACACACAGGCTGAAGTTTCCTCTAGGATTCTCCAGTTCGGTTTCAGTTGCTACTTGGAATCACTCCCATCTAAAAGGAAGGGAAAAATATTGTAATTATTTTTCATTCAGTCTAGGTCCATCATATCTTTTTAACGAACATCTGATTTAAATGGACTGGTGGTGTGATGTAATTTTATCACTTGAATTGTTGTAGCACCTAACAGCCCTAATCAAGGACCAGGGCCCTATTGTGGTAGGCGCTGTACTAACAGAGCAAACAGGTGTTCCTTGCCCCAAGGAGCTTACAGTCTAAGTAAATGCCTTTCGGAGACTAGCTTTGATTGGTTGGAAACAGATATTGAGGTTTCTAGAAACTGGCATAGTAACTTGTTGCACAATTTAGCCCATATTTTCTGATGCCCCTATTAAGCTAATGCTCGTTCCTTTGACTTCCCCATCATATGCTGAGCTGTGGATCCCTGGACTTATTCTATTTCTTGTTTTCTTTTTTCTTAGCTGCCTAAGTTGTTTGATGGTTGCTACTTCTATTTTTTGGGCACTTTCAACCACCACCAGAAGAGTGACCTCATAGAGCTGGTTAAAGCAGCAGGAGGACAAATCCTCGTTAGGCAGCCAAAGCCAGATAGCGACGTGACACAGACCATCAACACAGTGGCATACCATGCCCAACCGGGTTCTGATCAGAGTTTCTGCACACAATACGTTATCTATGATGTGTCTTCTAAGTACAACCCAGATAAAATTCGCCAAGGCAAAGTCTGGATGGCCCCCTCCAGCTGGCTCATAGACTGTGTGATGTCATTTCAGCTGTTACCTATTACAAAGTGAATATCCCAGCAGCATGAACACGTTTCTCAAATGACCTCCGAACCTCTTGAGCAGTTGGAACACACTGCCAGGCAGTCTAGAATCAAAAGCTAAACCCACCCTTCATTATTCACACTTAAAACCACAGTAGAACCTATTAACGACTGGGAGACTCACTGTGAATTGCTGAATTTTGTGAATAAATGAACAAGCAATGAAAAATAAGGATAACACATCAGAAATGTACTTTAAGTTCCTTTATTTGACACAGCTCATTTTCAGTTGTTCTATTTCAGCATACTAATATATGTTCCATATAGCATTTTGTAATTTATAATGAAGTCTTTGTAACACGAGACCTTTAGAACACCCTTGGTTGTTCAAACCTTCCCTTCAGAGTGGATGAGATCATCATTTCTTGTTTGTGACGTATAAATTAACAGCGTCCTACCATAAGTGTCACATAGACAGATTTCCCTTTAAGGCCAAGAATTAAAAAATAGGACCCTAAAGTTAAATGCCTAAAACCATACTTCAGCATCTGCCTAATTTCACTGAGATATGAGGTAGCCGTGTGTTCAGCACTTTTGAAAATTGGGCATGTGCATAAATACAGATTTAGGAGTCTAACTTTAGACTTCAAAGTGGTATTTGCAAAACCACCTAAATTACTTAGGACAAGTCCCATTAGACATTCAATAGGACTTGTGGTCTTAAGTCACTTAGGCACCTTTGGAAAATCCCACCCCTATATTTAAAAATCTTGACCTAACCTACTCTTAATGTTTCATTAAGAGTCATTATCAAAACTCATTCCACTTTCATACCTGTAAATATATAATTAAAAAAAATCCTAGCAAACTAGCATCTCATTTAAGGTGTGATTTTTTTTTTTAAAACAAAAGTCAGATTTAGAGTCAGATTACAACTATATTCAGAATTGTTTTATCCATGCATACAAATAGTAATTGTATTACACATACCACTGCTATCATAGGCCCTTTAATGGGAAAACTGCGGCACCCACAAGCATAGAATCGTGCCTTTTAGAAAATAGAGAGTTTTATTAAAAATTTATCCTGATTGCCTTTGAGTGAAATTTGACATTTTACATATTTTGTTCTAATCACTGATTTTTATTGAATCCTTTATTGCTTTCATAATTGACCACAGTTTATGTTAATGTCTATAATCTTGCTTTCTTTCAATGTATTCGAATGGCTTGTGAAGCTTTTCATCCTGTAGGTTGCATCAGGTATAAAATCATGACTTGGAGCCGTGTGATTGTAATGATTGCTATGTGATGATAATGATGGCTGTGTGATGGGATTAAGCATTTGTGTTCGCATTTTGTATTGCTTGTAATAAAACTTATGGTGCCAGTGACTTTAAAATAATTTATTAAGTAAGTTTAGCTGCAGAATAAATATGAAGCGTGTACATAACTTAACAAGAATTTCAGAATTATTTGCATAAATTCCCGACACAGCAGCTGAGCGCAACAAAGATTCCGTCTGTGAGACTCACTCTCTTCTGGGGGAAGGACAATTGATTTCTTTTCTATAGCCATTGTCACTGGGGATTGTAGGCCATTTCCATTATTCTCCATGGAACTGTCTGTGGAGTGTTGCTTTCTTCACAGATAGTACAATGGGTAAAATTTTCAAAAGCGCCAAAATGACTTTAGGAGCTGAAGACCCCAGGATGTAGATCTCTCATTTACCCTGGGTAGCCTGTGAACTGTCACCATATACTAAAAGCTGGTCTCATGCACTTGGCTTTGTGTGTGATAGCATGCGCACAAATTTCACGGATTAACAAAATAACTGTTGCAAACTGATGATTTTTGTGAATAAGCAAATGACCAAGTAAACACTACAGCGGTGAACATGTATCCGTTTGTTAATTTATTGTAACCCCTTTGGGGTTTAGAGAGCATGGCCCTTTAAATTTTTCCTGAGGGGGAGAGTAAGAAAAAAGGAGGGAAACTCCAGGGGGCAGCGCTGGAGCTCCAGGGAGAGGGAGAGGCAGCCTGCAGGCCCTGGAAAAGTGAAGCAGCAGAGAACCTGTCCGAAGCCTGGGAAGGACAGGGCCGATCGGGGACACCCCAGGACAGGAGCCAGGAGGAGCACTGTGCCAGGGAGGAATCGCCCGAGAAGGACAGGCCGGAGCTGGACCCAGTATCACTGCTGCCCAGAGCTGCATGGGGCTGTGAGTACTGGGTAGGGTGACCAGATCACCCAAGTCAAATATTGGGACGCGGGGGAGGGGGGGGGCGTGGCGGGAGGGGGCGGGGCAAAAAAACCCTTCCTCCACAAGCGCTGGAGGGAGGCCCCGGAGACGCAGGGGGAGCGTGGGGCCAGGGTGAGTGAGAGTCCGGCCTGGCCCCGAGTGCAGGCAGGACTCAGTCGGGCGGTAGGGAGAGTAGGGGGGCGGCCTGCGGGGCCAGACGGCGGCTGTTCTCCCCCCCGGGCAGCAGGACTCGGGAGCAGCCGCTGCTGCAGCTCCCACTGCCGCGGGGGGAGGAAGCGGCCGATGGCCAAGCTCGGCGGCTGCGGCTCTGGTGCCCGCGAACCCCCCGAGCCCGGGCCTGCTGCGGGGACCCAGCAGCGCGCACGCTGCGCCCAGCCCCTGGTCAGTCGCGTCTGGGCTGCTGCCCAGCTGGGGCTATCCCGCGGCAGCCCCGGAGTGGGGGCAGCAGGCCCCAGCCCCCCCGTCCCGCTTGGGTCCCGCAGGGGAACAAACGGGGCTGGGCTACCGATGCCTCCGCCCCGGGGCCGCCGCGGGATAGCACCAGCACTTCCGGGCTCCGGAGCATTTCCTTGTTTGTCCAGTGTCCCGACCGCACATCGGTCGGGACGCGGGACAAACAAGGAAATATCGGGACAGTCCCGATAAAATCGGGACGTCTGGTCACCCTAGTACTGGGGCTTGTGACTCTGCATTGGGGACAAGGAGGGAGGTTGCTAGCTAGTTAAGTGGGGAGGTGGTCGCTCTGTGGCTTTGCAGAGAGCGGCAGAAGAGGGCACCGGAGGGGTTTGTTGGGGGGAAAGTTCACTGGCACCGAAGACGACCAGGAGCACCCAAGACTCACCACTGGACTGGAACTTTGCTCAGGACTTCTGAACTCTGTGTGCAGACACATTGCTCGGTGTCTGCCCTTCCAGACTCTGCTACCACTGGGCCTGTGGGGCTTTGGTTTGGATGCAGCCCTGTCTTACTGCCCCCCCTATATTTCCCCTGGTTGTTTTTCTCCTCTCATCCCTCTGTAAATAAATATTTCCCTTGTTATATCCACTGTACTTTTCCTGTGTTCACTCTGGGGGGTTTGGAACAGGTGCCCCTGGGGTGGAAGGGATTTCTCCTGCTGCATTCCTGCGCGCGCCTTCTCTTGGCCAGAGTTGCCTGCAGAGCAGACTCCATCTTGGCCACGAGGGCGCTAAAGTTGCATTATTTTGACACCTGTAGTTCAGTTAACACCGAAATATCAAATGCAAGTAATATGCTATGGTATACTTCATAAAAATACGACTCCTTCATGGCTGCTGTCATGGAGCACAGCTTTACACCAACAGGGAGTTTAACCCTTTAAGAATTTACTAATCTAATCACTCTCCTCAGAATTTTAAGTGGAGAATCCACCATTTGGGGAGGTTTAGGGGAGCTGCAAATTCTAAAGAGGACAAGTCTCACACATGGGAATTAAGGACTGAACAGAAGTGAGATTAGAAACTATAAAGTTGCCACAACTCAATGTCGGGTTGGGGAGGCGGGGAAGCCACATCCTCCCAAGTTTATTTGTTTTGCTCACAAGTGGACTTTTGTTTTTCTGAACTAGATCCCATTTCCAAGCCAGGTTCCTATGACATGCTGCAAGAGCCATATAACATCAGACTGATTGTTATCTAGACTTAGCAGCAAAACATACAAAAGACATAAACTTGAGCCCAGATCTTGCAAGATTTTCTCTGCCATCAGACCCTTGTTGATTTCAAGGGAGCTCTATGTAGGTACTATAAGAATAATTGCAGGATCGGGGCCAGTTTTAGGTCTAGAAGATGGAATAATTCTGTGTAAAAAAAAAAAAAAAAAAAAAAAAAAAAAAAAAAATTGAGACTATACAAGAATTTTTTTAAATCCACTAAGAGAACCAGTATAGCAGTATTCACTTTCAGTGTTTCAACTATAGTACTTAGGATAGTTTACATTTACTGTTAAACTTTTTGACTTGCTGCTTACTTCAAACAAGTTGTACCCTCACATTAATTTCATTTGATTTCTAATTGCTTTGGTTATTTGGTTCCATAGGATGACTTGTTGAGGTTACTGCTGCAAAGGGAATTATTTATTTGATGTAGACAAAGAATCAAAGATCCAGAAAACAGAAACACTTCAGATTTCACAAAAGTTAGGATTCTGTAGATTTACTTCGGTAAAAGGCCAAACAAGGGCATGCCTAAAACCCCTTTGGAAGCATTTTGGTCGAGTTTTAAAAGTTTAAGCTTCATGGTTCGGAATCTTGATTGCAATCCACAACTCTTATTAATCATTGTAAACGGATGCGCCGTTGATATACATTGTAGCCGAGAAATTTTGTATTAAGGTTAAAATCCACTTTACTGGTTTAATAGTGGGTGGGATTTTTGCCTAACAATATTCCCCTTATTAAAATGTGTAGATTAGTGATGTAAATTTTATGGGGCTCTCTGCCAGTGGGGCATGTGAATGAGAGGAAGTCTAAGACTTTACTTTGGCTTGGAGGCATTCTTATTTATCTGAAACTATTAACATCCTCGGGCTTTGTCTACACTACACACCGCTTTTGGCAGCGTGTAGTGTACATACCCGGGTAGCTCCCCCTTCCCCTGGCAGCTAAAAATAAGTGTATCTTGTGAGGCAGGGCTTTGGTGAGTAAAGACCCACTTGAACTGTGGGTATATATGCAAGTACAGTAACTCCCCACTTAACGTCCTCTCGCTTAACATCGTTTCGATCTTGCGTCCCTGCTCAATTACAGAACGTGCTCCATTTAAAGTTGTGCAATGCTTTGGCTGCCTGCTTTGTCCACAGCTGGCAGCCCCCCATTAGCTCCCCTATGCCCCTCCCCCCCCAGCACCTCCTGCCCGCCGGCAGACCCCGCGGATCAGTGCCTCCCTCTAGGTAGTAATGGGGAAAGGGTTTAACTTTACTTACAGATCACAGTAAACAAATACTTCTGTTGGAAACTAGGTAGCTGTCTCAGCTGGACATGGGTTTTTGGTCTTGGGTATGTCAAGGATGATCACTTGGGGCTTTTGCCTGCACAGCTGATGTGAGGCGGGTTGTATTTATAAACAGCAAAATGAGGAGGAGGAGGAAGGTTGGTCTTGTGATTAAGGCACTGGACTGAGAGACGAGGTCAACGCCTGTCTCTGCCACAGACTTGCTGAGTGACCTTGGGTAGGCATCACAACCTGTTTGAGACAAAATTCCCCATCTGTGAAATGGAGATAATACTTCTGCCTCACTGGGCTGTTGAGGATACCATTACATGAGTACGCCGTAGACATTAATGATGTTAAGTGCTTAATCTGCACAAGCTGGCCCAAAGAGGTGCACGCAGATGAGGGCTTCATGTGGTGGCTGAAGATCACAACAACTCCATATCTCCCCAGGCATGTCCACTCGCTACCCTTTTTGCACTACTCACTAGAGCGGGAGCAGGCACAGGAGAGTCCTGAGACTGCCAACTTCTGAGTGAGTAGTGCTTGCTCCTATGTGTGCCTGGGTAGCCTCCGCTAACCCTTGCACTAGAGCACAATAACCTGGCACTCCCTGCTATTTGTATTACAGTGGCTCAGCTGAGATCGGAATCCAGCTGTGCTAGGGGCTGTCCAAACACAAGGGAAGAAACAGTTCCTGGTCTTACCATCTAAATGGATAGTGCTAATGAAAGGAGGAGGAGTAGCAGCCCCATTTTACAGATGGAAAATTAATGCACCGTGAGACTAAGGCCTACGTGAATAACGTAGCTGAAGTCGACATACCTTAGTTCGAACTTACCGCGGTTCAGACGCGGTCCACACGCGGCAGGCAGGCTCCCCGTCGACTCCGCGGTACTCCTCTCGCCGAGCTGGAGTACCGCAGTCGACGGCGAGCGCTTCCGGGATCGATTTATCGCGTCCGGACCAGACGCGATAAATCGAACCTGGAACTTCGATTGCCAGCTGTCGAACTACCGCGGTAGTGTAGACCTGGCCTAAGTGTCACAGCCAGGAATTGGAGCTACATTTCCTCAGTCCCAGTCCAGTGTCTTAACTAGAAAACCAACCTTCCCTGCAAAGGGTTAAAGCCTTTTTTGATAGGAAGTGTCACTGCAAGGTAACCAAAGAGGCTCTGGTGAGACTGCTGTAAACAGCCTGCTTGGAGCAAAGGGGTGAAGGTCTATACGAAGCCACAGACTATTGTAAAACTAGGTCTTAGATTGTGGTTATTGACAAGAAAACATGAGTAAAAATAACATAGTCTACTTGCTGCATGTTTCTGCTTCCAGTGCAGCTTCTGATTCATTGTGGCTTACTTTCCTGAGGGGAAAAAATCAGTTTCTTACTGCCAGCACTGTTGAAGAGCAAACTGAATTCTATCATGTCCGATGAATCAACAAAATTGCCAGCTAAATTCTGATTCCAGAATCTTCATGGTTGGGGATGATGTATGAAGCAAGGGCCAACACAGCTTGAGTTTCAAAAAGCTGTCAACTGGTGCTAGAGGGGGTCTTGTTTGGACTTGGAAATGGAGAAAATGTTATGTGGAATTCACTAAGGCAGAATAACTACAACTCCCCGTCCCGTTTGCCCCATGTCGCTCTTCTCACCATTCACCAGACTTTAAAGAAAAGTTGCAGCTGACCAGAAAAGGGATTTGAATCCCTGCATCTAATCATGGAAGAGGCGTGAATTTTCTGAGACAGAAAGTTTCAGATCTTAAATATCACTTTAAAAACTATAATTAGACAATTCCTTGATAGCGGGGTGATGTTGGGTAATGTCTCTTTGGGGACTCAGTGATTTTATTTTTTTTTTAACAGCAGTGGTACAGCAACTTCTACATTTCTACAGCTACTTGGTTAATTTAACAGTCGTTTAACTAGTGTTAAATTACCCTTTAAAGCAGGAGAATGTGCTGTAGATAACAATTTTGAAAAATCTCCCACCTTCTAGTTATTCCTCTGGGAGAGATGTATTTTGTGCGGCTCAATCTAATTCTCAGCAGGAGGTGTAATCTGATGAAGTAGCGATGAAATGTCTATGAAAGACAGAGAGACACCACTGTCTGCTGAAGTGAGTTGCCAAAGCAGTGACAGGTAACGGGCTTGGCTGCTATGCATTGCAACGTTACGCAATATGGATTGTGACGTTTTGCACCCGTTGAAGTCAGAAGCATGGCCCATGCATGCTTAGCAGCTGTGGTAAATTAACCCTCCAGAGCTATGCAGGTGCTAGCTTAGGGAGTACAGCCTGGCCTTGGTGTCAGATCACATCTGAAAGGTACACGTCTGATATCACTTCACTGACATGTATGCTGCTTCCTCAACTCTTATGTTGGCTAGTTATCACTTATTATAGTAGTACTCTAGCGTCCTCAATCAAGAGCAGGGCCCCCTTGTGCTAAACACTGGATAAACACGTACTATGAAGCACTCCCTGATCCAGAGAATTAACCAGCTTGTAGTGAGGTGGAGTGGCCTCCCTCTGAGCTGGAAGTGGGAGGATCACTCTCTGCACCCAGGTGGGTGGAGCCAGACGGCCCAGCCCTCGTGTCGGAAATTGAGAGGCAGGACAGAAAATATAAGAGGCGGGGCCTCCAGTTCAGTTGAGGGGGAGCCAGGGAAGGAGACAGATGCCTCTTGCCTGTCAGGCCCTGTGACCGAACTGGGTAGCGCCCTGCCCCTAGAGGAGACCCAAGTCCGGAGAGGAGCTACCAAGCTTGCCGGCGGCCAAATAACTAGAGGAGACCGAGGCTGAAGAGGAGCTGCTCGGATTGCCGGAGGCTGAATACCCTGAGGAGATGGAGGACCCCTGGACTCTGGAGCCCCTTCCCTGATCATGGTAGGAAGTAGCTCAGGGAAACCAGACGTTAGTCTGATTTTGCTGTTGGTGCTTGCGTCGGCGTATTTTGGTGGGATCCCCGATGACCCAGTGGCAGAGCCCTCCACCACTGTCAGGGCCATGGGCTGGGACCCAGTGGAGTAGGGTGGGCCTGGATCCCACTGCCTTCTGCGACCGCCCCACCTTAAACCAAGAGGCCTGTGTTTGTCTGTTGTCTGCCTGAGCCCAGGCCAGGCAAAAGACTGTTTGCTGCTCTGCCTGAGGGCCTGAGCCCCCTAGACTGCAGCCCTCGATTTGCTAACTCCCCAACAGTGACTGGGCTGACCCCACAGTGACCCAGTGAGGCCTCCCTCTGAGCTGGAGGGGGAGGGACGACCACCAATGCACTACACAGCTAAATAGACAAGCCAGACAAAGAGATGGGAAGAGAAGCATAAAGGTCATGTAGCAGAGCAGGAACAGAACCCAGGTCTCCTGGTTCCCAGCCCAGTGCTCTGACCACTATACAGCTGTCCCATAATTAAACACTTTCCATTCTATTGTGTTTGCTTTCAGAGAGTGTTTTTGACTCCATTTAGTTCTTCCAGAAGTCAGGGTGCCACATTGAAGCTGGGCCACTCTGGATTTAAATTCTGTAGCAACATTTAAATTTCTGCCACAGCGTGAAATAAAATCCAGAGGTCTTCTCCTGAATGAAATATTAATATGGATAGCATAATAGGAGCTTGTGTTATCTACATTAATATTAAATTCAATACCAAGGCCTCTGGTTTGGAGTTATTTCCCCCCCATTTATTTTGTGCTGTGGCAGAAATGTGAATTTTTCACACTGCTGCTAACACCTAACTGCATGGTAGCAGGTGCCAGCGGAGCTGCAGGGATTGGCAGCCGGGAGTCAGGCACCATGGGAGGGACAGTTTGGCAGCTAAGAGCGATATCGGGCTGGGCTGCAGTTCAGTAAACCAGACAAACTTGCCCAAGGTCACACATTGAGTGAGGCACCGAAAGCAGGAGTTCCAGCTGTGGCTCCTGTCACCACCGGCCACACCCCTTTAGAGGGATATCCTATGGCCTGAATGCAAAGCCCACGGACATCAATGGGAGTATTTCCACTGGGATCAGGGGCTGGCTCCAGAAACTGCCTATTGGCTGCTGTTAGTGAGGAAGGTAATCAAGTCAAGTACCATTGACTGGGCAGCAAAGATGTATTGTGTTTAAGCCATTTAGAGCCCCCATAAGATTCCACTGAACAGTTTCCAGATTGTGTTTTAAACTCCACCAACCCTGAGCAATTCTTTTATAGCCATAGGCAGAAGGTTTAATAGAGAAACTATCATTAATACAAGTGTTAATTTAATTTAACTGTAGCGAGGCGGCTACAGTTAAAGGCTAGGAGGGTCGTCCACCCTCCCCCCCCAAGCCATCAGATTCCCAATTCTTTGCTTTTAACACACTTGTCAAACACAAAGCGGTAAAACCAGTCAGGCATGAAATCACATTGAGCCATTGTTTTCTAATGATGGCCTGCCATGGAAGACCATTTCCAGACCCGGCATAGACTGGGTCATGCATTTGTAGAGAAATTGCTTGGTGAACGATGTCTTAACTTGCACAGTGAGAAACACAGGAAACTTCCTGACCAAATAAACCCTGTTCAGGCTCTTGGATGCAGACCCGATTTTCCAAAGAGCCCAGCACCAATTTAGACCCCTAATTAAGGGCCAGATTTTCAGAAGTGCTCAGCAGCACCTGTTGCACCATTTATGGCCAGATTTTCTAAAGAGCTCAGCACCCAATGTTCTGGGCTCTTTGGAAGATCTGGCCACTTGTTTTGGTGACTCAGTGGGACCTTGAGCTCTTTGGAAAAGTTGCCCCAGTGTTATGGGTATCAAGCACTTGAAAAGTCGGCCCTTAAGGCAAAATCCAGTGCTCAGTGAAGCAAATGGAAAGGCTCCGATTGACAGCAGCAAGTGTTGGATTGCCCCTTTGAAGGTGTTCTTCTAGAATTTTGAGTCTTCTAGTCGTAAATATTAGGAGTGATACTGCAAGGTCCTGAGCATTCTCATCTCCCATTGAAATAGATGGGAGCACCACATGAGAACAGACCCGGTATGCTGATATTTAACTGGTAATTGTTTCATTTCCCCCAACCCCCAATACATTACTCGGGTGCTGAAAGTGTTTTCCAAGTCAAACTTTGCGTTTTACATGAAAATATGGGATTGCAATCCCTGATTCTTCTTCGAGTAGATGCAGCCATGTATTCCACTTAGGTGTGTGCGTGCCCAGCACACCGGAGCAGGAGAATCTTGCATAGTAGTAGTCGTAGATGGGTGGTGGTCATGCTTTGTGGTTATCGGCCCTCCCCGGCTGTATGAGGCAGCGCCGCCCTGACCCCACTCAGTTCCTTCTTACCACCTGTGACTGGAGTCGGGGCTCTTTGTGGACTAATCTCACAATTCTCCATCTCTGTGATTTTTTTCTAGTTGTATATAGTTAGCTCCCTAGTGTTAGTTAGATTTAGGATTAGTTGTGTATTTCCCTGGAGATTCCCTCACCAGGCTGTAAGCATTGTCCTTTGTGTGTGGGGGGGAAGTGATTCCCAGCATTCCCCACATGCGGTGCTTCCTGTGCTTGGGCAAGGCTCATGTCAAAGAGCGGTGTTCGATTTGCACATCGTTCATGAAGCAGACTCAGGTGGTTAGGGACCTTCCCCTAAAGCAGCACCTGCTCCAACAGATCATGCGTCCTGCTTCAGCACCGAGGCCTACGTCAGACCAGAGGTCCCCCTCAGGTTCTGAGAGTACTGCTGTTTTGCACTCTGGACCTGGCACTTCTCCAAAGAGACAGCAGAGCCATTCCCCATCGAGTGCCCCAAGGAAAAGGTTATATAAGACCAACTGTGACCACTCCATGTCTCATGGAGACTCTTCCGCCTCCTCCAGACAGTGTATAGATTGGTGTGGTGGTAATGCTGGCGTACAGGTTGGAGCAGGTCCCTGTAACCATTCCCTGATACCGCGTAGGGAGGTTGGAAACCTCAGACCATTGACTCCGGTTCTGGTTCGCATTAGAGACTAGACAGTTGGACTTGTGGTTTCACTTCTCAGACATGGCTCCTAGACAGAGGAGCCACACCCCAAGAGCATGTCTAGAGACCCCAGCCGGGGGCAGTGCCTGGACTGCGTTCTGACTCAGGAGACTTAAAGGGCACATGGGGCCAAGTGAGGTGGGCTCCAAACCCCACAGCCTGGGGACCGGCCAGCCAGAGGCAGGAGCTCTACCAGAGCATGTGTCTGAGACACAAGTGCTTCCATGGGTCACACTTTCCATGGCACATGTGGCGATAAGGGAGGGGATTGAAAGAGGCACTACATGCTTGAGTCCTTGTCCCATAATATGATAGTGGCTTACCTTTGCATACCTCCTTTCATCCCGAAGGACCCCAAAGCGTGCTGCAAACAGTGGCCCTGGCCTTGCATTGTGCTTCACTCTTGTGCTTTCATGGGGCACCAGTGAAGTCAATGGGGAGCTGAGCGGACCTCCTGGCATGTGGGTCACATTCTGGCTGCTTTGCACCACGCTGGCAAGGCAAACCCGACGTGTAGCTGGCCTGACCAGCCAGTGAAGATGGATTTATGGCTGCCTTGCTAAGCCGTCGGAGTGTATCCGCAAACATGATGGTAGGTCAATGCACTGTATAGAACATATGTAGATCTATCCTGAGCTCTCATTTATACTACGGCTGCTTTGCACTCCTGTGGCAATAGAGGGGCTTTTAAATGGGTCTGAACTACAGTCCCACCACTTTAAGGCCCTTTTCACGTGAAGTGGCCTTAGTGAGTGTGTAATGCCACTGACCTGCATCTGGGGTGGCAGCCAACCAGTGCACAGTGGGGGTGGGGATAGAGAAATTCTGGCCAATTACACTAGCACAAACCCCTGCTCTTCTGAAATATCATCTGATCCAAGCTTTAATGCCCACACACAAGCAGAAGGGGCCTCAACTTTATGATCTCAGCTTGAAGACCCATAAGCGTTACACATGGAACTCGGTTCACGTTGAGCGCTCTAACCCCTCCTCAGCAGCCTTCGTGGGAGGTGGCGAGAGGAGAGGGAGCCGTATTTGATTGAAAGCTATTTGCATTTTGCAAATTGTATCCATTATCGTTGTAATCCACCAAATTACGTGTTTGCGAGCCCATGAAAATCCCATTATTCTTGCTTTTATTTCCTCGTCAGTTTGGCTCAGGGCACCAATTGTGTCAGCACGGAGCCTCATTAGTGCCGCTGATGTTAGAGCCATGAAGCAACTTGGTTCTCAAAGCACCTTTCTGAAAGCGCTGGTTACGGCAAGCTCTCCGTGTAACGGTATGAGCCCGCAGCCCTTCACAGAGCCATTCGTTGGTGCGCGCCTGCGGCAGGGCAGCGAAAGCTGATTTGTGCCTGTCATCCAGCCCCAGGAGCAAGTTGTGCCTGGGTTAACTGTTCTGAAAATATAGCCCAGAATCTCTGCATATAATAAATTGTCAGCTTCAAACAACTCCCAGCTTATCAGGAATCGAAGGTCATGCTACATGTCATTCACAAGGCATATTCCCTAGGATTTGCAGGTCTTCCCTCATGCTTACTCAGGTAACATACCCCTGGTACTCACCCTAAATATGGGCTTTGGGATCAGCCTCTTGGAGTGGAGCTGTAACCTTGGGGGAGCAATAATCTTTTCAGTCTCGATGGGCACCTTCGCTGATGGCGGTGAGTGAATATAAGAGTGAGGCACAAGAGAGAGCAGAAGAAGGAGAGAAGGAAAGAGGGAGCCTCCATGTTTAAATGGATGAACCTCGGGATGGCAGAAGAAGAGTCCATTTCAAATTATTATTATCGTGTTTACTAACATCTCAGTACCCAGGTGCCTGGTACCGCACAAAAGGCCCCAAGATAAAGAAGCTGCAAAGGTGGCATAAAACCTCTTACTGGTGGGCCGACCGCAGCCCCAGCAGCAAACATGTGCAAAGCTCTGTTGTATTTAGAGCCGATGGGGAATTTTTTGACTAAACCTCTTTGCATTTTCCAATGCAAAAAAAAAAAGATGTGTGGAATTCAAAGCTGTTTGCGGGAAAGGGTTTTGACAAAGTTCCTCTATGGGGGCGGGGGGGAAAGGGAAGTGAAAAGTGTCGAAATGGGTGTCTTTGGACATGTTCCCATTTTTCAGTTCCAACCCACTTTTTCCGTCCACAATGAAATGAATATATAACAAACATATTTTAAAAAAAATCAAAAGGTCAAAATGGAAGCGGTTTGAAATGATGGAAACAGAACCTTTTTTACTGATCGGAGCCAAAAAATCTGGGGGGGATTTTTGGTTCACAAAAATGTGGAGATTGCCTCCCGAGTCAGAACAGGAAATATTTTCAAAATCTCAAACATTCTTGCTGGGAATTTCTGCCCAGCTCTAACTGTGCAAAGGGTTGTACGTACACATGGTAGGAGCCCATGCCTGCCCTGAAGATTTCACTGTGTGACTAGACAAGACACAGGTAGCACTGTTCTCCTGATGTTACAGCCAAGGATCTGAGGCACAGAGAGAGTCAGCGAAATGCTCAAGGTCACACCGGCAGGCTGTGGCAGAGCTGGGAATTGAACCTGGATCGCCTGAGTCCAAGCCGAGGGCCTAACTGCACCATCTTTTCTCCCATTCAGTCCTTGGCCCCTCTTCCCCAGTCCTGTGCTCGGACTGGCAAATGCCGTCCTTGGTGTATGGTATTATGAAGAATTAGATTCACAGAGTTCATACTGCGATGTTCCAAATGGATTCCAGATGGCCAATTAAGCTATATTTTGTCCTCGTTTGCCAACAAGCTTCTTCCTAAAACTATCATTACTTATGAGGCTAAATCACAATTTCCTTTCAGTCCTGTGGGGCGATAAATCTTTTTACATTTTTTTTAAATATTTGATCTCTTAAGTGAAATGCATCTGAGCACAGTACGGAAAGCAGTGTATATAATTAGCCCGTAGGATGTGATCCATATTCACAAACTTAAAAGCCGATGATGGGCACTCTGCTTCTCTCACACATGCGCGCGCCTTAACTGATATTAAACTTAGCATGTTAAAAAACTGAATTATAAATAGATCAATGTGAAAGTGATGAAAGATAGTTGACGCAGGACCTTCATGAAGTGATTGTTCTTCACTGAAGGGAATCCTATACAATTCCTACTAGTGGGGGAAAAATACACATGTCTAACTAGTTCACTGTATGGATGAATCCTTTGCAAAGTTAAAGTATTTTAAATATGACATTAAAAAACCCTAAGTTAAATGAACATTAAAGTTGTACAGTCAAGCACTCCAATAATTAGGAAAATGCAAGAGAGGTAAACTATATGGCCATTTATGTGGACTGAACAGACATATTATTTGTGGGGCACGAAATAAGAGTGCCTCTTTTTCAAAATCCTCAGTTCTGAGGGCCTTCCATACAGTAACACTGTTCTGAACTCAACCTGTGTAGATTTTCTTTATTCCACTTTCTCCTCAAAACGCCTTTTCTTGGGGCACCACTTCTGCATCAGACTTTTGCAGGCTAATTCTCAACATTATGATACTTCATCTCCTGATTTCCAGACAATGCCGACTAATGGATTTTTGCATTAGTAGCTCGTATCAGGAAATCTACTACCAAAAGGTTAATGTACATCCATTAGTTCTTTTTTTATTTGTTAGTACAAGACAACCAATTTCTGTAAATTCATGAGGACTGAAGCTCTTGAAATCCTGTATCTGAGATGCGTTTGTGCTATTAATGTTGCTCTGATTAAATATTGTTGATGAAGCTTGATTCATTTACTACACCTTAAGTAGTGTGGTCTCTGCTTTCTGAGACACTAGTCTCAACAATAAAAACCTCTATTGTGTAGCTCTTTGAGATTTCGTGTCTCCCTGGCACAGATCCCACTGGGAATGGCTTTCTGGCTCACATAGGTCCTGGATCACATGAGAAGCAGTGATTTCACCCATTTAAGTGTACTCCAGTTACATTCCCAGTATGTTGAACAGAAGACAACCCAAGAAGAAATAATATAGCTTGTCCCACTCCATTCTATGGCCTATGTTGTACGGAAGGTCAGGCAAAATGATATAATACTGTGGCTCTCAACTTTTCTAGACTACTATGCCCCTTTAGGAGTCTGATTGGTCTTGCGTACCCCCAAGTTTCACCTAATTTAAAAACTACTTGCTTACAAAATCAGATATACCAATATAAAAGTGTCACAGCCCCACTATTACTGAAAATTTCCTTACTTTCTTATTTTTACCATATAACTGTAAAATAAATAAATTGGAATATTAATATTGTACTTACATTTCAGTATATAGAGCAGTATAAACAAATAATTGCATGAAATTTTAGGCTGTACTGACTTTGCTAGTGCTATTTATGTAGCCTGTTGTAAAACTAGGCAAGTATCTAGATGAGTTGATGTATCCCCTGGAAGAGCTCTGCATACCCCCGGGGGTATGCATATCCCTGGCTGAGAACCACTGATATAATGGACTTAAAACTTATTATGTGAATGGCCACAACCACCAAGCCTCCAAGCCAATGCACCAGAACTGTGTATTATTTGATGTGATTATTTGATGGTCTTTTATACATTTCATGAGAAGTTGTTTTCTCTCATCAGTGGCTCACTGTCTTGGGCTTTGTATTTATGATTCACCAAATCTTAGATGTGCCCTAATCCAACTCCCAGACTTCAAACCCACAGAACTGTCAAAGGTCAGGAAATTAAGGCTAGTGTAGCACTATATAGCTTTATCAGTGCTTAAGGCTTGATTCTGGAAGGTGTTGAATACAATGTCCCTGCTGCCCCAATGTTGCTTAACATTAAGCACATGCTTAAGTGCTTTGCCATATTAGGGATGGCATGTTCATGTCAAAAATTCCTTGGTACTTTAATTCTACCTTAATGATTCCTCAATCTATATTTTTCAATTGCCCGTAATCTAACGATGATCTTTAAAATAAAAATATATATATACCTATCTCATAGAACTGGAAGGGACCCCGAAAGGTCATTGAGTCCAGCCCCCTGCCCTCACTAGCAGGACCAAGTACTGATTTTGCCCCAGATCCCTAAGTGGCCCCCTCAAGGATTGAACTCACAACCCTGGGTTTAGCAGGCCAATGCTCTTTGGAGCAGTTTACCAACAAAGAAATCATTTGATAACATTCACATCCTTCCTTATGTCAGGTATCCAAAAGTCAGTAACCCGACAGTTACTGGAGAGCTAAAGTTTGATTTTTTAGCTTCTGGAACTTATTATACTGTAATGATAATTATTTTTCTGCTTGAAAGACGTGTGGCCCATGACCTGGTGAATCCCACAGCATGTTCTTGTATTTCATCCCCACAGCAGCAGATTTCAGAGAAGAAGCACAGTAGCACTTTGTACCTCTGCACAGTTGGCTGTGTAGTATCTCTTTCATCTAGTGACCTGTTCTACGTGCTGGTGATGGAGGAATAAAGTACTCCCAATTGCATGTCATCAGATGGTAATTCCCAGATTCGAGCAATACCACCTATCTGGAATGGTTTGCTCATGAAATGATTGTGTTAATTTATATGGCATTTATTTAGTTCCTGCACATTTTGTGAGTATATTATTTAATATAACATAGGGTAGATGTGGTGGATAAGATAACAAATTTGAAAAACAACCCCAGTGTCATTGAAAAATACTAAAAGACATTGAAAAAGAACTCTATGCTCTCTGCCTATCCTGTCCCTCACTCCTTCTTTTGTATGTCATATTTCTCCTTCCCTTGTCTTTTATCCTTCTCTTCTACTCCTCCGGGTCGTCTCCCATCCTGTTCATATTTCCTTCAGCCTGATAATTTTACTGTATGACCCTCAAAGTGCCTCTCCCACTATTAGGGATGGGGCAGAGAGGAGTAATCTTGCATTTTCCTTTAGAAGAAGGTCACCTTTGGTTTTGATTTCTGATCCCTGAATTAATAAGAGCTGCACACAGCATACTGAAAAGGTCAAGAGCAGTGCCGCATACCTCCATAATACACCCAATGTGCAGTAACAGTAGGAGACATTAACATTCTAACACACCATTCCTATGACCAAAAAACCCCACCGTAAATAAGAATGGAAAATGGCATAAAATGAAGCCAATCTTCATGACAAATGTTGTTCTGAAAATGGAGACATGGAACCAAAGGCGCCCATTCTCATTATAGTGTTCACAGTGCAGTGTGATGCACGCGTTATATTAACAATGCGTTCCATGAAAGAAACAAAAGGCATTTCTCTTTGTCCTCCCCCAGTCATGTAGCCTCTGGATGAGCCTCACTAATGACTAGGAGACACCCTGCAAATGACTGATTTTTTGTGAATTACACCCTGGTCTTGCACTATTACGTCAATGGGAGTTTTACTGATGACTTCAACGGGACCAGGAGCAGACTATGGGTAAAATTCTCACAGTGCAGAGGCCAGCACAAAGTGTATGCACTGCTTAAATCCCATGTAAGGCCTCAAAGTATGTCTTGAGTGGTACTTATGTGATGCAAAGCCCTAGCGCTGGTCCTCTGTCGTGGGTGGTAAATTCTGCCCTACATGATTAGCTAGGGTCTAGTGGGCAGGACATGTCACATGGCTTAAGTTGTATTCCCAACTCTGTCACTGGCCTCTTGTATGACCTTGGGCCTGTCCCTTCGCCTCTGTTTCGCCTGCTAGACTTTGTCTGTTTGTAAACTCTCCAGGGCAGGGATTGTCTCTTTCTATGTGGTCTGACGGTGCTTTTCAGGATGGGCTCCTCCATCTCGGTTAGGGTCACTGTAATTCCCGTAACAATTAAAAAAAGAGTCCAGGCTAATGGACCTCACAATGTATTCTGTTCCTTTGTTTTGACTGTTGCAGCTTAGTGTTAATGATTCATGGTAATACCGCAGGGCATCAGAAAAAAGACAAACAATATTTTATGCAGTCCTAGTCCTAGGACGTTTCACAACAGGATTCAGCTCTGAAAGCTTTAATGAGAAGAGAGGCAAGACTATCAATTCTATGAATTGTAGTAACATAGCACCTAGGAGCTTTAATAGTGGGCCAGGATCCCATTGCTTCTGGCCCCTTTCAAATGTAGAACACAAGCCAGCCCATGCCCCAAACAGCTTTTCAGTTCCACCAGTCACAGTTTGTCCTTTGCACCGTGTTGGTTAGTTACATGAGTCATCCAATCAGATAACAGACATTAAAACCAGGCAACACAGCACAACGTTCGGGGCACATTGCAGACGTTCTCAATGAAGTTTTGTCAGATGAATCCCCTAAGAGGCTTGGGCAAGTGGTATTTAAGTGGGGCATGGTCCTTGTTTTGCCTGAATTTCATCCAAATAATTGCAAAGACTGAATACATTTGATAATTTGGTGACCTGTTTTCAAATGGAAGAATAAAGGCAACATTCCCTGAATAGCTTATTTGTTGCAATTTTCTCAGGCAGCTCTTGAAACCATGGAAGAATGTGACCCTTTACAACAACCCCATGGTTGTCATCGTCTCTATCTTCAATGCACATGACCAAAGTGGGCTCCATAACTCGTTGCTTAATATTTTATATGCTTCAGAAACCTCCCAAGACTGGCACACAAAACATAGGTGAACCAAGACTCTACAGAGGCGAAGGCACTGGGAGAACTTGAATTACAAGTTAGTCACTCTCACTTCCAAATAAATCACTGTGTGAAAGCTTTATGTCTTTGGCGCTTACTGTATTAATTTTATGCATGAGTGCTTTTTTTTTCTTTTTTGCCATGTGAAATATATCACTAGCCTACTAGAGCAGAATATCCTTAGATCTGAAAAGGGATTTGGTCACTTACACATTGTCACCGAGGATCATTGCACATCGATTATGTAGGGCTGTACTGTGCAATTTTTCTTGTGTTTATTAAGTGATTATAAATGTTGAGCAGAATGCCTTAAGGGGACGTTTAACGTCTGTTACTGTAGTGACATTTCGTTTAAAAAATGACCCACCTGGGGCGGGATGTGGCTGCCAGACTTTGCTCAAGGGGATGTTTTGTGAGCAGGCGGCTATAGCCCCTTCTGGCCTGTATAAGCAGATCTACTTCGTGTTCCTGTGTTTTCTCTGTTGTTCTTATGCATGCTTACTGGAACATAACATAAGTGATCGCTCTCCTGCCATCCATCTCCACCGTCTGACAAACAGAGGCTAGGGACACCATTCCTTACCCATCCTGGCTAATAGCCATTAATGGACTTAACCTCCACGCATTTAGCCAGTTTGTTTTTAAATGCTGTTATGGTCCTAGCCTTCACAACCTCCTCAGGTAAGGAGTTCCACAAGTCGATTGTGCGCTGTGTGAAGAAGAACTTCCTTTTATTTGTTTTAACCTGCTGCCCATTAATTTCATTTGGTGGCCCCTAGTTCTTGTATTATGGGAATAAGTAAATAACTTTTCCTTATCTACTTTCTCCACATCACTCATGATTTTATATACCTCTATCATATTCCCCCTTAGTCTCCTCTTTTCCTAGCTGAAAAGTCCTAGCCTCTTTAATCTCTCCTCATATGGGACCCGTTCCAAACCTCTAATCATTTTAGTTCCCCTTCTCTGAACCTTTTCTAGTGCCAGTATATCTTTTTTGAGATGAGGAGACCACATCTGTACGCAGCATTCAAGTTGTGGGCATACCATGGATTTATATAAGGGCAATAATATATTCTCCGTCTTATTCTCTATCCCCTTTTTAATGATTCCTAACATCCTGTTTGCTTTTTTGACCGCCGCTGCACACTGTGTGGACGTCTTCAGAGAACTATCCACGATCACTCCAAGATCTTTTTCCTGATTAGTTGTAGCTAAATTAGCCCCCATCATATTGTATGTATAGTTGGGGTTATTTTTTCCAGTGTGCATTACTTTACATTTACCCACATTAAATTTCATTTGCCATTTTGTTGCCCAATCACTGTTTGGTGAGAAATCACTTAGTTTTGTGAGAAGGTGGCACAGTCTAGTTTTTAGAGACCAGAACTAGACATGAGGGCATCTGGGTGGGTCTTGGCTACTTCACAGAGTTCCTGTGTGACTTTGGCTAAGTCACTTAGGTTTTTATCAAAGGGTCCTTTGGTTTTGGGAGTCTCCCTTTTTGGATGTCCATCTAGACTTGATTTTCCGACTTGCTGAGCACCCAGAGCTTCTGTTGGTTTCAGTGGGTACCAGGGTACAAGGATGGGCCAGAAAAGTGCTATATAAATATGAAGTAATAGTATTTCCCTTGGAGTATTCACCCTAGTATATGTACTTGCACCCAAGGAGGAGGAAAAGAGTATTTACACAGTGTGTGTGCTTTTGCCTGGTGTGCAGCTATCTTCTGCCGACCATCTACTCCTCTCTCTGTGGGAGTCAGCAGGGACCTTTCGTTGGGACTCTCCCCATCCATGATACCCCCCCAGCCCAAAACAGGTGTTGCTCTCATGTAAGCTGCTTTCTCTTAAGGAAGATGGCTCCACTCCCAACAACCAGGGTTAGATTCCTGTATCAAAGAGAAGAAATGGAGGTTTCTCACAGCCCAACCCTTCCCTCCCACGCTGAAGAGGGCTGGCCTATTCCTCCCCACCTCGTGATGAGGAGAAGGAGAAGAAGGGATGGCCTCTTGTCTTCTGAACCTTTTCCTCCACAACGTTTGCAGGTGAGGACAGTGCTTTCTTCCCTGATCTTTGTGCCCCCAGCATTGGCTGCTCTAGTGCTGCCCACAAAGTGACTGGCAATAAGGTCAGGGTAACTTTCCTTGTACAATTTGCTGGTGGTTGTGAACGGAGACAGTATTGATATCCCGGACAAGATATGAGTCACAGCCATGCTCCTACTTCTGGCTGAGGAGTCTAGTAGTAGCAACGGGGGCTGGGGAGTGGGACATTTACTAAGTTCTTTGTTCCCTAAAAGTCAGCAGGAACTAGAAGTGCTCTGAAGACAGCAGCTGTCATGAAGCCCTTGTTCAGACTGAGAAGGACCAATGTCTAGACAGAAGCTTGCTGGGAAATGGGGCCTTTGACGGCCCATGAAGTTAAGTAAAAAAGGCAAAATGGAGGAATCTTAGATATCAACACCCTGCTCTCCCCTTTCCCCCCCAAAACCCCAAAACAATGAGTATCTTAACTGTTTGATTCCAACCTTCACAGTACATTCCATAGCTCACCTGAGTACACAATAGGCATCATAATACTGTGCACTTCTTTGACCTCTTCTCAGCCAAGGATCTTACAAACATTAACTAAGCTCTGTAAGTTTGGTAAGGTGGCTAGTTGACAGCAGCTGGGAGGTTACCGTAACTTGCCCATGATCACACGGTATCACTTAGTATCTGAACTTGGACGGGAACCCAGGAGTCCTGTTTCCTACTGCTCTGATCTCATACTGAATAACATTCTTTTCCCTGGGCTCGGGGAGGAAAAGCAAGGATGACTATTAGGCCTTGGCTACACTTGCGAGTTACAGCGCTGTAAAGGCTCCCGCAGCACTGTAACTCACTCCCCGTCCACACTGGCAAGGCATTTGCAGCACTGCATGTACTCCACCTCCCCGAGAGGAATAGCAAGTATTGCGCTGCCGCTGCAGCGCTGCGGCGCCAGTGTGAGTGAATGCACTGTGAATGGCCTCCAGAATTATTCGGCAGTATCCCACAATGCCTGTTCTAGCCACTCTGATCATCAGTTCAAACTCTACTGCCCTGGCCTCAGGTAACCAACCATGTGACCCCACCCTTTACATTCCCCGGGAATTTTAAAAATCCCCTTCCTGTTTGCTCAGCCCGGCGTGGCGTGGAGTGCTGTCAGCGAATCTTTCCAGGTAACCATGCCTCCACGCGCCAAGCGAGCCCCAGCATGGAGCAATGGCGAGTTGCTGGACCTCATCAGTGTTTGGGGGGAGGAAGCTGTACAGTCCCAGCTGCGCTCCAGCCGTAGGAATTACGATACCTTCGGGAAGGTATCAAAGGACATGATGGAAAGGGGCCATGACCGGGACGCCCTGCAGTGCAGGATTAAAGTGAAGGAGCTGCGGAGTGCCTACCGCAAAGCCCGCGACGCAAACGGCCGCTCGGGTGCTCCCCCCGCGACCTGCCGATTCTACAAAGAGCTGGATGCGATACTTCGGGTTAACCCCACCTCCACTCCGAGCACCACCATGGACACTTCAGAGCTGGTACGGGGGGAAGAGGAGGAGGAGGAGGAGGAGGAGGAGGAGGAGGAAAACGGGAGTGATGGTGGTGGGCCGGATGGAGACACCCCGGAATCCCTGGAGCCATGCAGCCAGGAGCTCTTCTCGAGCCAGGAGGAAGGTAGCCAGTCGCAGCGGCCGGCACTTGGTGGAGGACAAACAGAAGAGCAGGTTCCCGGTAAGCGTTTTTTTTTTTTCCCGGGAAAGAATTTTTTCGGTGCGGGCTCTTTGGGAGAGGAGGGTTAGGCATGCATGCCTAGATGCGGAATAGTGCATTGATGTGGTTTATCACATCACGGTAATCGGCCTCGGTAATCTCCTCGAATGTCTCATCCAGAACGTGTGCAATGCGCTTGCGCAGGTTTATCGGGAAAGCCACCGTGGTCCTTGTCCCAGCCAGGCTAACATGTCCGTGCCACTGTGCTGCGAGAGGCAGGGGGACCATTGCTGCACACAGGCAAGCTGCATATGGGGCAGGGCGGAAGCCGCATTGCAGTAGAAGACCCTCCCTTGCTTCCCAGGTCACCCGCAGCAGCGAGATATCGTCCAGGATGAACTCCTGTGGAAAATGTTGGGACAGTGTTCAGTGTAGGTGCCCCCTGAAGCTGTTGGCTCTCCCCAAGGCACAGAAACCCAGAGGACAGTGCAGCCCTGAAACAATCAGTCCCCCTTACTCACCATTTTGAGGCTCCCATGGGATATGTGTGCTCTGTTTCGGACGGGAAAATTATGCTATTGTGTAGACCCTGTGTGTTTTCTATTCCTTAAGTGCGGGGGGAATCATTACTCTGTCTGGTATAAACAATGCTGCCTCTGTTAAATGTTGCATTTTGCCTATACAGCTGCATCAACCTTGAGACCTCAGCCGTCCCTCTTATCGCCTGCTCAGAGACTGCAAAGACTCAGGAAGAGACCGCGAAAAAGCAAAGAAGACATGCTGCAAGAAGTGATGCGGCAATCTATTAAAGAGAACGAGAAAGCACAGAACTGGAGGGAGAGAGAAAGCAGGATCCGCCAGGAAAACGCAGCACACCGGCGGCAAAGCACTGATAGGCTCATAAGCATCCTGGAGTGCCAAGCAGACGCTATCCAGGAGCTGGTAGCCATGCAGAAAGAGGAGCAGTACCGCATACGCAAACGCCACCCCCCCTACAGCCCTTGTCCCAAAACTCTTTCCGTTGTGCCCCACTGTCACCTCCAACCCACTTTCCCCAACTTCCGTGTTCTTCACGCCACCCGCTGCCTCCAACACCAGTATCTTCACCACCCAGCCCTGAAAACCACGACCCTTACCCTCTGCACTCAACCCCCATCACCATGCAGTATAGCTGTCTTGAAGTGCAGCACTCACTGCACGGCACACCAAACAGGACATACGCGAATCTGTGATTGTACCGTTCCCCACTCCACCCCCTTGTTTCTTTTCAATAAATAATTTTTTTTTCTTTTCAATAAATGGATTCTTTGGCTTTGAAAACATTCTTTATTATTGCATAAAGTAAAAGACTCCTTAGCCCAGGAAATAAACAGGCACTGCAAGTCTGCTTGTCTGCTTAGCAGACACTGATTCCTAAAGATTGGAACTATTGCACTTCACTCCCGTGCAGGGCACCAGATATCACTGCTGGTTTTCAGCCTCAAATTGCTCCCTCAAGGCATCCCTAATCCTTGCAGCCCCGCGCTGGGCCCCTGTAATAGCCCTGCTCTCTGGCTGTGCAAATTCAGCCTCCAGGTGTTGAACCTCGGAGGTCCATGCCTGAGTGAAGCTTTCACCCTTCCCATCACAAATATTATGGAGGGCACAGCACGCGGATATAACCGCGGGGATGCTGTTTTCGGCCAAGTCCAGCTTCCCATACAGAGATTGCCAGCAGCCCTTTAAACAGCCAAAGGCACACTCCACAGTCATTCAGCACCGGCTCAGCCTGTAGTTGAACCGTTCCTTGCTGCTGTCAAGGCTCCCTGTGTAGGGTTTCATGAGCCACGGCATTAACGGGTAAGCGGGATCTCCAAGGATCACAATGGGCATTTCAACTTCCCCTACCGTGATCTTCCGCTCTGGGAAAAAAGTCCTGGCCTGCATCTTCCTGAACAGCCAAGTGTTCCGAAAGATGCGTGCGTCATGCACCTTTCCGGGCCAGCCTGTGTTAATGTCAATGAAACGCCCATGGTGATCCACAAGCGTCTGGAGAACCATAGAGAAATACCCCTTCCGATTAACATACTCGGATCCTAGGTGGGGTGGTGCCAGAATAGGAATGTGCGTCCCATCTATCGCCCCGCCACAGTTAGGGAACCCCATTTGTGCAAAGCCATCCACTATTTCCTGCACGTTACCCAGAGTCACGGTTCTTCTGAGTAGGATGTGATTAATGGCCCTGCAAACTTGCATCAACACGATTCTAACGGTTGACTTCCTCACTCCAAACTGGTTTGCGACCGACCGGTAGCTGTCTGGAGTTGCCAGCTTCCAGATTGCAATAGCCACCCGCTTCTCCACCGGCAGGGCAGCTCTCAATCTCGTGTCCTTGCGCCGCAGGGTGGGGGCGAGCTCCTCACACAGTCCCATGAAAGTGGCTTTTCTCATCCGAAAGTTCTGCAGCCAATGCTCGTCATCCCAGACTTCCATGACGATGTGATCCCACCACTCGGTGCTTGTTTCCCGAGCCCAAAAGCGGCGTTCCACGGTGCTGAGCATGTCCGTGAATGCCACAAGCAATTTCGTGTCATACGCGTTACGCGGCTCGATAGCATCGTCGGACTCCTCACCCTCACTCTCACTGTCACTTTGGATCTTAAGGAATAGTTCGACAGCCAAACGTGACGTGCTGGCGAGACTCGTCAGCATATGCCTCAGCAGTTCGGACTCCATTTCCCGCAGACAGATCGCGCTGCACAGAAACCGTTGAAAGATGGCGCCAAAGGTGGACGGAAACAAAGGGATTTCTGGGGTGCGAAGCGATGCATCACAGGGCATTGGGACAGGACCCAGAATCCCCCCGCACCCACGCCCCCTTCCCACAACCCACGGTGCCAGAATGGGAAAAGGTGATCTGTGGGATAGCTGCCCATAATGCACCGCTCCCAATAGCGCTGCAACTGCCGCAAATGTGGCCACGACAGTGCACTGGGCAGCTGTCAGTGTGGACAGATTGCAGCACTTTCCCTACTCAGCTGCACGAAGTCAGGTTTAACTCACAGCGCTGTACATCTGCAAGTGTAGCCAAGGCCTAGGATGTGTCAAAGAGAATTGCTCCTAAAAGGCACTACTCTCAGAATGGTTCGCCTTGTTGCTTCTACTCTTTGAACAAAGGAAGCTACTGTATCCTACTCTACCAGATGATGAGTCAGAAGATGTGATCTCCCCCAGCTTTGCTACAAATTGCTGTTGTGATCTTTGGCAAATCAGTTAAACTCTCTCAGCCAGATTTGCAAAAGAGCTCAGCTCCTATTTTGGTGCCCAAATCAGTAATCAGTTTTTCAGAAAAGGTCTTCAGCTCTTTTGAAAAACTGGTCATGTCTCCCTGGGAGTTGTTTGGCACTGCGCTCTTTGGAAAAGCTGGCCCCAAACTGTGCATGCTCAGCACTTGAAAATCTGGCGTTTTGTTCCTCAATATCCCCATCTGTAAAATGGAATAAAAACAGTTGTCCACATTTGTAAAATGCTTTGAGATCCAGGGATTTTAAAAAAAATACTATTTAGCAGTTCAAAAGTGATTTATTAAGCAAAAAGACTGCAGAGAAGGGAAAATATATAACGTGTTATTTGTAGAAAGTAAACAATCTGAATAAACTACCTGCCAGAAGAAACCAAGTAATATAAAGATATAATGTTGTTGTGAGATGGTTTATAATATATGCACCATGAACCATGGGAAATGAAGCACAAGTGATTTGTTACCAAGCTTGTAAAAAAAAAAAAAATTTCCCTGTATTACATGGTTGCATATTTGTTACTTTTATTAGTTTTATAATATATGGCCGGACCATTTTGCTTGCAAATCACTTGTGTTTAACACTGCATTTTCCTCCCCAAAGTGAGCTTTTCCTATCAGTTATATGAAACACAGTTTCCTGCAAATGGCTAATCCTTGAACTTTATTAATGCCTCTTGTTCTTGTAAATGATCTGCATTAGCCCAGATAATAAAGCTCTTGTTTTGCTATTATGTATCCACCTTATCTCATGGGCTTTCCATAGCAGAGGAAGGATGAAAAATCTGTTAATAAAAATAATAATAATCCAAACCATAATATGTTGCATCAATAGTAATGTGATTTTTATACCAGCTGCTGCTCTTCGGGAATTTTCAGAGGCCACATACTAATTTAATAATAATCTAACTCAGTCCATATTTTGATGTGATCTATCATATCAATATTGAATTTTCAGCCCTAATCATTTTGATATACATGATGCACCAAAATAACAATAGTCTACAGAAGAGGACTAGGTTTACATCCGCACCCTAGCATTTTGATCAGGACACAGGTTTTTTGAGGTTTGTGTCTCAGCTTGACATATGTTATTTATCACCAATGTATATAAGAAATTAAGCATTAGGATACTGTAACATTTCTGCTTGTAAGTAATTCAATTGTAGAAAATGGGCTATTAACATATGACCTGTAGAAACAGGTTCTTCATGTGAAGATTCTTAGCATTGCTTCTATTGAGTTTAAGAGTCCACGCCCGCCCCCCCTGAAATCAATGCCAGATCTGGCCCTAAAAATCTGATTTTATCCGAGGTAACTGTGAGCCTCATTAACTTTCGTGCCGTCACATCTGTTCCCCTGTTTGGGGGGGAGGGATAGCTCAGTGGTTTGAGCATTGGCCTGCTAAACCCAGGGTTGTGAGTTCAATCCTTGAGGGGGCCACTTAGGGATCTGGGGCAAAATTAGTACTTGGTCCTGCTAGTGAAGGCAGGGGGCTGGACTCGATGACCTTTCAAGGTCCCTTCCAGTTCTAGGAGATAGGATATCTCCATTTATTTAGGTCTTGTAGCCATATGAAAGAACATTTTAATACTTCCTTGTTTTCTAAAATGCTCAATTTCTTTTCTCTCCCTGAACCCAGCTCCCAAGTGTTAGCTTCTTCATAACAGAGCCTTTAGTAGCTTTTAATGATAAGAGAGAGGCTGTGACAGCTCCAGCGTCTGCTACAGCAGCGCTCCAGAATTGCTGACCATTGAGCCCACTGTATGCATTGGCTCGAGAGTGAAAGTAATTTCCTCCTTTTGATGTCCTTGGGCCTCATAGAGATGGAAAAGCTGTGCCGATGTATTATAGTCCAATGCCTGTTTTTATTCCAGCTCGGAAAACGTGACACGGAGTACTAAACAGCCCCAGTTATACGGTGAACCTGCTTAAATGAACAGGTGAGTAATAAAACATGTAACGAATGAACCTGCTGCACACATCAATTCCGATAAATCCTGTTACACAACAGAAAATGTATCAAATAACGAAAAAGGATAATCTGACCCTGATAAATGCCTGTCGTGTAATAATTGGTGCCAAGGCTATGCATGCAGTGAAACTCTTACACATTTAATTCCAGGTGAAAGAATTGAGTTCACATAGGAATGTGTTCTCTGTACCCCCAGCAATGTATTCAATCATTTTCTCTTGTATAAGGAGATTTAAACAAATCATCTTTGTTTGTTCTAGCAGGCAAGGAACCAATGTGTACTAAATAGACTGACAGTAAGCACCTGTTTAACTTTTAGAGTGTCACTCCTCCCACTGGAATGTATAAAATTAAGCAAGAGCTCGATTCTGGATGCTGAGTGTTCTGGCCTGCTCCAGTGAAGCACTTAAGTTTGTGACCAGCTATAAGCATGCAAGTAGCCCCATTAGCTTTCATGGGATTACTCATGCGTTTAAAGTTAAGTGTGTGCTTCAGTGCTTTGCTGGATAGGGCCAGAATGGCCAGCACCTCGCAGGATGCCAGCCCCAGAGTTTGCAGGATGGGTGCTGAAGTCAGTAAGGCCCAGATTTTTAAAGGTATTTAGACACCTACTTCCCTTTGATTTCTAGTGACTTAGATGGCTAAGTGCCATTTTCAAAAGTGATAGGCACTTAGGATCCTAAGTCCCATTGGCTTTCAGTGTCTGGCCCTGCCACAGCTGTGCAAGGAAATACTACCCCACCTTGGGATGCAGGCATAGTGCACATTTACAAAACAACCTAGAACAGGCTGGGTGACTCTCAGCACTGGGCACATCTGGTCATCACCGGGATATAAAGGGTCACATTTTCAATAGTGGCTACTGCCATGGGATGGCTCAGGGGTTGGAAGCTCAGTTTGTGACACTCTGGGCCTGGCTCCCAGAGTCACTCAACCCTGGAAGGTCCAGCAAGTGAGCACTCAGCAGGTGCCATTGCAACCATACTCACTCAAGTGTAACATGTCGCCCCGAAGTACTGCATCACCTCAGGAGCAACCCAACGGTGTTCCTATCTGAATGCTTCGCCAGCTCAGCCATTTTACAATGGCCAAATTTGGCTTGCTCAACGTGGCTCATGTTAGGAGACTACAGCTACTAACCTCAGACAGTGTCTATTTCCCAATAAGCCACCTTACTGCTCACTTGTCTCAACATGTTTGAGCCCTTTCCTATGCCTGTGGGAGGAACCTAGTGTGAGAGACTTCCTGTTGCTCTAGCAAGAAGAGCCATCAAAACTCAAGCCAACTGTTAAAGCCAAGATTTTCAAAAGCAACTAGGGACTTCGGGTGCCTCAATTTTGGGGTGTCCAACGTAAGATGCCATAAAGAGGCCTGATGTTCAGAAAGTTCTGAGCATACACCCTTTTTTGCCACCCCTCCGCCTACAGCCTCTACTCTAGCCTGTAGGCTGGAGCACTGGTCACAGCTGTTTGCCTGACTCGTGTGTGGTGGAAAGTTTGGGTTCCATATCAACCTGGTTACCTTGACTTGTCCCTGGTTGACCCACATTATGCCCTCTCTGATGGTCTCTATGAACCCACCCCTCATCCATGAGTGGCCATTCCACCTACAGTTCCACTAAAGTGATGCTGAGCTCCTTGCCCTTCCACTTTGCAAAACCTTGGTTTATATCTAAGATGGCGCAACGCTGATGCCATTTTTTTGTCTGAATTAGAGACTGCCATTTTTCTTGTGAACAATGCTGGCTGAACACTGGCTATAAAACCCATTTGTAAATGTTGTTACCTTCTTATCAAGGCATCCAGCCCTCCTTTAATATATTGTTGTCAACATTACCAGTATAAGTAGCGTGTTTCAGGATAGATTTGTGATGCTGTGTGGGCCGAGCTACTCTGTGGGGCTTCACACCCTGATGGTAAATGTGCTTCTTTTTCAAAGGAAAAGGGGAGGGAAGGAAATCAATCATGCACTGTGTTATTTGGCTAGCTATAAAATTAGCAAATGTCTACAGAACTTTAATAGTCCAGCACAGTAACCTTGAATCCAGTGGAAGTTAGGGGAAATTTAAAGACAAGAATTATACATCTGCAACTGAAATAGGTCCCAGTGCACCCTTTTTGCTCTCAAATTCCTCTCATGCCAATAAAATACCAGAAGATGCAAAACAATGGAAAATTGGTTCTTTGGGTATTATAGCATCTTGACTTAGAAGTGCTTTAACCTTGGCCTCATGCTTCCTGTGGGGCCTGTTGTCTTTGCTACATAAATACCGGCACTAGCAAGGAGCATGTTGAATTTCATCTCAGTAAAATTAAAAATGAAACCTTCATGATCCCATTGATTCTGGACATGTGCTATATACATTAAATTGAACTTAATGGACTGAAAAACGAGCATTTCACCACATATGGGGAAGAATTATTTGTTGCGCACATATTTATATTGGTCCCTTCCCCTCTCCTTCAAAATACATGTATACAGCTATGTGGGCAGACAAGACAGAAACCATTCTATTAGCCTGCTACAATTCTGTGCCAACTCCATTTCAGATATTTTTTTGTGCGACTGATGAGAAATTCTCCTGGGAAGTTCTTTGTCTCAAAAAGCTTCAATGGTAAAAAAAAAAATGCAGTGGCAATACAGAAACAGAGTTGACATCCAGGGACCCCAGCAGGATTGTTATTATGAAGCGAGCAGATGACGTTTGAATCCATCAAGCCATCTACACAGTAATAATAACACGTTATTAAGACCAAGTTATTAATTATTAATTAATTAATGGTCCACTCTTAAAAACATTATTATTATTTTGCTTTGGAAGGGCTATAATTTATCATGTTTCAGTCAACCTCTAACTAATAAGGTTTAGGGAGAAATTTTCCACTGTTCAGGTTATCATATACCTCCATACTACTAGGTTTCTTTCACCTTCTGAATCAGCCAGTGATGACTACAGTAGGACATGCAGTCTGGAATTTCCTACGTTCTTAACGTGAACCTCACAGTAGGTGATTATTATTATAATCCAGTTCTATCATACTACTCTAATGTCATAGCCTAGTATCTCTTAGGTGAAGCGTACCAACTTTTTAAATTCAAACTATTTAATCTTTCTATTGTACACGTTCTTTATAGGAACACTGTCAAGCCCCAGATTTGACCTACGTTGTTTCCCCCCCCCCCCCCACCCGTTTGCCAAAATCTATATAATTCTGTGACAAGGCTGCTTTTCAAAGCACACATAAGTCACTGCCAGGAAGCCCAGTCCTGGACAACCCTGAAATAATACTATGTGTCAGCACAACTAAGGAATGGATGACATCAGTATCAATCAGATACCATTCAAGCTTTCAGGGGGGGCATAAACAGAGAAGCAGTGTGTAACATTTTTTTTAAATTATGAAAAATCCCTTGATAGTGGCCTTTTAAATACCAGATTCCACATAGTTGAGGCGCTTTTAATTAACTAAACATTTTCTATTATTGAGCTACCAGGCTATATTATTGAAACAAATCTAAAGGCCAGACCCCCTCCCCACCGGCCCACAGCTCTCTTTTCAGTGCATCCCTATGAAGCAGTAAGGCGACATTTTGATGGCAGGTTGAGATATTTAAATGGCAGCTGTTTGAAGTGTCTCAGAGATCCTAGCAGAGATGGGTCAGTGAGCAGAGTGCAGGGGAAATGAGAAAAGGTGTATTATAAAAGCAATTAAGCACCTGCTTCGCATTGTAATCCTGGTGTGACAGGACACGAATGCAGCCCTCATCACCTTACAAGCATCAGGGTTAGGAGAGTTTATACTGGGTTAGGAAAGTGTGCCATGAATCCAGTGGCTAAAGTCCTCTTGCGCCCACCGCCTTTCTTTTAAGAAAAGTCACATGCAATTAAAACAAAAGATCAACGAACCAACCACCATAAATGACTAGCGCAAAAATAAATAACCCACATAGACTCATGTGAGGTGGATGTGTTGGATGGGGGGTCAGGGAAGATGACATGACTTTTTCATGGCACATAGGCGTTTTCCTGTTTTTTGTTGACCATTTATCAGTAACTATCGCTGACCCTAGATAGCTTCATGGTCACATGCAGCTCAAGCTTTGTAAACCAGTCCCATCTGCAGCGGCCTGGTCTGAAGTGGTTCCATCATCTGGAACCTGTATTTTCAGCTCCCTGGTGTTTATCATTGTCAGTCACTGGCTGGGCACATGTTACTTCAGTCAGCCCACAAGCATTGTCAGCAGCATTCTTTGTGTCCTCAAGAAACAGGCAGCCAATGTCCTCTTTGGGTTTGTTTAGATGGTTGCTGTTCCTCAGGAGTGATAATGTTGTATGACTATGTTTGGCAGAATTCAATGTTTTTTTATAATTTCGATGTAGAATATCTATTCTTTTAGGCCTTTTTTATTTTTACCAATTTAAATGTTCACATTTGTGCAATATTATGGCCATTATTTCAATTTGTATTGATTTAAATGGTCACAGCTCTGGGGTATCAGACAATAATTATTTAATGACAGGAGACACTGAAATTCCAAAAGTTAAAGCTTTATAACCATCAAAACAGAAATGGTCAACATCACATGCCAAAATATACAAAGACCATAGCCATAAATCAAACGCTCATAAGTTCTCAAGCAGTTTTCTTACTTTGCTTAGCTGTAAACTTTGATTATTAGCGATGGAAATATTTTTTCATCTGTTTGTGTGTGTACCGTGAAAGCGATGTTTACTGACATTTACCAATAAAAATCTAATCCTTCCAAGCCTAAGTATGACCTTGGTGACGCCAGCATAGCTACTATCATCACAACCACATATGTTGCTACCCCTTTTTACTTGAAATCGAAGTCTCTCTTACTTGCATTGAAGGTATAAGTGTGGCACTCATAGTATTTTTCCTGTTCTACTTTCCTACTATATAGAGTCTTTTGTAATTTTTCCAGGGTTGATTGACTTTGGGTCCAGACGCTTGTTAGAGCCTGGCACTAATTTTTGTTTTCTATCCACCCATTAGTCTGTAGACTGGTGAGCCTAATAAAGCACCATGACATGTGCTGCAATAGTCTAATCACTGCATAGAGGGGCCCAAATTGTATTGTTTCGCATACCACTTTCTTTAAAGAATTTATGTTAGAAATAACATGTGCAAATTTCTTCTTTTATGCAAATTTATTTTAGGCCTTCATAGGACAACATAAGTAATTCCAGATGCCCCTTTGTTTGTATGTCACACTGAACCCTAGACTATCTGTTGAGTCGTTGTGAAGCGATGGAAACAGCTACAAATATGGTTCAGAGCTCTTTTTGATTATCACTGGGTTCAATCATAACTGGGATTCACAATCTGCTATCTTCCAGTTTTTAAGTTCTCAGCCATTTTGACATTACGAACTACACCTGTGCCATGTAAAGCTACAGTAAGGCATATATCGATGCCAAGGCAAGAGTCCTAGACCTTTGTGATAGCAGCGAGAACTCAACCAATCAGCACCCTTAGTCTACAGGGAATTTGCATACCACAATTTCATTGGTTGTATGAGGGAGAGGGCCCAGATGGTAGTCCCATCTGCCAGACACATGCGCTAGCATGGGCTTTCAGCTACTAATAGTAAATAAATGCCTCAGGAAGGCTAAAATGTTCCACTATAACATTAAACCGCGCAGGTATTTAGACAGTGCATCAAAAAGAAACACAATGAAGCAGCCATTATTATTACTTGGCTTTCCTGAAACACAAATTACCAGGAACAATTCACTATGTCGCACAATGACATTAATACGTTTGGGTGCCTGTCGATGAACTACATTCTGCCGCTTTTAAACATGTCTAATGAAAGTGTGCAGCTCCTGCTTATTCTGAGCTGGCTCTTTGTTGAACACTGATGAGCCACAGTTCACTTAGCTTCCCTTTTATCAAATTTCAATTAAGGAAAATACGAAGTGTTTTGAGTAGCTGATGGGGAAAACAAAATGTAGAGTTAATGAGAAGGGAACACGTGTGTGACAGGGCAGGAGGGTGGGGTTCTGGTGGAGGGCTGTGTTTATATAAAAGGCAGGGGTTTAAGAACATAAGAACGGCCGTACTGGGTCAGACCAAAGATCCATCCAGCCCAGTATCCTGTCTACCAACAGGGGCCAATGCCAGGTGCCCCAGAGGGAGTGAACCTAACAGGCAATGATCAAGTGATCTCTCTCCTGCCATCCATCTCCACCCTCTGACATACAGAGGCTAGGGACACCATTCCTTACCCATCCTGGCTAATAGCCATTAATGGACTTAACCTCCATGCATTTATCCAGTTCTCTTTTAAACGCTGTTATAGTTCTAGCCTTCACAACCTCCTCACAACCTTCTGGTAGGGGATGTGCATGTATATCAGGGCAGGGGGCTTAGAGAAGGGTGGAGGTGGGAAAGACTTGGCTGGGTGTCTGGCAGCATGTTACGCCTCAGCGGCTCCCTTCCAAGCAGGGCTGTCTGCAATGCTGGGTGAACTGCTCCCTCTGCTAGGAGCAGGCTCAAATTGCATCCAGCAGCTGAAAAGTCAGGCGACTCTCCTGAGCCTAGGCTTTTTATGCACCTGAGCAAGCATCACCACCCCTCAACTTTCCTGCAGCGACAGGAGGGAATTCTTCCCCATGCGTCCCCTGCAGCAGCTTCCTGTGTGGGGACTCTCTGAGCTCAGGGCTCCATGTGGCTGCTCAGAGACAGCCCTGTTCTGGACGAGAGGAGAGCTGGGCGTGTTTTGCCCGTTCACCTCAGTAGCTCGAACTGAGTAAGGCTGGGCCTAGCAGAAAGCCACCCAGCTGCGTGCCCGAGGTGAGTACAGCATCCGTCTGTGCAGCCACTGTGCAGAGCACACCACTAAGTACCACTGCTCTGTCAGCATGGTCAGCGGCTGATATGGCTGAAAGCAATCAGGAGACTGCATTGTGGGTCATGGGCCTTTCTAGTGTGCTGCAGTGTGTGTGACAACTGGACAGGGTGTGGGTTATTTTTAAAAAGAGTTTTTAGTGTCCCACTTCCAACAAGCTCATGTACAACCGGTTGTATGCGCACCACAAATTGGGAACCTCCACATTTTCCCCTTTATTTACCTGTTTGATATTGGTTCTGTCTTGTCTGCTAACCCATCTGTGTGTAGTCAGGGATCGGCAGGCTGTGGCTGAACTGACCTATGAAAGAGCAGTGCCAAAATGAGCCTCTCGTGAACTGAGGGCCATTATGTGTTATTAACGCCTCAGGAATCCACTGGGGAGCAAGCAGAGATGGCAAGAGTGAGTATACGCTGACTCCAGCAACTACTGTGCCACTCACCGCTAGCCATAGGACACTGATAAGCAGTGGTGGCAGACGGCATGAACTGCATTATTTTTTGGTGCTGCAATTTTGGGATGCCTTTAAAGGAGCCTGATTTTTGGCAAGCACCGAACACCTACCCTCAGGGTTTTTTGAGTCCCAGACTAGACTCTTTTAGGGTTTTTGTTATCTATCTATCTATCTATCTATCTATCTATCTATCTATCTATCTATCTATCTATCTATCTATCCCCATCCACCCCCTCTATCTATCTATCTATCTATCTATCTATCTATCTATCTATCCCCATCCACCCCCTCTATCTATCTATCTATCTATCTATCTATCTATCTATCTATCCCTATCCACCCCCTCTATCTATCTATCTATCTATCTATCTATCTATCTATCCCCATCCACCCCATCTATCTATCTATCTATCTATCTATCTATCTATCTATCTATCTATCTATCCCCATCCACCCCATCTATCTATCTATCTATCTATCTATCTATCTATCTATCTATTCCCATCCACCCCCTCTATCTATCTATCTATCTATCTATCTATCTATCTATCTATCTATCTATCCCCATCCACCCCATCTATCTATCTATCTATCCCCATCCACCCCATCTATCTATCTATCTATCTATCTAATCTGATAAATGGATGAATATGCTGTAGCTTTTAAACAAGACACTATAGGCACTTAGCTTCATGACATCAGAATGGTGATATACTGTATCTCCTTGGGGGGTTTTGGGGGAGGGGGGACAGGGGAGTGCTAGCCTTCAGTGCCTTGCAAGGCAGGCTGGTTTAACTGAGTATGACTGTAGTATGTAGGATTGTTGTAGCCACGTTGGTCCCAGGATATTAGAGAGACAAGGTGGGTGAAGTAATATTTTTGATTGGACCAACGTCTGTTGGTGAGCTCAAAAGCTTGTCTCTCTCTCACCAACAGACGTTGGTCCAATAAAAGATATTATCTCCCCCACCTTGTCTCCTTGATTGTATGTATTTTTGTCTTTTCCCTTTAACGAGCAGTAAATGGAACTATAGTCTTTCATGCTATCTGGTGGATGGAAGGTACATAGTGAGACTTCGCTCTTTGTGCGCATACATGTTGCTTTATTATGTTTTTCAGACGCATCGCTGAATAGCTTTCACTGCAGTGGCTCTGGCCTCCCTGCTGATTGGGCCGACAGCTCGATCCTCAAGAAGGTCAAGTAAAATGGAACTCAAGTCATTATGTGCCATTGAAGCAATTACACGCTGCTGACTCAGGGGCATTGATAATCAGCAGTCTGGGTGCTGATAGCAGTTGGTGGTGGCTGAGGGAAGGATGGAGGGAGTTGCAACTCCAATTTGTTCCAGTCTTAGCCTGTTTCAATAAGTGCCTCTCTAATGCTGTTATACGAGGATGAAATATGCCTCATAATGCTTTGCAGGTGATACAAAGCAGAGATGGATTTCCACAGGAGTGTGGGGAAAATAATCTCAAATTCTAGATAACCACATGTTAATAAGGCTCTGAAAACAGACAATACTGTGAGGCAAAGCTCCTGGGACTGAAGGAGATGCGAGGTGTTCTCATTAAAGAGGCGACAGCAGACGTATGCACACACCAATTCGGGGGACAGGAAACCGGAGCCCGTTACAGCTAGAAAAGTTTGAATAAAGCAAACTGTATTTAAATTAAGAAAGCAATAACTGACCGGCTCCCTGTGGGGTTTCCCCATCGCTCTTCCTATCACCTAGGTCCCTGTGTGACTTTGCTGCAATTTCTCAGTGGTCATGTTTTCCCTCAGACTCATTTTCTCTACTTATCAACCTTATGAAAAAATCATTTTTTTCCTGTAAAAATCCTACTTATCTCCCACACACCCTCCCCCACCGTCTGTCTGTCTCTCTCTCTCACAACCCCCCCTCCTTTGTTAATCTCTCCTTTCTCTGTCCTCAGCTCCATTTTTACCACCTTTGTCTCTCTTTCCATTTTCCCAAGCAATGTCCTATGCTCTCCACCAACTCCCCCCACTTCCCTCTATCCCCTCAGCTCACCCTGTGCTCCCTTCTCTCTCCACTCAGCTCCTTCCTACCTCTCTCCCCTCTGCACTCCCCGTGTGTCCCCTCAACACCCCCATGCTTCCCTTCCATCCCCTCAGCCCCTGGTGTTCCCCCTCTATCCCCTCAACTGTTCCCAGAGCAGTTATGAGCCCGACGCTGTAACAGGCACTAAGAGGAGTTGATCCCTTGCTGCCTGTTCTGAACCTGGCTCGCTGCCATCTTTTAATCATGAGCCTGGCTGCTCTGCCATGCAGGGGAGGGAGATGTCTGAACCCCCTGGCCCCACTGCATGGGGCTGGTCACAGCCCTGGATCCACAGGGCCGAGAGGCGGGCTTCGCACAAGTGGAAGAGGGGTGGGCAGAGCGCTGGCTCCATTAGCCTGCACACTGGAGCCCGTTCAGAAAGGGCAGTAATCGGTGACAATAAGAGGGCAGGCAAGTGCTGCCCCCTGGAGCAAGGGGGAACCAGAGACCAGACTGAGAGTGAGACTCGAGTTCCTGCACTGGCCCTTGGGCGTGCTGTATCTTAGGGCTACAATCCAGCCTCTCCACAGCTGCTAGATGGATCTGAGCAGCATCTGCTGACTATGCCAGCTCCTAAAGGGCTGTCCAGATCCCTAGACCTCCCACTGGAACATCCCTGCATTCACATTAGAGATACCTCTCCCCCTTGGGTTTATGGACATACACAGCTCATAGCAAGGCACAAGTGCAGGTGCAGAAAACTCACTGAAAATCAGGCACTAAGAAATTGAGCCATGCGTGTCAGCTTTAGAGGAGGAGAAAGACTGGGCTGTGCTCCTGGATCTAATAACATATGTCTCAGACACCTTGCTCTTGAGATGGCAGATTCTGGGAGCCCCACATGAATCTTTCAACAAGATTGAAGAGATGCTATTAATTGCTATCGATCATGGGTCAAGAAATTAAATTGCATCTGCCACTATATCTCTGAAAGGCCTAAGAGTAGTTAATGGGTCTGCCTGGCCCAGGGCTGTGATTAATTAAAAGGGGAAGAGAACCACAAAATATTAAAATAAATAAATACATTGAGACCTGTGTGCTTATCTTGGGAAATATACAAATGGAGAGACTAGACAGCTCACTGGAAGGTAAAAATCACAGTTTAACTCTTTCTGTCCTGGAAAATTGTTAATAAAACTCACTGTGGACTACATTATTATTAGCATTTATTATGGGGGAGGACTCAATGGCGTTTGTGCTCCTAAAACCCTTAGGTGGTTCTGAAAATCTCCCCCTATTTGTATTACGCGAGCGTCTAACCCAGAGCAAGGTGCTGTACAAACACATACTGAGACAGTCCCTGCCTTAAAGAGCTTGCAATCTAGGCCCCGATTCAGGAGCGCATCCCTAGTCAAGACTGTATTTTAAACATGCGCTTAACTTTAATCATGTGCTCAAGTGTGTTCCTGAACTGGGGCCTGGGTAGCTGAGCCAGACAATGGAGGGGTGGGAACACAGAGGTATGACCCGGTGACTTGCCCAAGGTGACTCAGTAGGTCATTATGCAGTGTGGGTGTAGCCATGTCGGTCCCAGGATAGTAGAGTGACAAGGTGGGGGAAGTAATAAAGCTTGTCTCTCTCTCACAAACAGAAGTTGGTCCACTCACCTTGTCTCAGTAGTTCATTAGCAGCGCTGGGCCCAGAATCCAGGCCTTATGACTAGCCTATCCGTTAGGCTGCACTGCCTTCTCTGAAGGTACTGGAATACGCTCCTTTTCCATGGCTATTCAAACATTTAGCTGGACAGGGATGTTAACATGAGCTGGTCACGCTCTGCTTTGCTGAGATGACTGCAGGTGTATCCTTTTGTGCCGTGCCGCTATAGTATTGAAACTGCTCAGAGAAAAGAGCGGCAGATAGACTACTGTACAATACTGTGCAAAATACCTACTGACTAGTGATGAAGGATTTTGTGGCTAATCAGCTAGGGACAGCTTGTGACCAGATCCTGAGATCCTCCCCAGCGTGTATCCCCTCAAGCACTGCTCCCTGTTCACTCAAAAAGGGGGGGCAAGAGGCAGGCCCATGGCCACCTCACTATGCAGCTCCATATGGGAGCAGACACTTAGCCTGGGATTTTCGAATGAGTGTAAGGGAATTAACCACACAATGCCCACCGGCTTTCCATGGGTCCTCTTTGAATCCAAGACTTAAGGGCTGTCAGTGACTGCACCCTCTTGCTGATGAGGAAGTCTGAGGAACAATGGCACAGTTCCTTAAAGGTATTTAGGTGCCTGGAGTTAGGCACCTAAATACCTTTTGAGGCTCTGGGCCAATGTCTCACTGTGGTGGTGAGGTTCTCCACACGTGACAAGAGTTCTACATTGGTGCAAACCTACCCGCAGCTACTGTCTGTGACCTGCAGTGTGAGAACGCACGCAGTCATTCCATTCACCTGTATTTCATAATAGATAGGGCTCCCATTTACTGAGCATGACCCTGCCTTTGGACTCCCAATACCAGCCGACATGGGGGCGTTCTGAAAGGGGAGCTAGGTAAAAGCTGTTGAGCGCTAGCAGCAAGTCAATATCTTTCTTATTCGGCGTTGGAGATATCTGGGCTTTGGAGGATCCAAGCAAGAAACAATTGGATGATAATCCCTTTTCACAGAAACTCCTAAGCAATGCCAAAGTGAAGCGGTGGCAGTCCATGGTGCAAGTTAATGCCAGCCAGCAGGGCTGAATGTCTATGGCTGTTGTAACAGATGACTGCCTAAGTATGTGTCAACTAATCATTCAGCCATGTTATTGGGCATGTCCCTTAAGTGAGATGAGCCTGACCACGAGACACATTAGAAGGATTTTTAGTCTATGTGGTGATACATGCGCTGTATTGCGTGACACAGAGAATTTGTATCGCTACAGCAAATGCCCATGTCCATTGAATAACAGGAATAACGCACAACTGTGTCCACAAAGGGCTAGATGGTGCCTTTAGAGACAGCCCTGAGCAAAAGGTGTTGCCTTAGGCTGCACCAGGACTCAAAGATAACCTTATTTTTATAGGGACAATTTTATAGGGACAGTCCCGATTTTGGGTTTTTTTTTCTTATATAGGCTCCTATTACCCCCCGCCCCCTGTCCTGATTTTTTACACTTGCTGTCTGGTCACCCTAGATACCCCGCTAAGGTACAATTCCTCCCCGCGCCTGTCCTCATACCAATAGTCATTACAACAGCCCCAGGATGACTCTGCTGCGTTGGGCCGTGCATTGGATGGGCAGGGCCAAGGTTCTGCCCACCCACTCCCTGCGCATTATCCCATCTCAGAGTGGCGTAAATGAGCCCATGGCACCGGCTTACTCCTGTGCCAGTGTGTAAAGGGAGGTCGTACTAGCTTATGAAGGCCTGTAGTGCAAGACACACTCTAGTCCCAAATGAGATGGGAGGGACCAAGAAGACTATTTCTTAGAATGCACCATTTGCCTCTTGTTTGTTTTTAAACTGGAGAAACAACCCACAACTCAAAGCACCTTGTATTTTTACATATGTAAAGGCCCTGGACCATGGATCTCCCTGCTACTACAGATGGGCACAAGCCCAAAGCCTTTAGATGTAGGCACCAGCTCTTGGCGCAGCCCTTCCCACACTAACAATGGCAGAAGAACAACTGGGCACTGTAGAACAACAGGAATAATCCAGAAAGGGGAAAAAATAACCCACCAACAACATAAAATGATGGATGGATGAAAAATACCATCCTTCCGACAGAATTGGGCCTGATTGTGTTATGTCAGTGCCCATCTAGCATGGGTATAATCACTTCAGACATGTATAAGTGAAGGACTGGTTCTTATTTACACTTGTGCTCCTTTACACCATGAAAAGGGGCCGCAGTGTAAACGCGACTCAGGTTCAGCCTATGTACAAGGCTCTTTCTTGCCAGTCCATTATGTAACTTAACAATCGCGCCACAGAAATCCTTTCAATTCTGTTCTGTGGAACAAAAGCCCTAATTTCACCCAGGATATTGTCATCTGTTTTTCTGATCCCAGTATCCTAATATGAAACCAGTGTTACCTCTCTGCTGAGCAGTGACAGATGTCCAGGGCCTTGCAGGTCAGCTTCGCTCAGGAGGAGAACTCAGAGATGTGGGGTCTGGATATGTTCTAGGTGTAACTGGCTTTCTTTACACTCTCCACCAGTCCTGGAATGAGGTGGTCAAATAGCATGCAAGCAATCCCACCTTCCAAGCATCTCAGGCCAACAACAATGCCTGGTTCCCATGGAGCAACCCTGTCTCAAATATTGACTCTAATCAGAACCAAGGTATAACGCAAACTCTCCTGCTGTTCCCATACTTTCCTCTTAACCGTGTACCCCAAACTAACACATCACGCCTTCCCAAGAGGCAAAACTTGCTCTCACACTAAGAACACTAACCTGGAAGACTTGGTGTAACACCAACAACTGGTGCCACCTGTGATAACAATATCAGTGGCACTGGGCTTTAAGCTAGCTCTTTGTTTCCATGCTACCAAACCGGAACAGCGCTGGGCACGTTGGCTTTGTCCGCTGCTTCAAAGTCCATTGCTGGGTAAACCAAAGTACAATAAAGCTGTTTTGCCCACAAAGTCTACATAGTCTCAATTAGCCTACCTCAAGTGTCTCTGCTGCTTAACATGTCCTGTCTCTGCCTGGCCCTGGGTTACCTCCCCTGCTATTTCCCTGTCAGTCTCACTGGCCTTGTATTACTTTATTCTGCCTCCCAAATCCAAAACTTCCCCTTGGGCACTTTCTCAGTGCCTTCCTGGTTAATTGATGGCTTTTCCATGCAGCAGCTGGGCAGTTTTGGGTTAGGGTGGCTATTGAGCAGGCATAGAGCACACAACTGCAGCCTCTGGAGTGGGCCATGTGTTAGCAGCAATATGCTGCCCACAGCCCTGCTTTTCACAGGGGCCCATATCTTCAAAGGTATTTAGCCTTGTACATACCTATCTCCTAGAGCTGCAAGGGACCTTGAAAGGTCATCAAGTCCAGTCCCCTGTCTTCACAGCAGGACCAAGTACAGTCCCTGACAGATTTTTGCCCCAGATCCCTAAATGGCCCCCTCAAGGATTGAACTCACAACCCTGGGTTTAGCAGGCTAATGCACAAACTACTGAGCTATCCCTCCCAGGTAGCCTAGTATAGGAGAGTAGCTCACTGGCAGGTCTTGAGGGTGACTGCCTCTTGGAAGTGATCAGAAGCATGGATGGGTTTCACTGTATCTCCCTGCAGCAATATCCATTTTTTCATAACCTATGAGCACGGCTTGACTGCTAAATTCAGCAGCTTGTTAATTTCCTCCTTTTAAAGTGCAACACCATTTTTTCCCCAATACCTGGTCTCTCTGCCAAATGATTTTCCAAAAATCTAAGTTAAAAGTCCCTGTATTGTTTATCAATCCACATCTAAACTGGCTGGGGACGAGAGACAGGGTCAGTTCCTTCAGCCCTTTTTCACACCCAGAAGCTCTTTACTGTGCGAGGTGTCCCACTGAAATCAATAGCACTGCTCACGGAACAAGGGATGATTCAATGCAAGTAGTAGTATGAGAGTCTGGCCTTTAGAAAACACTTAACCAGCATAGCCTGGGATATAGATATGTCTAGTTTAATTAATAATATTTTGTATGTGTAGTGCTGTACATGTTCCAAGCACTGTACAAACATTAACTACAGTGATTAATCTGTAATTAATTAGAGTAACTACTAATTAGGGTAAATAACAGTGAATCTCCCTCTGTAGGTATCAAATTGATTTTGTGAACTGAAAGCAAATTATTACGCTGATTAGATGGCATCAAGTTTAAAGTGGTACCACAAGGGCAGTGATAGCAGTGGGGTTAAAGGAAAGGACCAGGGGTCAGGACAGTGGTGTTCACAGCACTACTGTAACTTTTCAGTGTGACCTTCGGCAGTCATGTGGCCCCCTCTGTGCCTCAGTTTCCCCATCTGTAAAATGGGGATCATGGTATTGACCTCCTTTGAAAGCACTTTAAGAGCTGGGTATTTTATTATTTTCCATTAATGTCTGATAAGGGGCTCCGAGATCCTTGGCTGGTAGTCGCTAGCGAAGTGCCAAGGACTATTACCATTTTGGGACCAGTCAAGCTCTCGCTATCACAGTACAAGACCTCTGGAGCAAAGCTAGTGTCTTGTGTAACTCGCCGTCCTATTGTTAGAGTTACTGGGCTTTCAATGCACTGATCCAGATACTAACTTTGCTGCACCTGGGGACATAAGTGTGTAGGCTAGAGTTGGGCAAAGGCACAACAGCTCATACAAGTTCAGGAGCCATCTTGTAACAAATAAATGAATGTTCAAGAAAAGGCTGCGGGAAAGTGCCGCAGCTGGTATAAATCAATGTCACTCCATTAACATCAGTGCCAGTTTACACCAGCTGAGGATCTGGTGGTTTAACCTACTCTGCCAGAATCCAGGATCTCCTCAGCTATTTACGGCCACCAGGCGAGCGCCTGCACTCTCGTCTGCACATCTTTACTCCAGCAAAAAACCCCTGGAGATCCCTGAGACTGGGCTGTCCTGTTTCATTTGGAACTGGAGGAGAGTGATGAGCTGACATGTACTTTGGGGGACGAGTGGCAGAGTAAAATACACCAAAAACATTTTTTTTGCAGGTTAACACACTTTATATTTAACAAAATAATTTTTAATAATATATTTTTTACACATCAAATATTGTTGCTAGAACCCCATATTTTTACAGTCAAGTTTGCGGGGTTTGTCCCATTCGTTTTTTCAGGCACACTGTTGTTCAGAGCTTTCTGAAATTGGCTAGTCATTGACAGCTAGCTGGTTACAAGTAAATATGATGGTCCCTTATTTAACAGTAGCAGTGTACACGGGCCACATTCTCAGCGGGTGTAAATCGTAGCTGACTTCAACAGCGCCATGCTGAATTCCGGCAGCTGCGAATCTGGCCCCAATAAAACTCAAATGGGGAGGAAATACGAATACAGAGGCAACAGGCTGGTTGCAAACAAAGGATCTGATTCTCCTACCATTGACGCCGCAGCGAGCCAGAGCCGCAGCTGGTTTACGTCAACATGGCTCCAGTGATTTCAGCGGAACTGTGCTAATTTAAAGCCGCCGAGGAGCCATCCCCAAGAGTTTGCCATGGACTCTAATAAGAGCAGCTTTGGGGTCCAAAGTCTTAACAAAAAATCATAAATAAAAAAGCAACCAATGGTTCAAAAGCCGTGACCTGGTTATAACAGAACTGTAAAGTGGTATCACTGCTTTGAGGAGGTCTGTCACAGTATTGGGTTACATCTTCAGGAAGATAAACAAACAGGTGTCAGGGCTACGAAGCCTGAAAGTAAATAGCTTGCAGTGAGACGCCAGGAAAAGACTCTCTCTGGCTGCTAACAAAGACCACGGAGCTGCCCTCCTCCAGCAGTGTTGGTAGCTGCTTTCTGAAGATGGCGTCTCAGTGTATACACCCTTTGCCCTAGTAAGTCCTTGCCAGAGCTCTTGGTGTGCTTATCCTTTGATGCAGAATTATTACATCTTGGTGTCCCAGTTGCATGTTCGCTTTTCGTTCCCCCAAGAAGGACACTGTAGCTTCTTAATAATGGATACATCATGGCTCTACTAAAGGTTTTCTTTGTGTTTCCACCCCAGCCACATCATTTATTTTTTATTCCCATGAATGTGAATTTCAAAGCTGGCACTAGGCTACCTTACTGCAAAGGAAACCATGTCTCTCCGTGCATAGAAAGCCTGGACTGCCTCTACTTTGTGTGGGCATGAATAAATCACGCAAGGATGCTCGTGAATGATTCAACAGTGCATATTATCTATGAATGGTTGCCACAGCAAAGTTCCAACCTTGGTGCAGACCGGTGCTCTGCAGAAGGGGCTCTTGCTGGTCAGCAGGATGGCAAAGCTATTTGTACTGCAAGGAAACCAGTTTACTCAAGGAGTTAAGGGGCCAACTCCTCACCACGTTCATTTTAGGAATGGCTCTTCTTGGAACTAACTGCTATTAGGAGGGAAGACTTGTAATGTCTGGGGGAGATGTTCTGAGCCTCTGTCTCATGCTGAGTAGCACCTTACTTCGTGAGTGGACCCATTGGCTTCAATTGAGCTACACCAGGAGGAAGGTATGACTCCGCATGGAGAGGAGGTTAATAGTCTGGCCTTGTATGACAAGTGCTATTGTAAATCGTGGGAACTATGTCTTTGCAGGCCTAGTTCACTGGTAGCCCACCACTGAAGTCAGTGGGAAAAGTCCCAGGATGATCTCCATGTAGGGATCAGACATTTAAACTTGATCATTTGCTCTTGGGCTGCTAGGGCTAGGAGGGTCAGAGGTGCGAGGAGCATGCTCATCTCCTGGGAGTGGGGTTTACAGATGGGTTCCTTAGCCATCATGGTCACAAGCCTTGGGGGATGGTGAGAAAGTGAGGGGCTCATTAGGAGTGTTCTCAGGAAACAAGATCTTGTCCACTGTCCATAGGACAGGAGAACACGCTCTGCCACAGCTCACACCATGTATGTTAATAAGGGCACAGGTTTAGCTTGCTCTGTGAACAACCAGTTGTCCATGTCACTATTTCTGCTGGTGCTCCAGGGCAGTTTTGTGATTTTAACAGTTTTTAATCACATCCCATATTTTAATTCATAAAAAAAATCTCCAGAAAACAGCTGCAGAAATCTTTAATTAATTAATTAATTAATGGAGATATCCTATCTCCTAGAACTGGAAGGGACCTTGAAAGGTCATCGAGTCCAGCCCCCTGCCTTCACTAGCAGGATCAAGTACTGATTTTGCCCCAGATCCCTAAGTGGCCCCCTCAAGGATTGAACTCACAACCCTGGGTTTAGCAGGCCAATGCTCAAACCACTGAACTATGACAACTCTATGCATCTGAATGCATCTCACTGGGGGCTGGTCAGAGATGCATTCAGATCTGCACTTGCAATAGCAACAGTGGGCCAAAGCTTTGGTCTCACTGAGGTCAAGTGAAATTTCGCCACTGACTTCAGTGAGACGAGGGTTTGGCGCAGAGTGGTGATGGCACAGTGATAAGGTAAATGCAGACGTAGCTCAGGGAAGCTGCATGTTGAAACCAAATCAGAGGGCTAGTGTCAGTGCTGATCATATTCACAGTGGGTCTGCGCCTGTTGACCCAACAGTTTATGCTAGCAGAAGCCACAAAGGGCCAAACTAATCGCTGGTGTAAGGCAGCACAGGTACACCAGGAATGTACGTGTATCCAAAGTGATTACAAACAGTCCAAAGCAAAGAACTTGATCGATGCTGGTGACAAAGGGGGCATATTTTCAACCTCGGCTGCAAACCTAGTGTGTGTCATTTTCCAAATTATTTTGGTTCGTGTTTCCCCATCGTGTTCATCGGTATCAAGGAAGTTGCATCCACCTACTGCTGTTATCCGGCATCATTTAGTGATTTGATTGACAGCTTTAATGTATCAGTCATGATTATTGTGTAGATTTCTTCAACTTGATTGTCCCCACTTGGTGGAGAAAGCATAACACAGACAGAGCATTCCTAGCGGGTGGCCGATCCCTCTTTATCTGTGCATCTGGTCCGACCTTTCTGCAGTTTACAGTCCAGGTTGATTTCTTCCATCTATCCATCCCTCCACCTCCCATCTCTTTTTTAGCATCATTAAACATTTAAAAAGTACTCATTCTTGTTTAACCCATAACCTTATGACCCAGAAGACCCTGGCTGTGAGAAAGTTTAGGAAGATGCTAAAAAAAAATCACAACAGCAAAAAATGCAATTCACACTGTAGGAAGTGATAGATAAGCTACAAGTATGAGTGGAGGAACCTGTGCAGGTATTTTCCCTTCCAAAACCTCAGCTACTGAGTCCCCATCAAGCAAAAGCAGATTAGATATCTAGCTACGGGATATATATTCTGTATATGGTGTGTGAGAGAACTTTCCTGTTAGCAAAATATTCACTTTTGTTAACCCTAAAAGGTTTTGCTGGTGACCCTATTGCAGCTGGCAGGAGGTTTAACATGTGCAGTGTAGAAGCCATTACATTTGTCTTTTAATAGACTTGTCATTGGTCTGGATTTTGCCTCTACAGAGTCTGCTTGCCGTGGCATTCGCGTTTTGAACACTGAGCAGGCTTCCACCAGTCCCCGTTGTGACAGTGACAGATGTTACACGCATCCACTTTCACTTCCATGCCAGCCGGAATTATGGTGGTTCCTGCAAAGCAGTTTGGACCTGGAAACACACATACAAAATAAATAAATAAATTAAAATGGGGGCTGGGTGTGTATGGAAGGAGAGCAGGGGGGCGGGACACATGGTGGATTTGAGAGTTAGACCACATGATAATCGGTTACGAGCAGGGAGTCTGATGAAGTCATCCCAAAGTACAACCCCTCCCCATCCCTTCAAATCACCAGGCAGTCCCACATCACCATAGTCTATTAGCACCAGGCAGGAAATCCTGGCCCCATTGAAATCAATGGCAAAACCCTCATTCACTTCAATGGGGCGAGGATTGTGCCCATTGTGCAGTTAAATAACATTTTTGTAGATGCCATGAGAGTGCTGAATTGGTTTCCAAGCATAAAACAAAGCTTCAAACATTTAGCTTCCTTCACGACCCTCCAAGACTTCCCCTGAGCAGCTGATTGGTAATGCAGTGTCCCCTTCCTCCTAGACCGGCTGCAAGACCGCAGAAAAACATTGGGACTAAATCTTCAGCTGGTGTAAATTGGCAGCGCTCCAGTGAAGTGAATGGAGCGCTGCCAATTTATACCCGCGGCTGCTATAACTCCCTCCAGCTCCTTAAAATCAGTCCCTGGGATCCTGAGCTGGTTCCCTGATAACAATGAATAATTCACGGCATCCATAATTGATTTGTCTCCCAAACAAGCTTGGTTATAGATTTTATTTTGTAAAGGGGATTCCTTTAATCTGCTGATCTTGGACTTAAAAAAGAAAAAATCTTTATTAGACAATTTCAAACCCAAGTTGCTTCTGAAGTCAGCAGGATTTTTGTTTTCTCATGCTCATAAAGGCCCAGCAAATAAAACATGGCCCGGCTGGTTATGTACATGCAATGCTTCTCCCCCCATACACACCCACTAGCGTTATACTGTGAAATACGGAGCCTCAGATCTCAATAAAATCAATTCTGAAAAGTCAGAGATGTGAGGGGCTGTAGAGGGTTAGCCTCTTTGAGGACTGTTGGCTGCATTATCCCAATCACCAGGTGAGCTGATTGTAGAAGTTAAATTAGCTAAACCAAACTGATCTGGGAAATGTGATTGTCACATGTATTCAGTATTGCCCAAAACTATGGTCAAGTGTAACATCAACTGTCTTCTAGTCACATTTTTTTGCATCTGTTTTCCTACTACCTGGAGTGAATTTGCAATAATATTTTAACATCAAAGCACATGAATCACAGGCTGGCTCTAGAGCAGATCTCGAAACTAAACTTAGCACTGTTTTAAGGGAAAGCAGCTCTTTCCAATATGTATTTGTTTCTCTCTCTCGTAGTGCATTTTAAATCTACATTTCAAGAAAAAAATGCATATCTGCAAACATGTGTATATAAGTGACTATGAAAGGGGGAGGCTCAATTGCATTCCAGGCTTTTAGTATTAACTAACAGTTGGAGCTGGTTAGGCATTGGCCATTGGAGTGATTTTTCTAATGGAAAATGTGGTTTCTGCCAAATTATTATTTTTAACCTGAAATACTGATTTTGCCCAAAAAAAATTGATTTTCCATCAGGGCAAGCCAAAGTGAAATATTTTATTTTGGGTTGGTTCAACCCAAATTAGAATATTTCATTGTCAGAAATGACCCCAAATGTTTCCTTTTGAATCAATTCAACCAAACATTAAACTGCATTTTCTTATTGTGGTTCTATTGCCTTACAGGAGTTACAGTTCTGGCACCGATTCAAGCTCCCAAGAGAGCAACATCTCCCGTATCAGGACAAAAACCAAATGTTTAAGTGTCAGAATTTCTCACAGGACAGAATTTCAAAACTGCACTCAAGTCTACCTACCATACCAATGTTAAGAGTCCATTGAAAGTTTATTTCATGCCATTGGCTTGGTGTATGTGGAAATGTTAATATAGTCATTGTTCTCAAGCTGTCATCACCAGTAGCTCTTTCCCATTCAACACAACTCCCAAATTGACATTGACTAGCTGCTTTTAGGGTGACCAGACAGCACGTGTGAAAGATTGGGACAGGGGGTAGGGGTGGGGGTAATAGGAGCCTATATAAGAAAAAGACCCCAAAATCAGGACTGTCCCTATAAAAATCGGGTCATCTGGTCACCCTAGCTGCTTTATTGGGGCTCCACTGTGGTAGGTGCTATTCACACACATTAGTAAGAAAAAGGCCCTGTCCAAAACAAGCGTACAGGCTAAACAGACAAGCCAGATGATGGATGGGGAGGGAAATGACTTGCCCAAGGTCACAATAAATCAGTGGCAGAGCCGGGTCCAACACCCAGGCTTCCTGACTCCTCGAACAGTATCTCATCCACTGGATCACCTGCCTTTCTCGGCCAAACCTTTGGAAACCGAAGGAAGTTTTAAGTGTACATGTACACAGACAGACCCAAGTACACACTGGAAATGCTCTTCAAGTTTCTTGCGTTTTGAAAGATTAGCCGTTTGCACGACATTCCCTAGACTTAAAAATGGGGACTATTGGTGGAACTGGTAATCTGTCCCCAAACCTAAGTGTATAAACACTGCATGTATTGCAGTGGTCAGCTACTTGAAAGGTTCCCTCCATTCTACGGACAACAGAAATATTTCCATACGTATGAATTCAATAAAATAACCTTTCAAGTGACTTCCAGTTAGGCCCTGTGCTTTAACCTCACTACATAGGCAGAAATACAGTTCAAAACTTTCTTCTCCCCCTCCCTTCACAAATCCATTTGCAGGGATAACATTTGTGGCATCGCATTAAACAAAGGGCGGGTGGTGAACTTCACACATTTATCTTAACATTTGCCCAGGAGTTTCGCCTGAAAACTGGAGCTATTATGGGCAAAGCAAGATGCCTGGGCACTCTAAATTATAGATGAGTCTAAATCAGCGGGGCAATCCATTTAATGGGAAGGAGGTGAAATGCACTATGTAGCTTGGTAGGACTTACTGGTCCGTGCCTGTCACAGGCATGACTGGGAATGGGGTGGTCTGGCGCCATACCAAAGATGTTTGCATTTTTACAGCATCAGAAAACTATTTCTTTCCTCTCATTAGCTTTATTAGTACCAGGACTTGATAGTATGCTTCTCAGGGTACGTCTTCACTACCCGCCGGATCGGCGGGTAGTAATTGACTTATCGTGTCTCGTCTAGACGCGATAAATCGATCCCCGAACGCGCTCCCCGTCGACTCCGGAACTCCACCAGAGCGAGAGGCGGAAGCGGAGTCGATGGGGGAGCCGCGGCCGTCGATCCCATGCCGTGAGGACCCGAGGTAAATCAATCTAAGATACGTCAACTTCAGCTACGCTATTCTCGTAGCTGAAGTTGCGTATCTTAGATCGATCCCCCCCCCCGCCCCCCCAGTGTAGACCAGCCCTCAGAGCTCACAGGTTTAAATACAACTGGCCACAGGTTTGACATTGCTGGTCTTAACTACCCAGAAGTAATTTAGATAGTTGTCAAGCAGAATAATTGGTGTTTCTTGGCTATTATTCACATTTAAGTCATCCTCCCTTTAATAAGTGCTGCTATAAATTTAGATCAGCTTTGTCTCCGCTTCGACTGTCCACGCTAATAGAGTCACAATAAAAGCATATAAGTGAGACACCTCTGATGACTTTCGCGCTAGCATGTACAGCCATTATATACACCCTGTATCTGCTACTTTACTACCATCCACTTTCATACGAATAGGAACCACGTCCTTGTAATCTATAGGTTAGTGCATTTGTCTCTGTTCCCCAATTGCCTGGCAGACTGTGGTGTGCTAAGGTGCTCAAAAGTAACACACCCCATGTTGGGAGAGGAAGGAAGCTCTTGTGGTTAAGGCATAGGGCTGGGACTCAGGAGATCTGCATTCAGTTTTTGGTTCTTGTAGATATACCTATCTCATAGAACTGGAAGGGACCCCAAAGGGTCATTGAGTCCAGCCCCCTGCCTTCACTAGCAGGACCAAGTACTGATTTTTGCCCCAGATCCCTAAGTGGTCCCCTCAAGGATTGAACTCCCAACCCTGGGTTTAGCAGGCCAATGCAGGGTGGTTACCCTGCTCCTGCCCTGAAGGGCTTAAAACAGCCCTGGGGGAAGATGGTGGCTGGGAGCTCTAAAAGCTGGGCTGACTGGGGAAGCGGCCGCAGCTGGGCCACACCCCAGTCAGGCCACAGCTGGCCTGTATAAGAGGCTGGGAGCCAGGAGCCTAGACAGACTTCCTCTAGCTTCTGAGAGGGATATGGACCTGAGCAGAGTACCTGAGTGGAGCAGGGCTGGGGAAAGGCAGAGGAGCTGGGGAGGCTCCAGCCTGGAAAGCCCCAGGCTGCGGCCTAGCAGAAGGCCAAGGGGTACTGGGGGTTACAGAGGGCAGCCCAGGGGTAGGCAAAGGCAGCAGGTCCAAACCCAACCTAGCCGGTGATGAGTAGGCTGATACTGCAGTCTGCCCCAGGGCGTGGGGCTAGACGATGACTGGCAGTGGCCTTATACTGAGGCGAGGTGGGGATAGTGGGTGGGGGTTCCCTGGGGAGGGGAGACCCTGAGACAAAGGGGTTACTGCCAAGGGGCACTACCCCAGATAACAGGGCACCGGGTCCGGGAGGGACACGGGGGCCAAGCGACAGCAGGACACTGGCCTGCAGAGGGCGCTCCAGATGCTGGAAGAGCAGGAGGCACTGCAGCGGTGAGTCCGCGCACTGCTACAGCTCTGTCGCTGACTCTGGGCAGGCCATTTCATCTCTGTCCCGCAGGTCTCCATCTGCAAAATGGGAATAATCATTCCTGTCCTGTGTATTTAGACTATCAGCTTCTCAGGGCAAAAGTGTCTCTTACTAGGTGTTTGTCCAGCGCCCTGCCCACTGCATTCCCAATCTTAGCTGGAACCTCTGGGTGATCATACAAATAATGGATAATAAAAATAACCATGTCGTTACCAGGTGGTGCTAACATTGTAGCAAACAACTTTGATCTTTCAATGGCCATCCAGGATCTCCTCACTAGTCCTTTTAAAGGAGTGCTGTGCCTGTACTGCAGCTTTAAAGAACAAGGCAGAGAAACGTGAGTGCAGTAGCACGAGAAGCGTATCGCCTCGGAGTAATTCCGTAAGGCGGAGTCAAGCATCGGCTGCGTGGGCCCTGGTTGACTAAAGGGTACAGCCAGGCCTCCAGAAAGACCCACGAGAGCAAGGGAGGGGCTTCATGTGATCTCAGGCGTGTTTGAAAAGAGCAGGTCTGGCCCTTCTGCAAGAAGGTGGGGCAGGGCCAAATCCATGTGATTCCGGCCAAGATGAATGCCTAGAAAAAGGAACAAGCTGAAATTGAGGCACCTGCAGTGGGACTCCAGCAGATACTAGCACAGGTTTGGGGGCCTGTGTCTTTGGAGAACACTGGTGCTTGTGGGATATATTAATGACCAAGGGCCTGATCCAAAGACCATTGAAGTCATTGGGCATCTTTCCATTGAGTTCCGGGGACTTTGGATCAGGCCCCAATAGGTTGGAGTTAAGGCTGAGAGTGCATGTCAGCAATTTACAGTAAAATATGGTACATAGATATTGAAAATATCCCCAAACCAAGTGTGACCACCCCAGGAAATTCAGAGCCAAGGTTAAACTTAAAAGAAATCCAGACATGTTAAGGTAACACGCAGTTAGGGCACCCAAACAAGCTAAACTCTGCCCCCTAGGAATGCCATGCAATACCCACAGGATTATGATTAATGCATTTTAATGTTTGTAATCCAAGATTAGAGTGTTGTTCCCCCCCCCCCCCCCGCCCCATGGTGTCACTACAGGAAAAAGAGTTAAGGTTGTTTGAATGCCTTAACTGAGCATTTCCATTACTCCAAAGGGGCCTCTTTGAAGCACACGGCATTTCTATGGCTGTGTATGTGTTTGGTCCGTATAGCTCTTTGTCCCCATCTAGTGGCTGGAACATGTAAAACATTTATGAGTCTGCTGCTGCCATCCACTAACAAACTTTAGTTCCAGACACTCATGCTTTTAAGATCCAGAGGTTCTGGGTTTAATCTGCATACCCGACCCAGGGCAGTGTTATAATTGATGTAGGTAGGTCTCTCTCTCTCTCTTTCTTCCCCTCCTTCCTGATAAACCAGAAAAGACATTAACAAAAGAAAACAACGACATCCGGATTCCCTTTTAACGACCACAATGACGCTGCACTGTCTAGACAATGCTAATTGCAATTTGCATTCTGCTGTTTTCATTCCTTTCATTTTCATTCTTTATAAAATAAGGGCTTTGCTCTCCAGAAGCAGGACCAAATGGCACACTCACTCTCTCTCTCTCTCACCCACACACACCCTTGCTTCTTGATTTTAATGGGAGTTGTACACACAGGACTTGGCTCTCTTCTCACTCTCAGTGATTATGGACTCCAGCAGTGTCACCTCTGATTTACACCACATTGAGCAGAGAATCAGGCCTGGTCTGAGAGGACAGACTTTGGCATGCAATTTTGCTTTAAAAAAAAAAATCACTCAGTATCAGCAAACCTATTGTATGTAACGTACTGCTGTAGGTTGGCTTAAACCTTGTTTAAACTGTGGAGTGTGTCCTTCACTCCTCATTGAAAACAGCTGTAAGAGACAGCTGGCACCTGAGACAAAGAGGGTGCGGGAGCCCACCCAGAAATCTGAACTGTGTATGTGAGGGAGGCAGGGAGATAGATAGCTTGAGAAGGGTCAGAAGATGCACAGCGTAGAGATGCTGGCTAAAAGAAAGTTGGGGCTGTAAGCAAAAAAAAATCTCCTCTTTTTGGTTCCTCCTGTGTTCAGGGAAATAGGACTTTGTATATTCTTTGTTGACAAACAACAGTGCACCACACTCTGTCATCACTTTCTCCACCCAACTGGAAATATCGACAAGATCTCAAATTCTGGCTAGCCGCTCATGGTAACAACAACACATATAATGAATAACAGCATGGTACATAAAAGTACAATGCAAAAGGCAAGATTGTGGCAAAAACTACCCCAATAAGTCTCCTCCCTAGTACATGAATGTCACTCATCCAACACTGAATATTGAAAACATAGTTTTGAACACTATTTTAAATGTATTTTATCAATTTCAACTCAGGTGATTTACATGCTAATAAATCTGATCCTAAATGAGTACATTTGGTGTTCATGAAAAGATCACTTTTTCATTCACCTCTGCTTGATAGAGTCTGAGAACCATTTTTGTACCGGGCCTTTTTGAAAGCTCTAGTAAATGAGTTTTGCCACAGCACAAACAGGGCAGATTATAAACCCAATGTCTATATTTCTTCCCCAGCCTGTTGAAGTAATTGTTTCTTCACACAGTAGGCTTACAGACTTCCGCGTGCGACTGAACCAAACTGCAGTCTGTGGTGTTCATAACAGATTTTAATTCTCTGCTTCATGAAATCTGAGACATGTAGTTATGTTATGAGACCGAGAACAGACTTTTCCATCAGGTAGACTCATTTGCTTCTGTTTAAAGTCCCAGGTCAAACACACTTGAAATGCCAATAATTGCAGCTAGCTGCATTTAAAGTTGAACTAAGCACCTGTGCCTCTTAAGAACAACAGTCTGTTTGCCTGCCAGACTCCTAACAACAAACAGATTCCAAAACAGTCACCAGTTCGAGGCAAGGGTTATCCGCCCCCCGGAATACAGAGAAAAGCCCTTTTCATTAAAATTTAAACAAAAAGCTTCCTCTGGAGCTGAGGGTGGCAAGGAAGGGGGAAGAACGTTTTCTCGATTGCTGCCCTAAGGCTGCCTGTTAATCATTTTATTTGAAAATTCAATACTGCCACAACTCCCACACACAGGAGAGACGGAGGGATTGCCTGGCACTTAAGGATGTAAGATTTATAGCACCAGGCTCCAATTAACTCTGCTGAATGCGTGAGGAGGAATGCAGCCAAGCTGTGCTGGGGGCGGGGGAGGGAGCTGGGATCTTTTAGCGCTAAGGGGTTTGACAGGCTGAGGGAATCCTCTACCTGTCAGCCGCTAGCACAGACTGCATCCGCTGACACTGCTTGTCTGTCTCTAGCAGAGCCCAGGTTGGGAATTCTGTGCCTTCCTGCAATGGATTTTGGCTGGGTCTGTGGCACTAACACACAGCAGGGCCAGATGACACCATCAAAGAGCTGCCAAGCTGCAGAACCACGTTGGAAGGAGAGATGCATTCAGCGCTGGAGGGGGATTCTTCAAGGCCAGAGGGAGGGCTGGATTAGGTCTCCTGCTTTGCTCCCTCCTTCCACACTGTCCTGCCTGTCTGCCCCATTCCCTGCCCCACCACTCTGCTGCTGCTGGGAGAGAGCTGCCCACCTCTGGCCAGTGCTCCTCTCTGCTTGGTAGGCAGGGCCAGAGCCAGAGCAGCGGCTCTCTGTGTTCCACACAGCAGCCCTCGTGCCAGCACTTGGCTTGGCTTCCCGCCCGGGTCCCACATTTCCGGGAGCAAAGCAGGGAGAGCTGATGGGGGCAGCGACCACCCGAGGGGAGCAGACTGGGCATGTGTAGCAGGGCCGCCCAGAGGATTCAGGGGGCCTGGGGCAAAGCAATTTCGAGGGCTCCTTCCATAAAAAAAAAAAGAGTTGCAATACTATAGAATACTATATTCTTGTGGGGGCCCCTGCGGGGCCCGGGGCCTGGGGCAAATTGGCCCACTTGCCCCCCACTCTGGGCGGCCCTGGTGTGTAGACCATCTAGGCTGCCAGCAAGCTAGGGGAGCCCCCTGGATCAGTTGTTTCTTACCCCTCTCCCTTTAGTCTGGTCTATTTTACCTCTCCCCCACCCTCCACGTACCCGCTGTTGCTTCCATGCTCCTCTCCCGCCTTCCTCTGGTGCCTCTTCCCTCATCTCCCTCCTCCCACCACTTGTTCCCTCTTCTCCCTGCCCATCTGCTCCCCTCCCACTGTGCTCTTCACAGAGCAGGACTTTGCAGTGACATTGACTAATGGTTAGTTTCATTCTGCCTGTGAGTCAGCGTTGGCTACAGCTGGGTTGTGCTTCTCTCCCCTGGGCTACGAGGGCTGGCTGGCTTCCAGGCCGTCAAGCGAACTGCTGGACCATTCCACCCCTCAGTCCCTCTGCACAGAGCCTGCAGCAGCCAGGGGGGAATGGCAGGGGAGGAGTAGCTCCTGGAGGGAAACAGATAGGAGGAAGGTGCGAGCTGGGCAGGCTCCGAATGGGAGAGGGGGAGGGGAGAGGTGGGGGAAGGGAATTGGGAGCACAGGGTCCCCACTGGGAAGGAGAGACAAGGCAGGTGGGCCATATGTCAGGTGTGCGATGTGCTTGGACCCGCCTTGCACAATAGCAGCCCCACTTGGGTAAGGCCTCGAGACACTACCGCAATAGAAATGTGAATTAAATAGTAATAACCCTACCAAGCGCTGAGATTTATTGATCCATTAAGGACCTGACAACTGCCTCTGCATCTAACAGGAACACTGCCACACTTCCAAAAGGGCAGATCTCCTCCTTTGTGCTGTAATGTGTCCAAAGGAGGGTCCAATCAGCAGCAAAGCGCACCGTTCCAATGACAACCTGCCTGGAATAAGTGGCTTTCTCCAGCACTGGAAGCCGGGTAGTCACTGGGGAGCTTTCTAGCTACCTGTGCGTTTACACATCTGACAGCTAATCCAGCCATACAAAGGCAGAATCTCGCACTAGGGAGCAGTAGGTGGATTTGTGATAGTCCCTAGAGGAATGTCAGCCTGCAAATCAATGAACGGATTACAAGGCAAAACTAAAGTATTTTGATCTGTGGCAGATCTAATCTAGCTCCAAGACTCTTCCCGTCGTGCGCCCTTTATCCTCACCCGATAAGCGCCACCAATAAGCACGAACGTATACCGCCCAGGACCAGATTTGGCCACCTCTATTAAGCTGAGGCTCTAAGGAAAACACTAAACTATCGCAAACCTAGCAATAAAAAGCACAAGCAGTGGCAAAACGGCATTTCCCACCGATACTTCTTACAGATCTTCTGTCACAAGGCAACTGAAACAGGACGCTGGACGAGGGTGCAAAGAGCCACAGACCTATGGGCCGGTGCCAGCAAACCCTTGCTACCATTCGGGCGTAATACTAAGCACTCCCCTCAGCAGCAAGGATCGGGCCCTGCATCGCTAAGGGCAAGGCAGTGGGAACTCAGAGGGACGAACCCTCCCTGGATCCTACAGGTGGCCATGGGGCTGCGAACGCTGTGCCGAGCTTCAGGAACATGGGCTGCTTGCACCAGAGGTGCTGGGCTCTTCTCTGCCTGCCCTGCTCGCTCTGGAGTGATACGTTCCCCTTCGGGGGGGATGCACTGATAGACTCAGCACTCAGAGGAGTCGAGCGACTGCACCAATTTTAGGAATTAGGATGAGACCTTCATGGATGGGGGGGGGGCAGGTTATTCCATTACTGCCTATTTCTTGAACCTTCCTCGGAAGCAGCCAGCACTGGCCACTGCCAGAGACAGGATTTTGGACTGGATGGACCTTGGGTCCAGCTGGCGATTCCTATGTGCTTATGTTGTATGCAATGGGCAGATGGTTCCTCCCCCTGTGGTCATGCGTAAGGGCCCATTGTAATCCAGCTCTTAGCGAGGCATTTAAACCCACAGAGAAGGGGGGGGGCAGGGAAGCGGGAGCAATCAAAGGTCCAAAACGTGTTGGGTCAGACCCTCAGCTGGTGTCAATTGCCAGGTTTATACCAGCTGTGGCTCTTCCCCATTAACAATAACGTAGATTAATGAATGCTAATGACATGGGGCGCTCAGGCAGACAGAGTTTTATGCTCCTGGTTTAACACTGAAATGAGTTAAAAAACAGTCATGAGTTTTTGTTTGATTGCCAAGCTAACATTTTGAATGTGCCATAATCCAAGCCTTATGCTTCTTCTTTATGATCCTGGATGAGCACCTGTGTTGAAAACAAATGCCAGAGAAGCATCCAACCCAACTGCTGTTGAGCCACTTTTAGAGTAAATTATGACTTTGTCCTACTCCCTGCTACGGCATTATTGAGATGTGGAATAAAACATTAGAATTCAATAGCATCGTGCAAGGATTGACTGAAAGCAAACAAGTAGCAGGGAGCATGTGGTTTAATTTTCTTTCAGACGCTGAGCATATGGCATCATGCCGACGTTTTGTACATCTTAGCAGTTCAGTGCCAAATGCCACAGCGATTCCTAAGCACTGGGGGCTACATTCTGCTCTCCGTCACATCTCAGGCAAGCCAATTGAAATCAATGGCTTTGCCGGGGGGCCTACATCCGTGGAGAACTGAGCCATGTACGTGTGAACAAATGCTGCAATAAATGATTAAACACTGTGAGTGAGCAGGAATTACTTAGGGCAGATGGTGACACACTGAATAGTACCCTACACTACGAGAGATCCCATTGAGTTAATAAATAATAATAATAAGGTTCCAGTAAATAAAGTACTTTTTTGGTGAGTAAAGATATCACAATATGGCCTTAAATATTTCCCAGCGAGGCTAGTCTTTTCACCCAGCTGTATTGCCCCCCCGCCCCCTCCCGAATATGGCTAATATCTCCAAAATAATTCAGATAATTGGTTAATCCAAGGGGTATATATTGTTTTAGGAAGAGGAGAACAGACACTTTCTGATCTATCTCATGTTGGTTAATTCTGGCCAATTACCTGACATACAGTAAGTACATTTAGACATATTTCCTCTGTCTCCCAAACAATGTGGCACATTCCCAAGGAGCGGAAGTTACATTGTGTAACCAGGAGAGAGTGTTGGCTTGTTTTTTGCTAGAGGTAATAATCCTCCCCTTGGCTCCATAACATTCAGAGCTGGGTAGATACTGCAAACATTCCCATGAATATTCATTCAAATGTCTTAATGAATTTGCTGTCAAGAGTTTGCGGTCCATGAATATTCTAGCAGAAATGTTTGCTGAAATTGAAAGAGTTTCTAGCAAGTATGGCAGAACCTTCTCAGAAAGCGAATGCCGATTTCCTAGCCACGAATATTCACACCAGAAACCTCGTTCTGAGTTATGACCATCCAATCAGGGAACCAAAACAATAGCATCTGGCCTGCATGTCCAGTCCAAACACCTCGTATTCCCAACACTGATTATTCACAAAATACTGACCACACACAAGCTACAGAGCAGAAATTATACATAAAAATAAATGGGGGGGGGGGAAGGAGGAATCAATCTGCTTGCAGCCAATCCACAAAGCGAGAAAGAGGTGAAATTTGTAAAATAAGTTATTCATTACAAATTATTCCCCCAGCTCTATTAATATTTATGCATTCACAGTAAGTCTGCTTAATTTCTCACGAGGGTGCCTGAAATAATGACTGTGGCTCATGTAGGAGTGTATCCAGGGGGTAAAGGGAAGAACTGGAAGTAGGACTAAGCCCGGATTCTATTCTGGATTCTGCCACTATAATCTTGTATGTATTACTTTGTTTTCGTAATGTATAAAAGAGGTTATTTATTTACCACTCCAGCCCCTTGTGTCAACATTTCATAATACCCAACTCAACCCCCCCCGCCCCCAAACCAAATGCTTGAGAAAACTGGTGGGCCTTGCAAGACAATGGACAAGTTCCAAACCCTGGGTGCCTCAGTTTATCCATTTATGGAATGATTATAACAAGGCCTCACAACACTGGGATATTTTGAAATACCTTGTGCCTGATTCCCAAGGCCTTGCACCTGGCTTAGCCATTTACATTGACACTTGTCCTAAATCACTGCACTATTCTGAGCTGGTAAAATGGCCCAGCCACGTCGCACAACTGCACAAGTCGCATGGCGCTGGAGCCCCTTTGAGGTCTCTCAATGAAAGGAGGTTAGAACAGAGCTTCCCTACCTATCCTTGAACGCATGGTGACAAGTTGCTGCAAGTGCTATAACAAGTACCAATGAACATATCCCAACACACTCTGTTACTGTCCAACCTTAATACTCGTGCATCACACAGCTTGGCTATAGAATCAATCAATGCTCTTAAATGCACCAGAATCCAGCCAAATAATGCTATACAATAAAGAGCAAAGCAATTGGGCCGGTGCATATTCTCACTGAATTTCCATTTTTTGTTCTTTTCTATTGCTATCATTGTTTTTGGAGGACACCCTCACCCACAGTTATTTTTCCCAAAGCTTTTCCCCCCTATCCATTGTCAGACAAGTCAGGAACTGTGTGTTCAACCTGTTTGGGGGGTTTTGTTGTTTCAGGAGGCGTTGTCTAATCACATGGATCAGCTATTTCACACACCTTACAGGCTGGAGACATTTCAAATTCCCTGCTCTGCCCACCTGGATGTATCATGAGACAGGTTCTGATGCCTTGACTCACACTGGATAGGATGTTATGGCACAAGCAGGTCCCTGGATGCCAAGGGCACTACTCACAGAGTGAGTTACTACTCAGTGTGACTATGGATATCCGAAGAAGAACATAAGAGCGGCCATACTGGGTCAGACCAAAGGTCCGTCTAGCCCAGTATCCTGTCTTCCGACAGTGGCCAATGCCAGGTGCCCCAGAGAGAATGAACAGAACAGGTAATCATCAAGTCATCCATCCCCTGTCGCCCATTCCCAGCTTCTGGAAAACAGAGGCTAGGGACACCATCCCTGCCCATCCTGGCTAATAGCCATTGATGGACCTATCCTCCATGAACTTCATAGAATATCAGGGTTGGAAGGGACCTCAGGAGGTCATCTAGTCCAACCCCCTGCTCAAAGCAGGACCAATTCCCAACTAAATCATCCCAGCCAGGGCTTTGTCAAGCCTGACCTTAAAAACCTCTAAGGAAGGAGATTCCACCACTTCCCTAGGTAACCCATTCCAGTGCTTCACCACCCTCCTAGTGAAAAAGTTTTTCCTAATATCCAACCTAAACCTCCTCCACTGCAACTTGAGACCATTGCTCCTTGTTCTGTCATCTGCCACCGCTGAGAACAGCCGAGCTCCATCCTCTTTGGAACCCCCTTTCAGGTAGTTGAAAGCAGCTATCAAATCCCTCCTCATTCTTCTCTTCTGCAGACCAAACAATCCCAGTTCCCTCAGCCTCTCCTCTTAAGTCATGTGCTCCAGCCCCCTAATCATTTTTGTTGCCCTCCGCTGGACTCTTTCCAATTTTTCCACATCCTTCTTGTAGTGTGGGGCCCAAAACTGGACACGAATAGAGGGAAATGATCATGTCCCTTGATCTGCTGGCAATGCCCCTACTTATACAGCCCAAAATGCCGTTAGTCTTCTTGGCAACAAGGGCACACTGCCGACTCATATCCAGCTTCTCGTCCACTGTAACCCCTAGGTCCTTTTCTGCAGAACTGCTGCCTAGCCATTCGGTCCCTAGTCTGTAGCAGTGCATGGGATTCTTCTGTCCTAAGTGAAGAACGCTGCACTTGTCCTTGTTGAACCTCATCAACCTTATCTAGTTCTTTTTTGGATCTGGTTCTTAATGCTTCTAATGGACCCCATTTCTGTATGATAATGCCATTTAGATACGCTGATCTTGCAGAAGCTTTTCAGATGTTAATTCCTTTCTCTCAACGCTATTTATACAGCACTCCAAACAACTATTTATAGGCAGTTCAGAGTGTAAGAAAAGATCTCAACTTGTGTCCTTGATTAACTTGTCAAAACAGTGAGGCAGGTTTGGCTTCCCCCCAAGATACCAAAACTTAAAGATAAACTCTTCTTTGGGGCCAAAATGAGGAATTCAGAAGTCAGCTGATTAAGATGAGGTTTGCCTGTCTACAGGGGTAGATTTTAAAATAATACTCCAGGATTCTACAGTGCTGGTCAAAAATAAAAATAAAAATAAATAAAAATAAAAAATCCACAGCAGCAACTCTTGTAATATATTGGATAGTGACAACTCTATAGTATTGCTTTTATTAGGCCAGTAACAATACCGTGTTATATGTGTAATGTTTATTAATTTTTCCAAATACAACAAATATACCAAAATACCAGATTCGTCATCATACATAAAGTAAAGAGGGGTAAGTTAAAGGGAGAAGAGGGGAAGCAACATATCTATCTTCAGGGTCTACATCAGGGGTGGGCAAACTTTTTGGCCCGAGGGCCACATCAGGGTTGCAAAACTATATGGAGGGCCAGGTAGGGAAGGCTGAGCCTCCCCAAACAGCCTGGCGCCCGCCCCCATCCCACTTCCCGCCCCTTGACTGCCCCCCTCAGAACCCCCAACCCATCCAACCCCCCCTGCTCCTTGACCCCTGACTGCCCCCTCCCGGGACCCCACCCCTAACCACTCCCCCGGGAACCCCCCCCCCCGCTACCTGTCCCCTGACCCCTGTCCACACCCTCGCCCCCTGACAGGTCCTCCGGGACTCCCACGCCTATCCAAGCCCCCTGCTCCCCATCCCCTGACCCCCCACCAGAACCTCCACCCCATCCAACCTCCCCCTGCTCCCTGTCCCCTGTCCCCTATTTACACTCCCGCCCCTAACTGCCCCCCGGGACCCCAACCCCTATCCAACACCCCCGCTCCCTGTCCCCTGACTGCCCTGACCCCTATCCACACTCCCGGCCCCCAGGACTCCCGCACCTATCCAAGCCCCCCGCTCCCTGTCCTGACCCTCCGCCAGAACCTCCACCCCATCCAACCGGCCCCTGCTCCCCCCCCCCCTTGGAACCCCTTGCTCCTTATCCAACCTCAGGGGCTGGGCAGGATGGTCTCACGGGCCGGATATGTCCTGCGGGCCATAGTTTGCCCACCTCTGGTCTACATTAATCTTAGACCTCTAAACAGTCAGCCCTAATTGCTTTGAATTGTTCAGGGATTCCCCTTCTGCAGAATGCCAGGTGTTTGTTAGCTATGAGCCAGGCATCAATGTTTGGCGAGGATGGAATTTTCCATTTTGTCAGGATTAAATTTTTAGTGACCAAAGCTGCACGTTGGACCTACGCTGCTTTGTTACCAGGTAACCTGCAGGTATCTGGAGTATCTCCAAGAAGGGAACCTAAGGGGATGGCTCTAACTTAGCATCCAGTATCATATTGCCCCACTGACCCATCTCATACCAGAAATTCTTGATCAAGGGGCACTCCAAAACACGAGCGCTAATGTAGTGCCAAGGGATTTATAAATATTGGAATGGGAGGGCCTTTATCATTAGCTAGCGAACAGGAGCAGCAAATAGAGGAGTTTTGGGAGGGACTTCTCCAGGTGAAGGAGGAGTGCCTCCGTGACCTTTGGGGTGAGTTCGTTGTCTGTGACCCTGAGTGCTTGCTTGCCTGCCATGTGCCTGCTTGATGGAAGGTTACAGTGTGGTCTGTTTGGGGTGGGGGGGCTATGAGCTGAGCTTAGCAGCCTGCTAGGCAAGGCTGAGAGCTTCCTAACGAGGCTCTAGCCTGCCATCCTTTGATCCCTAATCCCTCTTAAGATCCTGTGGCAAGGGAGCGGGGCTAACTCAGGGAGAACAGGGGTTTAAAAAGCCAGCTCCTAAGCGACCAGAGGAGCTAGTGAACAGACGAGTTTCGTGAGGGAGTGAGAGAGCCAGGTACACCTAACAAACACTCAAAATGTAGGCCAATAACCACTTCCCCTACTCCCCCCCCCCCAAAAAAAACCAACCCCACAACTACAAAACAAAAACAAAAACACCCTGCAAGATTCAAAACAATGCAGGCAGAAGTCCAGCAGCAGAGTCGGGGCTATGCAGTGTATTGCACTGGATGCACCCTGCCTTGTGGGTGGATGGCATGTGTGTGTACTCAGTGCAAGGAGCTCATGGTCCACAGAGACCAAGTATGGGCTCTGGAGAGCTGAGTGGCTGAGCTGGAGGAGCTAAGGGAGACAGAGAGGAACATAGCTGAGACTTTTGGGGACACAGTAGAATGGTCCCACACCAAATTTGACAGCCTCTGTGCTGTTGAGGAGAATCGAAGTCTCAGGGAAGGAGAACATCAAAGCAGAGCATAGGGAAACTATCTCACAGTTGGGAACCTCCTTCCGGATGATGTCATGCTATCCTCTCACACTGAGGACACCTCGGAGAGACGGGGCCAGTTATTAGGAAGAGACAGGTAATAGTAATGGGGAATTCAATTAGAAATATAGACAGCTGGGTTTGCAATGATTGGGAGAATTGCATGGTGAATTGCCTGCAGGGTGTGAAGTTTATGGATCTCTCGAGACACCTAGACTGGCTTATGTGCAGTGCTGGGGAGGAGCCGGTGGTCATGGTATATGTAGGTACCAATGACACAGGGAAAGGTACGCGAGAGTTTCTGGAGGGCAAATTTAGGCTGCTGGGTTAGAGATTAAAGCCCAGGACCTCTGTAGTAGCATTCTCTGAAATGCTTCGAATGCCACACACTGGGCTAGTTGGACAGGCAGAACTGCGGGGTCTCAATGCCTGGATGTGATGATGGTGTTTGGAGGAGGGATTTAGATTTATTAGGAACTGGGAAAGGAGGTGCCTATACAGGCAGGATGGGCTCCGTCTAAACCAAAACACCCAGATTGCTGGCATATAAAATTAAAAAGGTTGTAGAGGAGTTTTTAAACTAAGGGCTGGGGGAAAACTGCTAGGTTTGGCGGAGTACACGGGTCTGACAGAGGCATCCCGTAAGAGCGGATTTATTAAAGGGGATATTCTAGATCCTAGTAAAGAGGAGAGAATAGAACTTGACGAAGTACAGGTAGGAACAGAAGAGAAACTGTGAAATGAAAAAGAGTCTGATTCAATTACATCACACGAAGGCAGACAACTAAATATTGACAGATCTTTTAAGTGCTTGTATACAAATGCAAGATGTCTAAATACTAAGATGGGTGGCTGGTATTAACTGGTATTAACTGAGGATATTGCTACAATAGGCATCATTCCACCGAGTTTCTTTGATGCTAATCAATGGGACACAGTAATACCAGGGTACAAAACACATAGGAATGACACAGTAGCTTGCACTGGTGGGGGAGTGACACTCTATGTGAAAGAAAGCATAGAGTCAAATAAAGTAAAACTCTTAAATGAATCAAGCTGTACAACAGAATCTCTATGGATAGAAATTCCATGCTTGAACGATAAGCCCATAGCAACAGGATGGTCACTAAAAGAACAGGAGTACTTGTGGCACCTTAGAGACTAACAAATTTATTAGAGCATAAGCTTTCGTGGGCTACAACCCACTTCTTCGGATGCATATCAAATGGATGATCACTGTGATAGTAAAATGTTCAGGGAGATTAGAGGGAAACAAGAAGAGAAAACCCAATAATAATGGGAGATTTCAACTATCCCTACATTATTAAGCGTACAAGGGTAATACCTGGAGATACTAACTGAAATCAGGGCCCCATTCTGTATATACACATAGCAAGAGACAGTTGCTTCTCTAGACGCAGAAAGGGAAACAGGGACTTACCCAAGGCCAGTGACAGAGGTAGGAAGAGAACACAGGCCTCCTGCCTCCCAGGCCAATGGCCTACCTACTAGTCTCTCTCTCTCTACTCAGGTGTCCATTGCCTTCCTCTCCCTGCCACCAATAAAATAACTTCACCAGGCAGCAGAACTGTCTCTGAACTGTGACAGCTCCTCAGAGGCGAAATGTGCAACATTCTTATCAATGGTCTGTATTCGGCAGTTATTCAGGGTGGGGCGGAGGTGTAGAACGTGACTAAAATTCAGGTTTAAAAATCCACCAAACTGCATCAATCTTAATGCTTCAAATTAAACCCCTCCTCCCCCATGGCAGGGAGCAGGGTGTTGTGGTTGGTGTAAATCTCTGATGCTGTAGGCAACAGCTTTGCCAACCCATCTGCCACCACAAATGCTAGTCCTCAAAACCCCACAGTTTATAAGCCGTGTGTGCTGTGTGGAAATATTTTCAGCGTAGGCGGGTGAATCCTGCTTGCTAGCGTAAACAATAAATCCTCTGTTATAGACCCCGAGATGCAGACCTGATTGATTGCAGTCTTGCTCTTCACGTCTAGCTTCCACCAATAGAAGTCCCTGGTAGGAATGCAGACGTGCCATCTGGGATCCAAGGAAGTGAGAGCCTTTTGTGTTGAGAGTGGTATGGGTGAGAAACCTGGGAAGCGAAGCAAAGCTGAGCTGTTCTGGCAAGTGTCCCCGTGAGAAAGAGGATGCTTGCTTCTATATCTCTGACAGAATGGATTAAATCATTACAAATCCTTCCAAGTTTTTTCCTCCAGAGTGTTTGCATTAGAATATTGAGGCAAGAACACTTCCTCCTGGATGAAAACCTTCCACTTTTGTGGGAAAGTCACCAATCAGGAGACGCAGTTGTTCCTCATCCAGCCTCCATCTAAATCTTTGTTCCGTGATTAGTGGTTTTTAAAAGACAAACAGTGCTCTTGAATAGAGCTGGGTGAGATTTTTAATTCAAAAGTTATTTTTCAGCAAAAAAATGCAGATATGGGTGAACTGAACTGAACTATTTCACCAATTTGCATCAATTTCAGTAAATTGTTTCAATTCAAAAAAACCTAAAAAAAATCCTGAAAGTTTAAGCATTCTATTTTGTGATTTTTGAAATGTTTCAACTTTTTAATTCAAAATGACTTTTTGTTTCAAAGTTACTTTAATTTTATTTTATTTTAAATGGAAAAGAAGCTTGAAATATAAAAAAAATCATTTTGCTTCAAACAAAATGCTTAATTCAAACCAGAATATTGGTTTTTGTTTACTTTTCACCAAAATTTTTAATAAATTTTGTTTTTGGGTGAGCCCAAAATGATTTTTTAAAAATTTTGGGGATTTTTCAGAGAACTTGAATAACGAGCGATTGACAGCCCTACAGGCTTACACAGAGTTGGTTGAAAGTTTCTTACTGAAAGATTTTTTTCTGACAAATAATAAAATAATGACAAAATAAAAATTTTTGCAAAAAAAATTCCATTTCTGTGGCAATTTCTCAAAATTTCTCAAAAAAAAAAAAAAAAAATCCCAAAACGCCACGATTGTTTCAAGTAACTGAAATGATTGCTGTTTTGACAAGAACCCGAACAATTTTGAGGACTTTTTTTTTTTTTTTTGCAGGAAGGGAAGGGGAAAAATAAATTCCCAACCACCTCAAGTCCCAATTCTCTCTTTATTCATGGAACAGGAAGAGCACAGACAAGTTTTGGAAGCCAAGTCAACATTTCCTGACTTGCTGGAAGCCCCCTAGAAGCTCAATTTCCATGCCCGTTCGATCCTTGGCCTCTCTGCTGAAAGTGCTAATAAAAGATGCTAACTAAAGACAAACATGATGATGGTTTTTGTTCTGTGACCCCCTCTTCCCTAACAACTGAGATTTCCAACACGTGTTGAATAGGCCATCACATGGTAATGGATTTTAGCTACTCCTAATTTGGGTCACATTCATCCTAATGACCTCGAGGTGAAAGACTTAGCATCCCATTACCAATCTCCTGTCCCATCCAATCCATCATAAAGATTTAAGGCCTGCTATACCATTGCCCCACACCTTGTGTGATCAGTGCAAGTTGGGGGTCAAATGTCTGTTTTATACCGATTTTGTGCCTGTGTACATAAGCAGCAGGTGCAGAATAGTGGGCAGTCAGGCCTTCAGTTTTATCTTTGTTATGTTCCTTTCTGGACACAACAAAATAGGCCTAATCTAAAGCTCACTGAAATCAGTAGGGTTCTTTCCCCTTGACTTCAATGGGCTTTGAACTTTCCCTTGACACACAACGGGCCCAGTGTTCCAGGTAAGAAACTAATTGAGGATATTGGCATAAGTGGAACTAAATACACCTCTACCCCGATATAACGCGACCCGATATAACACGAATTCGGATATAACGCGGTAAAGCAGCGCTCCTGGGGGGCGGGGCTGCGCACTCCGGTGGTTCAAAGCAAGTTTGATATAACGCGGTTTCACCTATAACGCGGTAAGATTTTTTGGCTCCCGAGGACAGCGTTATATCGGGGTAGAGGCGTAAATCTCCACAAACTAATCTTAAATTGTTTTCCATCTTCTCTAGTAATTCTACTTCTGAGAAGATGATTTTAACCGCATTTCTGAAGCTCTCTCTATTTACTTGTGAGGTTTTCTAGCTATCATTTATTTTGCAGGGCAACTGAAGAAGCTGCTACTAAGAGTTACTATATGTAAGTAAAAGAATTATTTGCAGTTTCCTTATCTATTTGAAATCCAAGTTGTTTACTCAAATTAAGCAGTAAATCATTAAGAGGAAGCTCAATCCAATTCCCATTCAAATCTAAGGGAGTCTTTCCATTGACTTAAGTGGGAGCTGGATCATGTCCAGCAAAGCAACACCACGACCTTGTAGTTTGAGGACAGCTAACAAACGCAATGGTCCCAATTCTCATTTACTCTAAGGCCTCTTTGTACTACTCAGGCAGTGTAAAGGAGCTTTAAAGTCATGAGATAAGAGGGAAGGTTCTGTCATGGATCAATATTTGGTTAAAAGATAGGAAACAAAGGGTAGGAATAAATGGTCAGTTTTCATAGTAGGGAGGGGTAAATAGCAGGGTCCCCCGAGGATCTATACTGGGAAAAGTGCTGTTCGACATATTCATAAATGATCTGGAAAAGGGGATAAACAGTGAGATGTACATTTGTATTAAGTCCAAAGCTGACTGTGAAGAGTCTCAAAGGGATCTCATAAAATTGGGTCACTGGGCAACAAAATGGCAGATGAAATTCAGTGTTGATAAAGGTAAAGTAATGCGCTTTGAAAAGCAATCCCAACGGTATATACAAAATGATTGGGTTTATATTAGCGGTTACCATTTAAAGATCTTGGAGTCATCATGGATAGTTCTCTGAAAACATCTGCTCAATGTGCAGCAGCCACCAAAAAAAAAAAAAAAAAAAAAGCAAACAGAATGTTAGGAACCATGAGGTAAGGGATAGATAAGCCAGAAAATATCATAATGCCACTATATAAATCCATGGCACTCCCACACCTTGAATACTGGGTGCAGCTCTGGTTGTCCCATCTCAAAAAGGCATATTAGAATTGGAGAAAGTACAGAGAAAGGCAACAAAAACTATTAGGGACATGGAACAGTTTCCACATGAGGGGAGGTTAAAAATACTAGGACTGTTGATCTTGGCCTATGTCTACACTAAAGAGCTTACAGTGGCACCACTGAATATTCACACCCCTGAGCAACATAAGTGGGAGTGTAGACATAGTCTTAGAAAAGAGAGGACTAAGGGGGGGGGGGGGAAGGATATGATAGAAGTCTATAAAATCAGGAATGGTGAGATGAAAGTGAATCAGGAACACAAGAACCAGAGGTAACCCGATGAAATTAATAGGCAGCAGATTTAAAACAAACAAAAGGAAGTACTTCTTCATATAATGCACAGTCAACCTGTGGAATTCATTGCCAGGGGATGTTGTGAAGGCCAAAAGTATAACTGGGTTCAAAAAAAGAATTAGTTAAGTTCATGGAGGACAGGTATGTCAATGGCTATTAGCCAAGATTGTCAGGGACGCAACCCCATGGCTGCAGGTGTCCCTAAACCTATGAGTGCCAGAAGCTAGGACTGGATGATGGGATGAATCATTTGATAAATGCCCTTCTCTGTTCATTTCTTCTGAAGCATCTGGCACTGGCCACTGTTGGAAGACAGGATACTGGGCTAGATGGACCATTGGCCTGACCCAGTATGGCCATTCTTATGAGAATCAGGCTCAATAAGCCAAATTCTGCTCTCAGTTACACCAAAGCAACCCACAATGGAACCAATGATCTGGTGCCTGTATGGCTAGTATAAGAACAGCAAATTAATTAGAAGGCTCTGAGGTCATAGATTCTATGCAGGGTGATGAGTCAGAAGCAGATGTCTATTAACCAAGCTTTCATTTAGCTGGAACACTGTTATTATCTCAAATCCCATCTTCCCTATCTTTGTAATTACTAACACACACATGTATGAAGCCCAGCCCTGAATGGCATCAGTTTTAATAGGCTATTCCTCTGCTACATGGCTTTCACAGAGATATTCTGATGAAGAAAAGTTTATGAAACAGACGCTAGACCAAGGCACGTCAATGGTGATTTGCCCAGGCAGCCTCAACAGTCCACTGCATTTCAGTCTAATAAATATAGGGGATAAGCTTGCATTTCCTAAGTGATGATCTGCCTTCCACTGACACAGATTGATTTAATCTTAGCTGCTTTGCATCAAACTTAGATTACCAATAGCTTGTTATCATTCTTAATCAAGTGCAATAGTCCCCAAACAAATCAGGGACGGGAAGGCATCCTAAGGGAATACACTGCATTACTCCTTTTTATTGATGGCACAGTTACTTAATTTGATGAGGAGACATAAATGCAGGCAGCACTAGATACCGAACCAGAAATGTTTTGGTACAAAGAAGATCTATAGATGCAATTTGAAAGCACTCTGCTTAGGAAGGATGGCTTCTACCAGTGGAAATTTTGAGATGAGATGTGCACACAGAATACAGATTACGACTCTAACAGGAAGTTAAATACAGACTGCTGCTTTTAGCATTTAAAACAGATCAGCTGAAAGTTGCATCTCCAAGTTCCTTTCCCCAGGCAATTCCTGAGCATCTTGTCTGAGGTAACATGGCAAAGGCATGTCACCCATCCGAGCCCAAACGAAGCTGCTCGTGTATTCGGATGTTTCCCACAGGTGTATTACTGTATGATCATCCCAGTATAGCTGTCCCTCCAGATTGCTCAGTTCTAATTAGTGACCCTTATTATGTTCCTGATTGGTAGTAAATGCACTATACTTGGAAACCATGCATTGGGGTTTCCATTTTTGGAAAATATATATTTGGTGAAGTCATAGAATCTAGAACTGGAAGGGACCTTGAAAGGTCATAGAGTCCAATCCCCTGCCTTACCAGGAGGACCAAATACCATCCCTGACAGATTTTTGCCCCAGTTCCCTAAAAGGCCCCTCTAAGGATTGAACTCACAACCCTGGGTTTAGCAGGCCAATGCTCGAAGCACTGAGCTATCCCTCCCCCCTGTGTGTATATGTATATGTATATGTATGTATATATATATATATATATATATGTGAGTGTATGCAAAATAGAGTTGTGTGAACTCTGGAAACCTTCCTCTTCATTGCAGGGTAGCCTTTCACGCTGGCAGAATCCTTTCCCTACCAAGTAATGGCACAGACACAAGCTGCTCCATGGCTCCCGAGCAGCACATATAACTCAAAGAGGGATGTATTTGCCACTGTTTGCTAGCAAGTGTTGTGGAGTTATCCACCACTGCTGTAGAGAAAGGCAGGAAGAAAGTTGCCTATACATGCGAGCTATTAATTAGGGCCACAATTCAGGAAAGCACTAAACCATGTGCTTGAATCCATCTCTGTGCAAGACAGTATTTAAGCACATGCTTAATTTAAATCATGTGCTTATGTTCAATCTTGAATAGGACTACTTTCCTGACTAGGAGTCTAAGGCTGTGCAAATTTGCAAAAAGAGCTCAACAAAAACGCCAGAGAAATTTCCTTCAAATTCATTTGCCCACGTTCACTCCCCCAAATGTCTGCATTTTCCTAAAATTTCACAAAAATGGTAATTCAGTCACAAAAACACGCAAAACCGTGACATTTGGCTGTGGAAACAACCCCATTCAAAGCTGATGTGGATCTTTAAAGGAAGTGCCAGCAATTCTGACTTTATTTGCGTTCTGTTTCATTCTCACATTTTGAATTTCACTGCAAATATTTTGCCCACCTTCACAACCAGCATTCCTTCTCTGTTATGAGCAGTAATGGGGCTTGATTCAGAGAGCTAACGGTGGCAGCATGACCCTCTGAAGTAGATTTGCTGGATCTCACAGATGAGTTTAAGGCCCAGCTTGGAGTTGTGTGATTTCCTTTGTTTTGTTCTGAGCACGAAGGAGGAATTCATGTTTGGGTCCTAAGAGCCAATCCTCCAAGAAGCTGAGTACTCTCACTCATCAGCTTGTCGGAGATACTCAACTCCTTGTTAGCTCAGGCCTTACATTCATATTATCCTCTTGACTGGTTATTGAGATTTAATTGATGTAAATGCACACATCCCTGCTTTACCCTGGTGTGAGATCAGAATCATCCACCCTGTTTGGCTCTGACAATTCCCACAATAGGGTAGACAATGTTCAGCTTTAAACCAAGAAAAAACTTCTGATTTTGTTTAATTAGAGCAACACCACATCTTGACCACAGACGTCCCATGGGCCACATATGTGGATCCAACACCAGTTTTGGCCCTTAGTATTAGATATGGCTTGGCATGTCAGGCCCGAGCTCAGGCAACTCCCACCAACGTCCAGGGGAACTGTATGGGCAAGGTTGGCCTTTTAATCCAACGGGTCCTGTAGATCTCAACAAGCAACTGGTTCGTGGCATTAATTTAAAGAGAGCCTTTCACAACGAGGCAAACCGGAGAAAAATAGAGTAATGGGACGTCATTCCTCATTAGCTAGACGGCAGGGGTGCGCAGTTTGAGAAAAAGGCTGGGAGAATAGAAACGGACCCGAAGGATATGTCTACACTGCAGCTGAGAGCGTGTTTCCCAGTACTGGTAGCCAGACGTGCGCTGACACTGCTTGAGCTAGTGCACTAAAAATAGCAGTCTAGCCATGGGCAAGTCGGCTGAGTACAAACCCACCCAGACCCCAGGGCATGTACCTGGACTACTAGCCCAAGCCACTATCCGTGTTACCCTGCTATTTTTAGCATGCTAGGTCAAGCAGACCTAGTGCATCTTCTACTCAGGCTGGGAAGCACCCTTCCAAATGCAGTGTCGGCTACCCAAACTGCTCTTGGGCTGGGTAGTGCAGCCTGTCACCAGCTCTAGAAGAGGCAGGCGTGGCTACGTTAGGGCTAAAGTTGGTTGGATTTTAGACAGTGTGGTCCCACCTCATTCCTTTGTATACCCTGATGCTACAAATATATGTATCCCAAATGCAATACTCTGTGACGATAGTTTTCTGCTTTCCCTTTAGGCCTGACCCAGCTCCCAATGGAGAGATTCTCATCCACTTCCGTGGGAGCCAATCAGGCTCATGGTTATTCAATGGAAACTTTATCTGGGGGAAAAAAACGATGTTTCCTCTCCCAAATTCAGTTCCTAATTGAGTTTGATTCCACAGTGAAGTCACCTTGGTGTTATCAATGCAATACAATTGTACTGATAACATTACACCATGCTGTCATGGTAATGATTGTGCTGTCAGCAATACTGCATCATGACTTCATGGTAGGATGGGTGGCAAAACGCACCGCCAAAATCATCACTGGAAAAAAAACCCCCAACATTTACTGTGCCATGGGAATAAAATTTATCATGGCATCTCTGGAGTTCCCTCTCCTCAGAGCAGGAAACACTGCAGTGCAGTAAAGCCTCTCTAAGAAGCTACTGCGATTGTTCTGATTTTCACATTTTCTCCTGCTTCTCCAGCTAGAGCTGGAAGAAACTGCAGAGGCAGGACGTTCAGAAGGGCTGTGATGTTGGACCCCACAGGACCCAACTGATTCTGCTGAGTTGCTGTTGCTTTGTTATAACTCCACTCCGGAGACTCTTGCTGTCTCATTATGGGGAGGAAGAGGAAATATGATGATAAACTATCAAAAAAACAGAACACTGGGAATGAATCTTTTTAACCATCAAAGACCACTGCAGATTATGCCATAAAATTAAACTGATCTGGCCATATCAAAGAAGACATAGCTACACCTACCAGTGCATTCCCCGCGCTCTGGTTAAGGGCAGATGCCTGAAATAACAATGTTACCTGAGTCTGGGAGCACTTGGAGCTGAAGTGAATATTTGCACTAGATGAAATTTTCAGTGATTTTAGCTTCTTTTTCTTCTGGGGCCTGATCCAAAGTCCATTGAAAGCAATGAAAAGATTCATGCTTGCTTAAGTGGGTTTTGGATGAGGCAAAGTATTTGCAAACAAACTGATTGCAATGAGTTTCTAACGCAGAGGTGACGGCTGCCCTACGTCCGTACACTGTGTATAACCAAGGTGCAGAGTGTCTGACACAGGGACGACATGAGGGGGCGGGTCTGGCTTTATGAAAGTAATAACTGCAGGTGCTTCTTTCTCAAGGGTTAAACAACAGATTTCTTCCTCCTTCCCCAAGCTGGCAAAGGATGTGCACAAAACATTCCAAACACAAAAACCTGGGGCTAGATCCCCAATGGGATGTAGGCCCCTAGCTCCCACTTTAGGTGCCCAATCCAAAGTTTAGATCCTCAAAACCCCTTCTCTGCTGCTGCCTAAATTCCCTAGGCACCTAAGTACCTAAATGTCTTCCAGTGGGCATATGCAAATCCCCCTAAGCTGCTTGGTGCCTCAGGTCTGGTGGGATCCACAAAAAAGGCACCCCTCCACCTGTCTTGTTTGCGGGACCCAATCTGGTAAACTCCCAGAGACTGACTGCCTCACACAAAACCCAGCTGAGGAGGAGAGTGGGGATTTGAACCCACACCCTGGCTGAGGGCTCTAACCACTGAGATATAGTGGGGGGAAGACCACAAAAATCACCAGCACGGGTTCTTTTGGCAAGAAAGAGCTGATCTGGTTTAGGCATTTAACTCCTGGAGAGGATTCACAGCTGGGAGTCCCAAGCAGAGGGAAGCATCTCCCCCCATCTCAGGGTTAGGTACCTAAGTCCTTTTGAGGGGCAGGGGGCCTTAAGCCACATCCCTCTCCTCAGCTTTTCCTATGGCTAGTTTAGGCAGCTCCAGCTCAGGATGCTGGCTTCCGTGAATCCCATTTTTAGGCACCTAACTTTTCTGAGCACCTAACTCTGGGCTGTGGATTCCACTAGGCACTGCACCACTGAGTAAGCCCCCTTTGTGGATCTAGCCCCCCAAAATCAAAATTCAGGTTTACCAGCCAGGGGTTTCAGCCTGCAGTCCTCCAATGACCAGCCCCAGCATTCAGGTTCAGACTACCTGCAGCTTCCAGCCTTTAAACTGCCACATTTAAACTCAGGAGAGCTGTTTTTATCTGGTTCTTCTCCTGTCTGGATTGGCCCCAGACTCTGCCTTCCTTAACAAGCCTCACTTGGCCTTTTAGGATTAAACCTGAGCTAGGGTTACCATATTTCAGCAAGCAAAAAAGAGGACGGGAGGAGCCCTGCCCTAGCCCCGCCCCCATCCTGCCCTAGCCCCGCCCTGCCCCTCCCACTTCCCGCCCCCCTCAGAACCCCCAACCCTCCCCCTGCTCCTTGTCCCCTGACTGCCCCCTCCTGGCACCCCTGCCCCTAACTGCCCCCCAGGACTCCACCCCCTACCTAAGCCTCCCTGCCTCTTGTCTCCTGACTGCCCCCTCCTGAGACCCTCCCCCCATCCTAACTGGCCCCCTAGGACCCTACCCCATACCTGTACCCTGACTGCCCCAACCCTTATCCACACCCCCACCCCCAGACAGACCCCTGGGACTCCCACGCCCCATTCAACCACTCCCCACCCCCTAACAGCCCCCCCACCCAGAACTCCCAACCCATCTAAACCCCTCTGCTCCCTGTCCCCTGACTGCTCCGATCCCTCTCCCCACTCCTGCCCCCTGACAGCCCCACCCCCAGAACTCCCAACCCCCCCCCGCTCCTTGTCCCCTGACTGCCCCCTCCTGGGACCCCCCCCAGGACCCTACCCCCTACCTGTACCCTGACTGCCCAAAACCTTATCCACCCCTCCCCGAACTCCCGACCCCCCCGTCTCTTGACTGCCCCCTCCAAAACCTCCCTGCCCCTTCTCCGACCCCCTGACCCCCTTGTTGTTGGCCTTCGCCTAATGTCTCTGTGAACTTGCTCAGGAACGGCTGGAGCCGTTCGTCCCGGCACGCTCGTCCCCGCACGCTGGGCAGCAGGGGAGGAGGAGCGGGGGAGGAGCTCCAGACTGCCGGAGGCGATCTGCGAATGCAGGGAGGGAGGGAGTGATCTCTGCTGCAGGGGAAGCGGAGGAGGGGCTCTCTCTGGCTGTCAGAGCCCCATCCGGCCGGCTGCCCTGTTAGCCGCGCGCGCTCTGCGGGGGGGGAAGTCCGGACATTTACAAATTCCCCCCGGACGCTATTTTTAGCTCAAAAAGCCGGACATGTCCGGGGGAATCCGGACGACTGGTAACCCTAACCTGAGCTATTAGTCCCTGTGTTTTCTCACTAATAGTTCCAGCAATCCAACTGATTCCCAGGTGCCAGCACTATCTGGGCTCATTTGACTCCCAAAAGAAAGCGGGACAGGAGCTAGAGCAGAAAAATAGACACAAAACCAAGGGGCAGGGGAGATAAGACAATCTTTCATAGTCATGCATCTGCACTCATGCAACATAAGAATTTTGGGGCTAGATTCACAATGGGATTTAGGTGCCTATCTGCATGAGTGCAGATGCATGACTATGAAAGATTGTCTTATCTCCCCTGCCCCTTGGTTTTGTGTCTATTTTTTGTGTCTAAGTCCAAAAAATTTGATCCTCAAAACTCCTGATCAGCTTCTGCTTAACCCTGTAGGTGCAAAAATCCCCTAGGTACCCAAGTTTCCTCTGGTAAAGTCCCCTCCCTGCCTAACTTTCTGCTGCTGGCCATGTGCAAAGCTGCCAAAATCCTGACATGGGGAAGCTGCTCAGTGCCTATTCCCTCACTGGATCCTCACCCACCTTCCTCATCTGTGGGGCCTAATCTGGTAGGCTCTTAGAGGCTGCTTTAGAGCACCCCTGCTGGATTGGGGCCTGCAAAACATACCTGAGGAGGAGCCCCCCACCCCTTATAGCTCAGTGCTTAGAATACTTACCTGGGATGCAGGAGATTTGCACCACGGCTTGAATTTGGGAATCTCCCACTTCCCCGGTGAGTGCTCTAACCCAACTGACCTATAGGGGAGGCAGCACCACTCTGCCTTCCCCTCCTGATTGTTTTTTTTTCAACAAAGGGCTGACCTGGTTTAGGTCAGTTCCCAGCTGTGAATTCTGAGTGTAGACAGGCACCGTCCTCCGGCCCAGAGTTAGATGCTTAACTTCCTTTGGGGGGGTGGAGCCTAATTCCCACCCCTCTCCTCAGCATATTCTATTGGCTAGCTCAGGCAGCTCCCTGCTCAGCATGTTGGCTACTGCAAAGTCACTGTGCTCTCTCCAGGCCTTGTAAAGGGAGCCTGGGGCCTACCTCAGGGCTGAGGGTTCCACTGGGCAGCAGGGTACCTAAGTGGGGCCATTGTAATGCAGCCCTGAGTTCCTTTCGGGGATCTGGCCCTTGTGAACTACAGAGACATCTCTGAAAAGGAGGAAGAACCCTCCCCTGGTGTACATAACCCCCCAAAGCACCAGACCATCCTCTCACGCTTTCTCACCTCTCAATAGGGTTGTGAGGGTTAATCCGGGTTTGCACACTCAGATCCTCAGGTGAAAGGGGCTACATAAGTAAAGAGCAGTATTAATAGAATAGCAACACTACGCAGACTGTAAAATCTTCAGGGCAGGGACTGTCTTTTTGTTCTCTTTGTACAGCGCCTAGCACAATGGGTCCTGGTCCATGTCTGCAGCTCCTAAGCATTACTTCAATACGACTAAATAATGACATATTAATATTCCCTTACTTAAGCTACATACTTCTGGTGGCTGAGCAATGTACTTCACTTAATCATGGCATTCCAGTGCTGAGCTCTAACAACTCACATCAAAACTGTGGGAGATCAAGGCCTATCTGCGCAACGGTACAGAGGCACCTAACTCCCACTGGTTAAAATGGGATTTAGACAATTCATTGCCTTTGAAGATCTGGGCGATGGGAGTTAGGCACCTAAATACCTTTGAAGATCTGGGCCCAAGGGCCCAGCACTTCTCAGGATCAGGCCCCAAATGGTAGATGAATCAATCTATTGTTTTTATATAAAATGCAGGCTGACATTTCCAAAGTCCCCTAGGGGATTTGCATACCAACTTCCTATTCATTCTAATGGGAATAGGGTGCTCAAATACTTTAGACAGCTTTAAAATGTTAATCTTTATTAAGAAATATACAAGTAGCCAAGATACTTCCGTTTGAAAAGCAGCTAGTTTGCATGTAGGGCAGCAGCGTTACTTTTTAATTCAGACGGTTACTATGCACACTTAAAAAGATATATTTACACGGCAAACTATCACTATTCCAAGGCAGTAACATACCATATAGCAATCTATTGGTTAAACAACGTGTATTTCAAAATGCACCTGGACACATAAGTAAGAGTATGTAATAAGATCCCTTTGCAGATGGCACGACATTTTAGGTGAATAATATTCATTTTAAGACTTATTGGCAGATTTTAGCAGCAGGCTATAACAGCTACTTCTGGGCCATTATAACCTTGAAGGTAAATAATATGCTTTAAAAAACTTGTCTACATAGCTCTAGCCCCAAATGAACTCTAATAACACGGACGGTGCTGATCAAATAGGGCAGAGATTTTCTTTTCTTTTTGACTTCATGTGAAGTAAAATAATTAGAAATAAACGAATAAAGTTAACAGTAACAATACAAAGTGAGGCAAAATGAACAACATTAAGAGTAACATGTATAGCCAAGGAAAGGAAATATAAATAAAAAAGATTAAACTCTTGGTCCTACTCCTTCAAACATATACATGTATGGAATCCTGATTTAGGCTAGTATTCCCATTGGCATCAATGGAATTACACACGTGAGTAAGGATTACTTGTCTGAGTAATATTATGCCAGATAAGGCCATATATCCTTAATATACAGCACTGTGTCAATCTATTAGTATTCATTATGGGCCAGATTCTGCTACCCTTTGTCATTCGGGATAGACTCATAGACCTGAAGGGCTGGAAGGAACCTCAAGCGGTCTTCTAGTCCAGTCCCCTGCACTCAAGGCAAGACTAAGTATTATCTAGAGTCTAGACCATCCCTGACAGGTGTTTATCTAACCTGTTTGTGAAAAGCTACACAACCTCCCTAGGCAATTTGTTTGAGTGCTTAACTACCCTCATAGGAAGTTTTTCCTGAAGTCTAACTAACCTAAACCTCCTTTGCTGCAATTTAAGCCTATTGCTTCTTGTTCTGTTCTCAGAGGCTAACGAGAATATTTTTTCTCCCTCCTCTTCGTAACAACCTTTTATGTACTTGAAAACGGCTATCATGTCCCCTCTCAGTTGTCTCTTCTCCAGACTAAACAAACTCATTTTTCCCTCCAATTTTTCCTCATAGGTCATGTTTTCTAGAGCTTTAATCATTTTTCTTGCTCTCCTGGGGACTTTCTCCATTTTGTCCACATCTTTCCTGAGATGTGGCACCCAGAACTGGACACAATATTCCAGCTGATGCCTTATCAGTGCAGAGTAGAGTAGAAGAATGACTACTCGTGTCTTGCTTACAACAGTCCTACTAATCCATCCCAGAATGATGTTTGCTTTTTTTGCAACAGTGTTACACTGTTGACTCATATTTAGCTTTCAGTGGCATTCCTTGCACAGCAAGGTACTACTCAGAATGAATAAAGGGAACAGAATCTGGCCCTGTTTTATAATGCCTCATATCAGTGTGGCTGTCCCATTGGTGGCTATATACCAGATCCACAGCTGTGGTCACATCCTCAGCTTGTATAAATTGTCAGCTCAGGAGAAAGCTAAAAAAGTGATGTCTTAAACAGAGAACTCTGGGCTCATTTATTCCATCAAAGTCAAAACACCACCAGCTGAGGATCTGTCCCTTGGTTTCTAATATTGCTGTTTTAAATGAAGTCCAGAAAGACAATAGTTCACATGTACAATAGCTGATCCACCTAGCTGTCTGCTGGGGTTTTTATACCATGCTCATTATTGTGGTGTCCGTTCACCCTAATATTGCAGCACGATGGCTCTTGGAAACCATCCATTGCTATTACAAGGCAGGGCCTGCCACTCTTATACAAATGTAGCTCTGACTGAAGTCAATAGCAGTTCCATGTCTGTAAAAATACAAGGTGAAAACCTCACCCATTGAGGTCAATGGCAAATTCCCACTGATTTCAAGAGGGGGCGGGATTTTGCTCGCAAGATCAATATTACACATAAAGGAGCAGGTTAATAACAGAGTTAAAGCATTAACTGCGAATTTTCTGGTTCTTTCCAGTTTTAGCCAACTCCTTAGCATCATAGTAATGCATTACTTGAAAATTTAATGATTTTAATGTCTGTTTTAACACTTTTATATCTTTTAACAAAATAATTATAAATTCAGTAGAAGAATTAAAGCTGTGTTTCCTCCTTTAAAGGCAATCATAGATGATGTATGTAAGAGTATTGGCTGCAAGTCAAGTCAGCAGAAAGCCAAAATTGAATCGAACTCCACCGCTACAGCTGTGTACAATGGTTTATGCATTTTTTTTATATTGGTTATAAATGAGGCGGAAACTGTGATTGTGCCAATTTTGGAACACCACAGTTCTTCTAAACCACCAAAAATAAATAAATTAATTTAAAAAATAGTGCCACTAGCAGAATTCAAACATATTTATGTGAGTGACTTCTACATTCCAGCGTGTATACCAAAGGAAACCGTGCAAACCTTACTTGCTAATGGAACTACAGCTAGTTAACATATTTTTGCTATATGAAGCTGCCCTAGTACAAAAGTCAGCGCAGTGATTGATTATTGGTATAATGTGAACCTTAAGTAATTGCCCATAAAGCGTGTAGATCTATGCGAAGGAATGAAAGATCCCTCTTTCCATTTGGAACCTAAACACAACAGCGATAAGTAGAGCTGGGTGAAAATTTTCTAAACAAAACATTTTTCCATTGGAACATGCCAATTCGTTGAAATCAAAATGTGTCAGTTGTGAGAAAATATTGTTAAAGAAAAGAAAAGAAACTAACCACTTGGATCAGTTGAATGGAGCATACCATTTAAGCCTTATGGGACCATTTCAATTTTTCCTTTCAAAATGACTTTTCATTTCAAAATGTATTTTAGCTTACATTATAAATTACACCATAATATAGCATTAAAAATTTGGAACTGAAACAAAATGTTTCAATTGACCCCAAACTCATTTTTTTTCAAAATGTTTGTTTCATGGGAAATTTTAGAAATTCTCTGGTTTCATTTCAGTTTGGAATGAAAACACATTTTTCGGAAATGTGGCAATTCCCACATAGCTCTAATGATAAGTGTTGCTGTGCCCCAAACCCACAGTCTAGGAAAGACTGGCCACAAACCTAGATGGGGCAAGATGTGAGTGATACGTAAATTTAATTGGCAACTGCAATTTAACTCTTTTCTCCACAATCTTTCAATGCATGCATTTGCAGCCCTGCTCCCCCAGAGAGCCCTGTTGGAGTCAATGCAGCTCACGTGCAGAGGTCTGCTCACACACATCACTTCTCAGACTCGGGGCCTTAGCGTCTGAATCAAAGCCCATTGAAGTTACTGGAAAGACGCCCACTGATGGGCTTTGGATGGGGTCTTAATAAAGCAAACCCCCCTCTACCTCTGCAGGTCTCCCAGGATAGTAGACTTTCACTGATTTGCACTAATGACTGGGGCTCAGATCCTCAAAGATGTTTAGATGCCAAACGCTCATTGATTTTAGTAAAATCAATGGGATTTAGGTGCCTAAGGCCTGGGCTACACTAGCGGGGGGGTGTGTGTGGGGGGGTTCGAACTAAGATACGCAACTTCAGCTACGCAATATCTTAGTTCTACTTACCTGGCCATCCTCACAGCGGCGAGTCGACTGCCACGGCTCCCCCGTCGACTCCTCTTGCTCCTCCTGCCGAGGTGGAGTACGGGCGTCGATTAGTGGATCGATTTATCACGTCCAGACGAGACGCGATAAATCAATCCTCGATACATCGAACACTACCCGCAGATCCGGGGGGTAGTATAGATGTACCCTAAGTGTGTTTGAGGAGACCCGTTATAAATGACTGATTCTGGAGAAGTAGCGAGGAAGTGAATAAACACAACGAAAGAAATGTACTTTCTTAATTTATGTTGGGACTCTCAATTTCTGACAGTGATGCCCTAGGAGGGAAAACAAATTCAGGGAAATGAATACATAATAACCCTTCTACTATGAGAAGTACATGGATTTCCTCAATATTTACATTCTTCAGAATATGCATCACTGTGTTAGTTAAAATGTTAGACAGTCCAGAATTCTAGGGTAATTCTTAGAGATGACCAGCTCCAGATCCAAACGTCTACCGAACTCTGGAAAAAGTTCTGTTCCGCCTCTGAAACCATCTGCAACATTTCGCAGCTGGGGCGCTTCTCTCGTCAGTACGGATAGCGGGAGCTTGGGGATCACACAGTAACATGTACTGCATGGGAATGCAAAAGAGCACAATGTGTGCTGATTAACACGTCTTCTGGCGTGCAGGCCACTTCAGAGAAACACACGCTAGCTTGAAATGAATGAGTGCCTCTCTTCAGGCTGCCTTCCTATCACCTGTCATTCAGCTGGCTCCCTGAGCTCTGACCACTCTAGAATTGACTCATTTCCACTGTGGAATGAGAGGGAGGCAGGATGCTGTGAACCAATGCAGAAGTCTGCCCTCTTGTGCAATTTGGAGAGACAGAAGGGTCAGGCCAGGAATGATGGCTACCCAGTTCCAGTGGCCAAACATGTCATGGAGGGGTGCACCTGGGCTGATGATACTAACGCAGTATCTACTGCAGGGCTGATACAGAGGCCTGGACGTGGCACTTTGTGGTCTGAGGGTGGAAGAACCCATGCGCCACAATCACAACAGGACTCCCCCGCCCCCCCCCCCCACGTGCCAAGTCCTTTTAGTCAGGCTGGTGGTGGGTTTGGCTCCAAGGTCCTGAGCCAAAGCCCTTTGAGATCAGTGGAAAGATGCCTATTGACGTCAATGAGACGCAAATAGTTAGGTACCCCAAGTGAATAGGTTCAGGGTCCATTTTGCCTCAGGCTGGAGAATGTAGCTAACAGACATCAGTAAGGCTGCAAATCAATTTTTTCCCCAGTTTTTCCACCACAAGGCCTTGTCATTTAAATGCAATTAATGAGATTTATGACCTTCGTATATTGCTGGATTGCAATGCCGTGCAGCGAGTCAGGTTGCTGATCAAATAAAATGAGCATATGCCACTTTTGGGGGGAAGTAGTTGCATTTAATTAAATCACCAACTGGAAACTGGGCATACCTCTGTGTGCCAGTCATTTTGGGCACCACTACAGTGCAAAAGGGCTGATTCTTCAATGTGTAGGCATCTGTACCTGGGCAGAATGGGTGACCAGTGATCCCATTCTGAGCTGGTGGGCTTTATACCCAGTTTGCACTGTAATGAATGATTACCCAAGTTGCAATGCAGTGGAGAATCAGGCTCCCCCTATGAAGTTTCTTTTATAGATTTCAGATTATTATTAGAATCCTTCAAGATCTTTTTCTTGCTTGAGAAATTATTCTTGGATCAACCACATTAACCAATTCAAATCTTTCTGTGGCATTCATACAGCCTCCATTACCACAGTAATTTCTTTATCCTCACCGCACTCCTGTGAGGTAGGGCAGTGCTATTATCCCCATTGTACAGATGGGGAACTGAGGCACAGAGAGACCCAGATCCTCAAAGTTATTTAGGCACCTAACGTCCATTTAACTCAAAGGTGTCTAAATACCTTTGAGGATCTGGGCCTATGTGACTTGTCCAAGGAAACCTTTTGCAGAGCAGGGAATTGAAACCAATTCTTCTGCGTCTAAGGGCAGCACCCCAGTCACTGGACCAGCTTGATTTTTAGCCAAACTTTTGATGCTTTGTCAGTGGTGAGGAATGAAGGGCCATGAAGCCAGATTGTGGCTGTGCAGGGAAGTAAGAGGGTAAACATGTCCCCTTGTTTCTTTGGGGTTCCTACCCAAACCATGGGTAGTGGTGCAAAAGCCCCTGGTGGGTGAAAGGTGTAATTGCAGCGCCTCCGCAGAAGACGCTATTATTTTGCAGGGGGAAAAATCTGTGGGGGACATGAATTCTGCTCTTGTGTTTCTTTTGTTAAAAAAATGGGGGGGGCATGACCCTGTGGCCCCCATGGTTCTGGCACCAGTGTGTAGTGGGCCCTCCATGGGCCCACTACATTGCCCACCCTACATAGGTGGGGGGGAGACACCAAAAATGGCCTTGGCTCCATCCCCTCGATGTGCAAGCCAGTACAGATGCACCAGCATGTATACTGCACTAGGTACTGGCCCAGGGGATGAGGCGGGAACAATCTGCATCTTGGGCTGCTCCTGCAACATCAAGATACCCCTTGCACAGGGCTTGTGGTAAAGTCCCGAGTGACCCCATCGATACTCTGAAATGACCGTGCCATTGCAAACAACAAAATCCACCCAAGCTGTGAGGAGTGTCACTCTCCTTATTACAAATTATCTTGTTTTTCTTAGATACTAAGTTAATGCTCTAACAAAATGGTTAAAAATGTGTCACTTTAAAAGACTGATGTTTCCTATTGTATTTTTTCAATGCCAATTAATTACTTAATTTGTTAGCAGTGGAACACAAGAATAGGCATTGAAAAGCCTGTGCTTTGTGTAGATGCCTTTAATTATGGCTAATTAAATACTGTGGAAGGACCTGATTATACCTCTGAGCATTTCCTAAGCTGGAGAAAGAAACAGGGTCTTGTAGTCTTGCATGCATGTAACAAAAGCAGAACTCAACAACTACATGGCTGTAAAAAGAAAGAAGGGTACAAATTATCAAGAAACACTGGAGGAAGCATTCCGTCCTCAGGACGCGGCTGCCTCCTCCATGGAGAATTATAGACGTTACCACTGTTTGTTTTGGCTATTAGCAGAATCTGGAGTAAACTAGAGTAGGAAGCAGCGCATGCAGCCACTGAAAAGAAACAGCAGTGCCAGTGAGTAAACACAGTCTCAAGGCAAATTGATGTAATGCTCACTAAAGTGAGGAGCAGATTTCCAGATGGCCATTCTACATATGGTTAGGGCTACTGCTCTAGCCAAAACTGCAAAAGAGAGCAGAACACTTTCCAAATGAAATCAGCAGTGACCTTGGAAGATGAAAACTTGCCAGCTCCAGACGTTGCTCTGGTTGTTCGGTTTCTTTCTTTTTTTTCTTCTCCTCTTTATTCCTCGCCAGTGATTGCACCAAAGAACAGAATCCAAAGAGTTGTAACCCAAAACATCTCCCGTCTAAAGAAGGATCGCCACTGTCTGAACCGGTGAAACGTTTCTTTTGAAAGACGTGTCATGCTACCACTTTAAGGAAAGCCTTCCTTGAGATCTTGCAGTTGGCCATGCTGGCAAGCAGATTTATTTTTGGAACCCAACGTGCTGATTGAAGCAGCTTGGTGGTGGTGGTGGTGGTGATGGTCGTGGTGGGGGAATAACAATTAAACACAGTCTATCCATACTGGGACACCACAGCCATGGTGTCTCCTCTATATATTTCATTTTCAGTTCTTATTTATATCAAGGGTGATTCTTCTCTGCATTCATGTCACTCTTTTGCTGGTAACAAGCCCTTTTGAAAGCTATTTTGTTCTGCCTTAATTAAAAGGAGCTGACTAGAGCTGGGTGATGAAACTATGCCATGGGCTTTTGTTTGCTATTGGCCACTCTTGCCTAGCCATTTGGAAGCTGACTTTTGCTGCTGGGCAGCCTGATTGAACTTCTTAATAAATGGCAGGTTCTCAAAGTGTCAGTTACATATATTACAGAACGGGATTGTTAACCCCTGTATCACAAGTGAGCAATCAGGCAGCGAGACTAAATACTTCCGTGGAGTGTTGTCTATCCCTGCCGGGCTGTGCAATTCATTCTAATGATCTTGGGGGCTATACTGGGCTAGCTTCAATGTCAAGCTTTCTAATCTAGAATCTCATTTTGCCATCTTCCTCCTTGTGACATGCAACTGTAAAACATGGTCCACAATACAAGACACACTTGACTACGTTTAAAAGCTAAAGTATCAATGGCACGGTCACTTCTGTTGATGCTGCAGATGTTTTTTGTTTTGCTTTGTTTTTTCTGTCCCAAAAGACTCTCCGGCAGAATGTGCGACATAAATCCTCAATTGCTCCTGCAGTTTTAATCTGGGGAAAGTATGAAAACCAGGGACTTCTGGGTGAAATGCACAACTGCAAAATATGACATGTTGGACAAGTGATTGAGATGGCTTCGGAACATGAAGCATAGCGTCATTCATCAAGTCCAAGTAGCTCATGTTGCAAGAAGCTGTCTACAAAGGATAAGGGGCCAGATTCATTGTAGCCTTACCCCTTATGGATCCGTTTATATATGTGCAAAATGGTACCTTTCTGATTTGGTAACATTCTCCACCCACTCTGCATGGTCTCCGTGGCCAGTGTAAGTGACCGGACAAGGTGCAGACCCTAAGTGAATTGTGCCCCTGATGGAACTCAATGCAGACAGACCTTCTTGGGTTTAGTCAGCTGTTCGCTACCATTGTATTGGAAGGAAATGGCATGGAGATCTTTTTAGCCCTAAGGTGTCATCAAGCTCCAATAGATCAATGTTTCCCAACATTTGCAGGTTGGTGACCCTCAAAGTTGAACATTTCATGGCCCCCGGCGCCCCCGCCATTCACTATAAGAGTAAAGAATATCTCAATGACAATGACAATACTGTATAATTTCTCTCTCTGTGGGTATGTCACCACTGCGATAGAAATTCCTTGGCACCGAGCCTCAGAGCCCAGATCAGCTGACTCGGGCTTGCAGGGTTTTGGCTGCAGGGCTAAACATTGCAGTGTAGACGTTTGGGTTCAGGCTTGAGCCTGGACTCTGAGACCGCGCCCCCTTCACAGGATCTCAGCCCATGGGCTCCAGCCTGAGCCAGGCGAGCCTGAGTCAGCTGACCCAGGACAATCACAGCCCTGCCACGGGTCTTTTATTGCAGTGTAGATGTACACTAAGTGTTTCAAGAGGTTGACACAGAATACTTGACCGTGATGGGTAAGGATGTGCAGGGAGTCATGGAGCGAGCTGGTCGGAAACAATTGCCTCCATACACATGAAAGGGGCGGAGTTACTCAGTTACTAAGAGTTGACCTCACAAACTTTGAAGGCTTTGGCCATCCCCAAAGAGGTTCTGGATATTTTCTTTGCTTTGCTTTAGAAATTGAATATTAGAATATCGTGATTTTTCCCCAATAGCCTTTCATGACCCCTTTGTGGGTTGAAACCCATCAGTTGAGAAACACTGCAGTAGATCAGTATGGTGCTATTCTAACTTTGCAATGTATTCCCCAGTGTCACCCGCACCGCTTCCCCAATTAAAAATATTGTTGGCAAAAAAATACAAAGCTGCAGTCAAATCAGCACGTACAACTGCCGGTTTGCTATAAACTCTCCTGTGTAACTATACCGTTCAGTAAGTATGTCCCAGGGCAATCCACATAGCCTTAAACAGTGCAAGCCAGTGTGCCAATGGAGACACACTGATTTACACCACCTGAGGATTTGGCCCATGGTTATACAGGAACACATTTAGCCAGGGCTCTATCATTAACAAACCTAAGAAGTTGTCCTTGAAAATATACAGTGGCCCTGATTCTCATTTATGCTAAGTCGCCTTTATACTGCCAGAGCAGTATAAAGCGACCATGAATGTAAATGAGAATTAGGCTGCAGTGCCTCACTATTACTCTACACTTCAGTATCCTCCATGCAAAAGGTGTGATGCCTTCAAGCACTATTGCTTTAAATAAGGCACATTTGAGGTTGAGAGACGACTGCCTGTTTGCTGAGTGCAGTGTCTGATCCAGTCTGCTGTTGCATATCTGGAAGTCGAATAGCATCACACTTGGACCTGCCAAGCCTGGTTACTGTTAGTGCTTCCAATTACCAGCCGTCTACTCCAATCTCATTTTTGGCTTCACAATCAGACTGATGATTTATTTAACCTGAATTTAGAAGCGGCGCTTTTGTTTGATCCAACGTGAGCTTGGTGCTGGGGTAGAATGCCAGGAGCAGGCAACCTTTCCTAGATCACACTAAGTGCAAATAACAGTGCCTACACGCATTCAGAAAACTGCTGCTGTGCGTAACGGAGAACGGCTGGGTTGGGAAAGCACCATCTGTCATTGGGAACTTCAGGGATTTTGTTAATATTCAGTGTGCAGAGTCCTAACGAGGCACTGCACATTTTTCAAAGGTCACTGCTCTGTTGTGAAGACTCTGTTGCACTAGAGCAGTGGGACTCAACCTTTTCCATGCCGTGACACCAGGTCACGGCAGAGAAATGGTGCGAGACTCCTTGCCCATAATTTCAGGCGGCCCCCTCTTAGCTAGCCTTAAAGAACCTGGGAGGTTAGATTGCAACCCTTCTGGAGTTGTTTGCAGGGCCGATGATACCATTAAGGCAAACTAGGCGGTTGCCTAGGGCGCCAAGATTTGGGGGCGCCAAAAAGCGGTGCCCCCCATTTTTTTATAGCGTTCCTGGGCTGGGCTGCCAGCGGCCCGCTGACACGTGTGGCTCAGACTCCCTCTCCCAGCGCAGCGGCCGCTCCATGCAATTATTGTCATTGCTGGCGGGGGCGGCGTGCTTGGGGAGGGGGTGTAGCAGAGGTGAGCTGGGGTGGGGAGCCCTGCGGCACCCCTCCTCCCGTGGCAGCTCCCCACCCCCCCGGCCCGGGGAGCCATGCGGCAGCTCCCCACCCCAGCTCATCTCTGCTACGCCCCCTCCCCGAGCACGCGGTCGCCGCTCCACTTCTCCCGCCTCCCAGGCTTGTGGCACCAAACAGCTGATTGGCGCCGCAAGCCTGGGAGGGGAGGAGAATTAGAGCGGGGGCGGCATGCTCGGGGAGGAGGCCAGGGCCGGCTCTAGGAATTTGGCCGCCGCAAGCAGCCAAACAAAAACAAACAAACAAACAAAAAAGCCGCGATCGCGATCTGCGGTGGCAATTCGGCGGAAGGTCCTTCGCTCCGAGCAGGAGTGAGGGACCGTCCGCCGAATTACCGCCGAACAGCTGGACGTGCCGCCCCTCTCCGGAGTGGCCGCCCCAAGCACCTGCTTGGTAAGCTGGTGCCTGGAGCCGGCCCTGGAGGAGGCGGAGCAGAGGTGAGCTGGGGTGGGGAGCCGCATGGCTCCCCGGGGGGGGGAGCTGCCGCGGGGGGGGGGGAGCTGCCACAGGGCTGGGGGGGGGGGCGCAAGGTGGAAGTTTCGCCTAGGGCGCGAAACTTCCTTGCACCAGCCCTGGTTGTTTGGGACCCGCAGGTTGAGAAACCAGGCCCTACAGCAAGTACCTGGATGTACCACCGCCCTCTACTGGATGGAATTAGAGCTGCTTCTCTGTTTGCAGCAGGTCTTAGTAGTCTAAGCAGCATCCCTTTTCACTCAAATAGGAACGTCCTGGGCTTTCAAAACAGGATGCTCTGACTTGTATCCCTGCTGCCACTGTGAAGTTCTGAGTGGCATTTAGGGTGATTTAGATGCCCATTATTTGGTAGCATCTAGAGGTTCCAGTCAGGGATCAAGCCCCACTGTGCTAGGGACTGTACATGTACATACAAAAAAGAGACAGTCCCAGCCCCAAAGAGCTGGTTTGTTACTCTGTTAAGTAGGTATAGACTGCTTTAACTAACATAAAGAAAAAGCCAGGGGTGAGGACTGATGCTGTAGTCACTTATTTCTAGAAATCCAGTGCACCTCAAGGCAAACCAAGGTATAGTGGAAATACTGGTGAAGCAGAGAATACATAGGTCCCTGCTAAATAGCCATTGCACTTTACACCAAAATAAAGAAATTGAGGTTTGCTGTTATAAGGTTGCATTTCCAGACTCCTGTGAATTCCCTCTCCAGAATGGGTTGCAAAACCAAGAGCTTTTGACATTAAAATGCAATTTCTGCCGACGCCATCGGGTGCTGCATTATGTAGGTCATGAAATGGTAGGGTATTCCCATTTTCCCACCTGTCTTATCCTTTCTTATCTCCACCACGCAGGGCTACTGCTTCACCTCCCCCTGCTATTCGCTGGTGGTATTAGGACTGGACGTATCCTACAGCTCCAGCAGGAAAAAAAGAACAGCTTATTTTTTCCCCTGCAGTGGATCTGGCTTCTCCAGAGCATAAAGAGAAAAGCCTTTGGGTGTCGTGCTGAAATTCTGTCTTGCAGCCTTTAGGTGTATTAATCAACACAGCGTTCCTCTGGTCTGAGGAGGCAGCCCCTTGGTCCCAGCTATCCTGAATGGTAGGGGAGCTAAACACTAGGGGCCCACCCTGCAGCTGGTATAAATTGGCTGACTCTGCTGATTTCCCCCAGCTGAGGACCTGGCCCTGGAAATTCAGCTTTTCCTCTTTAATTTCAAAGCTATTATAAAATCAGACACAGGGCTGGGTCCTCAGGTGGTGTAAACTGGTGTATTTGCACTGGAGTTAATAGAACTATGCTAGTGTACACCAGCTCAGACAAAATACAGTTGAAAAAGGTGGTTTCTGTGCTGCATGTAGTGACTAAAAGTAATTGCCGGTATAACAGAAAGGTTTCTGTTTTTAATCACAGTTTTTTCCTAGTCCTTTATAATTACTGCTCCTCATTTCCTGTAACGCATTTCTTGTTTGTGTGACACTGCTTGAAAAGTAACCAAAAATTATCTCTCGAACCTTCGCTTGCAGCATTATCAGGGCATGAGAGCCCTATGCAAATCAACGGCGGGGTGTCAAAGAAAGGCAAACTAAATCCTTTCATTAATTTTTGGCATCTGATGACCTGATCTGTAACCCAATGAGTATATCTGCAATTACTATGCTGTACTGAAATTGGTATTTTGACCCCACTGCCAGCATGCATTCTACTTCTCACTTACTGGGGATTAACAATGAGGCATCAGATCCTGCAGCCCTTACTCCTGCCAGCAATCCTTACTCCTGGGAGGATCCCACTGACTTCAAAGAGTCTGCTCCAATGTGGAACAGCTACCTGTGAGAGTATGATGTTGCAGGATTGGGCCCTCTAAGAACTAGCAGCCAGGGCTTACAGGGGAAGAATCTGTATAATCAAACCCATTGATTTAAAAGATTCATTGTGCTCCTCCTGCACTTGAAAGACTGCAAATTGACTGCAGTAGATTTGCTCCACTCTACTCCGCTACAGAATGAGGACTCAATCAGGGGGATTGCTTGCTCCCAGTTTCTGAGGCTAAGAGATGAGAGGGGGAAGGAGGGTCATTGCTTTATTCTGCATCACAAGTGAGAAACTAGAAACCTGGTAAATGCCGTGACTTTGGCTATTAAGATTCAGAAATACAGAGGCAATATTAAACCGGGATTCTGAAACCTACATCTCCTGTCATTTTTCATGTGTTTTAATTGGGCAAGATGTAATTAAAGGCACAGTTGCCGTGGCACATAATAAAAACTCTTTTCCTACATACATTCTGAGGGTCCAATCCAGTAAAATGCCCAATTCTGCAAGTACCCTCAGCTCCCACCAGCTGTAATGGAAAGGGAGGAGGCCTGGCATCTGGCAGGATGGGGCTAGTTAGATAGAAAGTATCAGAGGGGTAGCCGTGTTAGTCTTTGTTGCTTTTTGGATAGAAAGGATATTTTTGCTCCTGCTGAGCCTAGCTGAGTTATGAGGTGCAAAACTATCTAGGTAAAACTGAGAGCTGAGTGGGAAAAGATTTTCCCATCTTGGAAGGATTTTTAAGACTTTGAACAAATTTTCTGCCCTGAATCAGGAAGAAAAGTTGAAATCTCGTCAGTTGTTCTGACTTGAAAATCCATAACAAACAAACAAAAATCAGAACATGTTGTTTTGATTTCAATCTTTATTATTCTTTACACCTTTACTGTAATTTAACATCCAGTTTGAAATGAAAAGTCATCCCACCCCCCCAAAACTCAACTTTTTCATTTACAAAATGTCTAAACGTGACGTTTTGACAATTTCAAAACTTATTTCCCAAAATGTTGCAAAACGGGAAATTTGTCAAAACCGATCCGTCAAAGAATCGGCATGTTCTGACCAAAACAAAGAAACAAACAAATGAAAACCTTTCCTTGAAAAATTCCCAACTGCTGCTAGTACATACACCTGATTTTCAACATTTCCAGACAACTTTTTGTGTTTGCATTCATGTCCCTTTACTGATTTGCACACAGTAAATTCCCTCCTATAGATGCCTTTATCTTCACTATGTAAATAGATCTACAGAACCTCTTCCCCTTATTCAAACAAACAACAGGTCCTCTACCAAAACAAAACTAATGAGCAATAAAACTTTTTTAATTGATGCTGACCTGGGACAAAAATGTTGCTTATTTTGAATATAATGATGAGCTAGATCCTCAGGTGGTGTAAATCAGAGTTATGCCAATCTACACCAGTTGAGGATCGGGCCCATATATACATATTTTCCAAATCTTCATTGCATTCCTCATAGATAATTACAATTTAAGAAATATATACCTCTGTGCACAATATATAGGATCAAAACATGACAGCATTGTGATTTGTGTAGGCAGATTTGACAGTCTTTCCATATTTACTTGGATGGTGAGATGACATATAATTTACATTCAGGGCCTTCTTGGTAAGAGTGAGAATGAGTTATTTGTTTGCTGAACGCATATCTGTTGGTGGATTGGCCATGGATAAGCTGTATTTATTATGACTATATTTGTTAGGCAGGGGCGGCTCTAGGCACCAGCAAAGCAAGCAGGTGCTTGGGGCAGCCCATTTGCAGGGGCGGCAGGGATCCAGCCTGGGAGCTGAGAACCAACAGAGGGCCCTGGGAGCTGTAGTTCCTTGGTTAGCTCCCTGCCTATACAGCCAGCCCTGGAGCAGGGAAAGAACTACCTTTCCCAGCATTCCCTTGGCCATTACCAACAGGAAAGGGAGGTGGAGGGAGTGAGGTAGCTGAAACCTCATGCTGCAGCTTGCTGTGAATGGAGAGCTCACTGCTAGAGCGGGGTGGCACTGTGAACGGGGAACAAGTGTGCCCAAGGAGTAGAAGGCTTTGGCCCAGATACCCCCTTCAGAAGACATCCCCAGACTGGATTAGGGATACTGGTGTGGCCTCACCTTGCAGCCCCCAAAGAAAGAATTGGGTGGACTAAATGGACAGTGCCCCTCTCTATCTGAAGCCTAAGCAAGGGAGGTACGTGGATCCCACTAGAATTTAAAATGAAAAGTAAGGGAGGGGAGGCTCTACTGGACCTGGGCAGCTTTAGATACAGAACCAGGCACATAGGAGGATTTCCACGTCTGAGCCATGGAAGCATAAAATGATTTTTCCTTTCCAGATTTAGCTAATATTCAGAAAGGGAATCTAGCACCTGCCTTCCAGATTTGAACACCTCAACATTCAGGAGTGCTCAAGCTCAGTTTGGGCCCCTTTGTGTGTGTGGGGGGGTAGAGCCCAGGGCTGGGGCGGCAGGGGGTGCGGGTGGGGAGAGCCCAGGGCTGGGGCGGCAGGGGGGTGGGGGGAGGCCCAGAGCTGGGGTGGCAGGGGGATGCGGGGGGTAGCCCAGGACTGGGGTGGAGGGCAGCCAAACATTATAAGAAGCAGTCTTATAATATGCTTCCAGATATCCTCCAATCACACAAGCTGAAAATTGTTCCACTTTACTAGAGTTCTGTAACCATATGGGAACCAATCCTGTCTGTGTTCTGTGCACATCTAAAATTCCTGCTCAATGACCTGCCCTGGGAGCGAGTTACCAGTGACCCAGGGCTGCGGCGGAAGGAGGGTACAGTTGACAGGGGAGAGCCCAGAGCTGGGGCGGCAGGGGGTGCAGGTGGAAGGGGGAGAGCCCAGGGCTGGCGCAGCAGGAGGTGTGTGGGTGGGGGGCACTGGTGGGGGGAAAGGGGGGAGCCCAGAGCTGGGGCAGCAGGAGGTGCGGGTGGGGGGAGAGTCTAGGGCTGGGGCGGCAGGAGGTTTGTGGGGGGGGGCACTGGTGGGGGGGAAGGGAGAAGCCCAGAGCTGGGGCGGCAGGGGGTGTGTGTGGGGGGGGTAGAGCCCAGGGCTGGGGCGGCAGGGGGTGCGGGTGAGGAGAGCCCAGGGCTGGGGCGGCAGGGGGGTGGGGGGAGGCCCAGAGCTGGGGCGGCAGGGGGATGCGGGGGGTACCCCAGGACTGGGGTGGGGGGCAGCCAAACATTTTTTTGCTTCGGGCGGCAAAAAACCTAGAGCCGGTCCTGCTGTTAGGTATGATGTGCATTGCTTAATATTATCTCTTGCTGCTTCGGTGTTCCAGTCTTTGTGTGTCTGTTTTGTGTGGGTTCTGAATTTTAGGGCCATCTTTTTAACTTTCTAAAACTTGAATGCAAAATTAAATGACAAGAATATAAAGAGAAAATTTTTTAAATGATTTTAAAAATCCATTAGGTCCTTTGGTAATTTATGTTGGAGCCTATGTTGAAGGTAGGGGCTATACCAGAGGTGGGCAAACTACGGCCCGCGGGACACATCCGGCCCGCGGGACCATCTTGCCCAGCCCTTGAGCTCCCAGCCAGGGAGGCTAGCCCCTGGCCCCGCCGGCCCCCCTCCCTGCAGCCTCACGTCGGGGGGGTGGAGGTTGGATAAGGGGCAGGAGGTCCCGGGGGACAGTCAGGGGACAGGGGGCGGTTGGATGGGGCAGAGGTTCGGGGGGGGGGGCGGTCAGGGGACAGGGAGCGGGGGGGTTGGATAGGGGGTGGGGACCTGGGGGGCAGTTAGGGGCAGGGGTGTGGATAGGGGTTGGGGCAGTCAGGGGACAGGGAGCAGGGTGGGTTGGATAGGGGGTGGAGTCCCAGGGGGTGGTTGGGGCGGGGGTCCCGGGAGGGGGCGGTCAGGGGACAGGGAGCAGGGGGGGTTGGATAGGGGGTGGGGACCTGGGGGGCAGTTAGGGGCAGGGGTGTGGATAGGGGTTGGGGCAGTCAGGGGACAGGGAGCAGGGGGGTTGGATAGGGGGTGGAGTCCCAGGGGGTGGTTGGGGCGGGGGTCCCGGGAGGGGGCGGTCAGGGGACAAGGAGCAGGGGGGGTTGGATGGGGCAGAGGTTCGGGGGGGGCGGTCAGGGGACAGGGAGCAGGGGGGGTTGGATAGGGGGTGGGGACCTGGGGGGCAGTTAGGGGCAGGGGTGTGGATAGGGGTTGGGGCAGTCAGGGGACAGGGAGCAGGGTGGGTTGGATAGGGGGTGGAGTCCCAGGGGGTGGTTGGGGCGGGGGTCCCGGGAGGGGGCGGTCAGGGGACAAGGAGCAGGGGGGGTTGGATGGGTTGAGGGTTCTGAGGGGGGCAGTCGGGGTGAGAAGTGGGAGGGAGCGGATAGGGTGCGGGGGCCAGGCTGTTTGGGGAGGCACAGCCTTCCCTACCCGGCCCTCCATACAGTTTTGCAACCCAGCTGTGGCCCTCGGGCCAAAAAGTTTGCCCACCCTTGGGTTATACTGAGAAATGCTCATGCAATATTGCTATGATTAACCTTGTTCTGTTATGAGGTTCATCAGCTACCCACACCTACATAGGGCCAAATCCTGAAGTCCTGGCTCAGTCTTTTCTCCCGTAGAGAAGCAGCTTGTTCCAGTAGATAGACTACACTGGGTTCTATTCCTATCTCTGCCACTGACCTACTCTGTAACCACGGGCAAGTCATTTCTCATCTCTGCATCTGTTTCTTCTGCCTATCTTTGCCCATTTAAACTGTAAGCTCTTCAGGGCCGGGAATGTCTCTCACTCTGTGCATGCACAGCACCAAGGACAAAGGGAGCTTTATCTCAGTTGGGGTCTCTGGATGCTATCTGTTATGTTTCATGGCATATACAGAAGTTAGATAAGAACCTAAATTGCTCTTGCTGGAAGGTTCAGAATGATAAAACAGGCAGTATGCCTCTGCTGCAGCTGGGAACGTGCTTCCCGGCTCGAGTAGACAGATTGGCCCTAGCTCTGCTCAAACTCGTGCTAAAAATAGCAGTGTAGCAGTAGTGGCCTGGACAGCAGCTGGTACTAGCACCCGAGTACAAACCTGCCCAGACCCCCTAGATAGGTACTCAGGTGGTTAGCCTGAGCTATTGCACGTACTTCCTTGGAGTGCACTGAGCTAGTGCGTCTGGCTACTTGAACTGGGAAGCACACTCCCAGCTCCAGTGGAGACATACCCAGAGAGAACCAAAGCAGGCTGCATCCTAAAACAGAGAGGTAAAACTCACCCTGCCTTACTCTCCGTTGGCCAGCTGCTGGCTGACTGCTGAGACCGAGAATTGCTGGCTTCCCTACAGAGCCCCCTAGCCTGCAAACAGGACCAGGAATCCCCCCTGCCCCGCCACACACACTCACACTCTGAAAGTGATAGCTTGCAATTCCAACACAGTCCTCAATCCACCAGCCTCCCGTGGTCACATCATCATAAAAGTTACCACTCCCTATGACATCAGTGAGAGCTTTTCCCATGCAAGGACTTGGGGAGGCCTGCGGGAAGACTCTGCAGGCTCCTGGGGAACTGTACATTCCTCCAAGGGAAGCCCAAATGAAAACAACATTCCCTCTTCTTTACCCCATGTTTTTATACGCACATTAGGATGACCAAGCCCAGGCATCTGAATCTTGCCCAGCTTTGCTTGGCATAAGCCTGGAGGAATTCAATTCAGTGAAACAGAGGCCCCTCAGCATTCCATTCCACCAATGACACCTTGACATCAACCAATTATTGCAGCACGGAGCGGATGAAAACCCCCACAGGGAGCGGAGGAGGATGTGAGCTAACCCAAAGGGCGAGGGGTTGGGCCAACGCGCTGGAGTGAAATCGATGACGATGATTCATTGCAACTGGCATGCCTTTGAGCAGCAAGGGAGTGGCGTTCCCCATGTTGCCATGCTGCAACTGTCTCTGTTTCCCACCCCAATGTCTTTGTGTGCTTTATTTTCATGTTTTCAGCCTCTCAGCGCTTCAATAACTGGCCGGTGTCCAGGTGTCGGTTTTGGAACGGAATGCTGAGGGGCCTCTCTTTCACTTAATTAATTTCCTGCAGCAAAAAGTGCAACTCGCTTGGCACGTTACGAGCTGATGAAAAGAAAAAAATTAAGAGGAAAATTGTCACTTGCATATACTTGCACATATATGTAGTACAAAGTTAACCACATTCATTCACCTGCAGCAAAGGAGCATCCCCTCCATAACTTACTTGCCAAGCTTTTCCCTGGGCAGGAAGAAGTGCTGTTACAAATTGCGAGTCCCTCTGGAAAACCAGTTCCACAAAGCTCACAAGCTTTCTGCTCTACTTGGGAGATGTCCTGTCTGGGAGACTATGCTCTTCCTCTGTGAGCACGTCAGGGTTTGGGATGAAAGACGCACCTTAAAAACATGTTTAAACTCCCACTAACCAAGCCAGTGGGAGTTCTGCAAGGTTAAGAACCAAGGAAGCTGCTTAAACGTATGATAATGTCCAGAACAAGATTACTGGAATGATCTCATTCTAAATGGTGTGTGGGCGGACGAGTGAGAATAAGACAGAAGCCCAGGTCTGAAATTAGTGACTGTACCAGGGACTCAGAGAGGATGGAGAGAAAACTTCTAAGTGCGTTTTTCATTCTAATTTCTCCCAAACTCACTTAGCTCTAATCTTTAATTCATATTTTTATTCTATTCTCTTTGTGCCAGAAACTCCCTATTTCATGTAAAGGGAGCACCTCAGACATCAATTATTCGACATCTCAATCCCTTTTACGTTCTCTGTTCTACATATAAGTAGGCACCAATAAGAGGCATTAAACATTCATTAAATTAGAAATACATGAAACCCGCCTCTGCAGCTCTTTTCATACAGCTATGACTAATAATCCAAACCCGGTGGAGGAGCCAAGTAAACCCTTCTGTAATTCTTTCAGAAAGCTTGACCACTAGAGCATCTTTCATAGTTTGTCTCTCAGTCATAGACATTAGATTCAATGGCCAGATCCGTAGCTATTGTAAATCAGTGTAGGTCTATTAGCTTCAATGGGGCTGCACTGATTTTCACCAGCTGAGGATCTGGCCCTAGGTCTCTAAGGCAGCCAAATGGTTTGCAGTAGCATAATTGGATACAAACATCGTTCATACTCTTCTAAATTACACTGATGATTTGATTGCCCTGGGAATAATAATGACACGCCTGCTTTCATTTTAGTCCCTTCTGAACTGCTCCTGTTCTGTCAGTGTACCTGTGCTCCCAACCTGAGCTTGATGTACATGGTTCAGAAGTACTGCCCTGGAGATCGGGAGATGGTGGAATCTGAAGACTCTTCTCAGTGTGAAGGATTAACAGTGATTCCCAAGTTTTTACACAAAGTTTCAACAAAGTTGTCCCATGGGCTTTTTTCAACCTGTATTTCTTACCACAGCAAGGAATCCTAGCATATACTGCATATTTCCCAGATCCTCAGCCTCTCTTTTCTGGATCAGTTCTTTGCCTACCACACTAATCCACACACTTTTGGTTAAAGCAGTTCAATAGGCCAAATCCTTAGCTGTTGTAAATTAAAGTGGCTCCATTGACTGCAATTCACACCAGATGAGGATCTGGCCCAGTTTTTCTTTGGGGGTTTACCTGTTCATTGCTAACAACAATTATGACTTGCATACATATAAATGGTTGTTTTCTTCTATGGCTTTAAGTGTATGCAAATATGCTTCCAGAGTGACTGAAGATTCTACCATCCCAGCTAGCACCTTGGATTCAAACACCATAGGAGAGACAGGGGATACCAATAAGTAAAGGACATTCTCTATCTGTTCCTTTTAGTCTTGCCACAGCCCTAGTGAAAAATTAATTGGCCACCAACTACCTAGCCTTTTAAATGGCATTGCCTTGCTATCTACAGCAGGGAAAATTCTTGCGCGTATCCTCTTAAACCAATTATTTCCCCTTGCTGAGGAAATATTGCCGGAATCTCAGTGTGGTTTTAGACCATACCGGGGGATAACTGACATGATCTTCGTTGCACGCCAAATCCAGGAAAAATCTCGGGAGCAAAATCAGGACCTGTATCTGGCTTTCATCGATTTAACAAAGGTCTTTGACTCTGTCAATCCCGAAGCCCTGTGGAAGGTGCTGGCCAGATTTGGCTGCCCTCCACAATTTATTAAGGTCCTAAGGCTTCTCCATGATCAGATGACTGCCACAGTTCTCTGTAATGGCCTTGAGATGGAACCTTTGGTCATCAAAACTGGGGTTAAGTAAGGATGCATTGTTGCCCCAACCCTGTCTTCCATCTCTTTAGCAGTCATTTTGGTCCTCGTTAAAGATCACCTCCCCAATGGAGTTGACATTCAATATAGAATGGATGGGCAGCTCTTTAATCTTTGACATCTCCGCTCAAAGTCTAAAGTCTTCAGGGCGTCCATTACTGATCTTCAGTACGCTGATGATTGTGTCATCTTCGCGCACACTGAAAATGATCTTCAGTCCATACTGGATTTTCTTGCAAAAGCTTACTGAAGCCTAGGACTCTCACTCAATATTGAGAAGACTAAAGTGCTCTATCAACCCGCTTCAGGCCTTGCACATGACCCACCACAAATCACCATCGAGGGTCAGACTTTGGACACAGTTGAGCACTTTTGCTACTTCGGTAGCCAACTTTCTCAAAATGCAAAAATCAACTGGTCTACACTACGAGTTTAGGTCGACTTTAGCAGCGTTAAATCGAATTAAGCCTGGACACGTTCACACGACGAAGCCCTTTCTTTCGACTTAAAGGGCCCTTTAAACCGGTTTCTTTACTCCACCTCCGACGAGGGGATTAGCGATAAAATCGGCCTTAGCGGGTCGGAACTGGGGTAGTGTGGACGGAATTCGACGTTATTGGCCTCCGGGAGCTATCCCACAGTGCTTCATTGTGACCGCTCTGGACAGCACTCTCAACTCAGATGCACTGACCAGGTAGACAGGAAAAGGCCCGCGAACGTTTGAATTTCATTTCCTGTTTGCTCAGCATGGAGAGCACAGGTGACCATGCAGAGCTCATCAGCACAGGTAACCGTGATGGAGTCCCAGGATCGCAAAAGAGCTCCAGCATGGACAGAACGGGAGGTACGGGATCTGCTCGCCATATGGGGAGATGAATCAGTGCTAGCTGAACTCCGAAGCAGTAAACGAAATGGCAAAATATTAGAAAAGGTCTCCAAGGCCATGAAGGACAGAGGCCATAACAGGGACGCACAGCAGTGCCGCGTGAAAATTAAGGAGCTACGGCAAGCCTACCACAAAGCCAGAGAAGCAAACGGAAGGTCCGGGGCAGAGCCGCAAACATGCCGCTTCTACGCGGAGCTGCATGCCATTCTAGGGGGTGCAGCCACCACTACCCCAACCGTGTGCTATGACTCCCTCATTGGACAAACACACAGGGAAGCGGGTTCGGGGTACGAGGAAGATGAGGATGGAGATAATGTAGATAGCTCACAGCAGCAAGGTAGCGGAGAAACCGGTTTCCCCAACAGCCAGGATATGTTTATCACCCTGGACCTGGAACCAGTAACCCCCGAACTCACCCAAGGCGTGCTCCCAGACCCTGAGGGCACACAGGGGACCTCTGGTGAGTGTACCTTTGTAAATATTACACATGGTTTAAAAGCAAGCGTGTTTAATGATTTATGATTAATTTGTCCTGGCAATCGCGGCCAGTACAGCTACTGGAAAAGTCTGTTAACGTGCATGGGGATGGAGCGGAAATCCTCCAGGGACATCTCCAGAAAGCTCTCCTTCATGTACTCCCAAAGCCTTTGCAAAAGGTTTCTGGGGAGGGCTGCCTTATCCCGTCCGCCATGGTAGGACACTTTACCATGCCAGGCCAGTAGCACGTAGTCTGGAATCATTGCATAACAAAGCATGGCAGCGTATGGTCCCGGTGTTTGCTGGCATGCAGACAACATCCATTCCTTATCGCTCTTTGTTATCCTCAGGAGAGTGATATCATTCACGGTCACCTGGTTGAAATGGGGCGATTTTATTAAGGGGACATTCAGAGGTGCCCGTTCCTGCTCTGCTGAACAGAAATGTTCCCCGCTGTTAGCCACGCGGTGGGGGGGAGGGGTGAAGTGATCATCCCAGAGAATTGGGTGTGGGGGGGGGGGTTAGTTGGGTTTGTGCTGCATGTTAACCCGGAAACCGCAGCCCCTCCTTTTACATTGCAAACCCATTTTAAATGGCCAATCCAATGGGTGCTTGATATGGGAAATGAGGGCGCTGCTGTTTGAAACCATTCCCACATGTTAAGAAGGTTAAAAAAGCCAAAAGACTGTGGCTTACCATGGCTGCCTGCAAGCCGAAATCTGTTGCCTGGCACTGCGTGAGTGATCTCTCACACCAAACCGGCAGGCCCTCAATATAAGAGGAAAAATGTGACCTTGTAACGAAAGCACATGTGCTGTGTAATGTGAACAGCAAAATTTAACGTGAAAGAGTGTACCCATTGTTCTCTAAAATGTGTCTTTTTTAACCACCTCTCCCTTCTCCTCCACCAGCTGCAAATGTTTCTCCTTCACAGAGGCTAGTGAAGATTAGAAAGAGAAAACGGAGGACGCAGGACGATATGTTCATGAAGCTCCAGATGTCCTCCCACGCTGAAAGAGCACAGCAGAATGCGTGGAGGCAGTCAATGTCAGACTACAGAAAAGCACAATATGAACGAGAGGAGAGGTGGCGGGCTGAATCGCGGGATGAACAGAGCAAGTTGCGGGCTGAAGATGATAGGTGGCGTCAGCTTGCAGACAGAAGGCAAGAGTCGATGCTCCGGCTGCTGGAGCATCAAACTGATATGCTCCAGCGTATGGTTGAGCTGCAGGAAAGGCAGCAGGAGCAGAGACCACCGCTACAGCCCCTGTGTAACCAACAGCCCTCCTCCCCAAGTTCCATAGCCTCCTCACCCAGACGCCCAAGAACACGGTTGGGGGGCCTCCGGCCACCCAGTCACTCCACCCCAGATGATTGCCCGAGCATCAGAAGGCTGGCCTTCAATAAGAGTTAAAGTTTTAAACTGCAGTGTGTCCTTTTCCTTCCCTCCTCCCCCACCCATCCCGGGCTACCTTGGCAATTATCCCCCTAGTTGTGTGATGAATTAATAAAGAATGCATGAATGTGAAGTAACAATGACTTTATTGCCTCTGCAAGCGGTGCTCGAAGGGGGGAGGGGAGGGTGGGGTGGTTGGTTTACAGGGAAGTAGAGTGAACCGGGTGGGGGGGGGCGGAGGGTTCATCAAGGAGAAACAAACAGAAGTTTCACACCGTAGCCTGGCCAGTCACAAAACTCGTTTTCAAAGCTTCTCTGATGCGCACCGCGCCCTGCTGTGCTCCTCTAACCGCCCTGGTGTCTGGCTGCGCGTAATCAGCGGCCAGGCGATTTGCCTCAACCTCCCACCCCGCCATAAATGTCTCCCCCTTACTCTCACAGATATTGTGGAGTGCACAGCAAGCAGCAATAACAATGGGGATATTCTTTTCGCTGAGGTCTGAGCGAGTCAGTAAGCTGCGCCAGCGCGCTTTTAAACGTCCAAATGCACATTCCACCACCATTCGGCACTTGCTCAGCCTGTAGTTGAACAGGTCCTGACTCCTGTCCAGGCTGCCTGTGTACGGCTTCATGAGCCATGGCATTAAGGGGTAGGCTGGGTCCCCAAGGATCACGATAGGCATTTCAACATCCCCAACGGTTACTTTCTGGTCCGGGAAGAAAGTACCTTCCTCCAGCTTTCGAAACAGAGCAGAGTGCCTGAAGACGCGAGCATCATGTACCTTTCCCGGCCATCCCACGTTGATGTTGGTGAAACGTCTCTTGTGATCCACCAGGGCTTGCAGCAGCATTGAAAAGTACCCCTTGCGGTTTATGTACTCGGTGGCTTGGTGCTCCGGTGCCAAGATAGGGATATGGGTTCTGTCTATGGCCCCACCACAGTTTGGGAATCCCATTGCAGCAAAGCCATCCACTATGGCCTGCACGTTTCCCAGAGTCACTACCCTTGATATCACCAGGTCTTTCATTGCCCTGGCAACTTGGATCACAGCAGCCCCCACAGTAGATTTGCCCATTCCAAATTGATTCCCGACTGACCGGTAGCTGTCTGGCGTTGCAAGCTTCCACAGGGCTATCGCCACTCGCTTCTCAACTGTGAGGGCTGCTCTCATCCTGGTATTCTGGCGCTTCAGGGCAGGGGAAAGCAAGTCACAAAGTTCCATGAAAGTGCCCTTACACATGCGAAAGTTTCACAGCCACTGGGAATCGTCCCACACCTGCAACACGATGCGGTCCCACCAGTCTGTGCTTGTTTCCCGGGCCCAGAATCGGCGTTCCACGGCATGAACCTGCCCCAGTAACACCATGATTTCCACATTGCTGGGGCCTGTGCCTTGTGAGAGGTCTATGTCCATGTCAATTTCCTCATCACTCTCGTCGCCGCGCTGCAATCGCCTCCTCGGCTGGTCCTGGTTTTGCTTTGGCATGTCCTGGCTCTGCATATACTCCAGGACAATGCGCGTGGTGTTCATAGTGCTCATAACTGCCGCGGTGATCTGAGCGGGCTCCATGATCCCAGTGCTAGCTATGGCGCCTGGTCTGAAAAAAGGCGGGAAACTAGTATCTGACGGACCAGGGGAAGGAGGGAGGGAGGGAGGGGCGAGTGACGACATGGCGTACAGGTACAGGGAATTAAAATCAACAAAGGTGGCTGTGCATCAGGGAGAAACACAAACAACTGTCACACAGAATGGCCCCCCCCAAAGATTGAACTCAAAACCCTGGGTTTAGCAGGCCGTTGATTTCACGGAGGGAGGGGGAAGCTAATGAATACAGAACAAATCTATTTTTTACATCTTAAGCTGGCAGCCGACGGTGCAGCATGACTGATAGCCACTGCAGTACGATGACGACGGATACCAGTCGTAATATACCATCTTCTACCAAAAGGTAAGGGGCTGCTGCTGTGTAGCAATGCAGCCCCACGTCTGCCAGCCCCATGTCTGCCAGCACCCAGATCGCCCTCGGCCTTTTCTGGGTGCTTAGCAGAAAATACTGGGCGCTTGGCAGAAAATAGCATACTACGACTGATAGCCATCATCGTCAAGACAGTTCAATAGGACTGAGCATGTCTGCCCAGGTGCCTCTGATCGAACCGCAATATGACGACGATGGATACCAGTCGTAATATACCATCTACTGCCAAAAGGCAAAAGGCAAGGGGCTGGTGCAATGCAGCCCTACGGCTGCCAGCCCCACAGCTACCAGTCATGCTGCACCGTCTACCGCCAAAAGGCAGTTAGCTGCTGCTGCTGTGTAGCAATGCAGTACCACATCTGCCGGCACCCAGATGACATATGGTGACGGTGAGCTGAGCTGAGCGGGCTCCATGCTTCCCATGGTATGTTGTCTGCACAGGTAACCCAGGTAAAAAGGCGCGAATCTATTGTCTGCCGTTGCTCTGACGGAGGGGGAGGGGCCTGACGACATGTACCCAGAACCCCCCGCTACACTGTTTTGCATCATTCAGGCATTGGGATCTCAACCCAGAATTCCAATGGGTGGCAGAGACTGCGGGAACTGTGGGATAGCTACCCATAGTGCAATGCTCCGGAAGTCGACGCTAGCCTCGGTACTGTGGACGCGGTCCGCCGACTAGAGCACTTAGAGCATTTTATGTGGGGACACACACAATCGGCTGTATACAATTAGGGTGACCAAAGAGCAAATGTGAAAAATCGGGATGGAGGTGGGCGGTAATAGGCGCCTATATAAATTTTCTCAATTCTTTCTTGGTTTTCAACTGCTATCAATGTCAGGAGCAGTGACATTTCTCATTAAACAATGGTACGAGTCAACGATCCAAACATTGGGAACTCCCTGACAGATCCCCTTACTCAAGAGAGCTGAGCACCTGCGGTTCCCCCGATGTCTGTGGGAACTCCAGGGTTCTCAGTACTTCTGAAACTCAGGTCAATTTATTTTGAATGCTGGGCCAGGACTGAGCCTGCAAAGGCAGGTCCATATACACTCCTCAATCCACAGCCGATCTCCCATCAATAACAATACAAGCAACCAGGAGAATGATGAGTGGCAGTTGGCCCAATGCTGGGAGTGGGGAGGATATGGCCCTAACGTGGTCACTAAACTTCTACCTAGTAAAGTTACTGGTGCATCTGCTGTCATTCAGTGGGAGAACAAAAATCTCTTGGGTGCTGCAGCCTGCCCAGGGTTCAGCTGCACTTAACCTGAGTTGCTCGCACACTTGCAGTGGTTGTGCACCACGCAACTGGTCACCCATGTTACATGAAAATCTGGCTCTGAAGGTGTCGTAATTAGACTTAACAGTTACTGCCACATTTCCTAGAGCTGTTGTCCCAGGCTGGCTGCAGACTCAGGCAGACAGAACTGTGTCGGCTAGACGCCCATCACCTTTGGAAGATTTTCCTTGTAGCCATAAGGGCTCGAGACAGCCGTGTTTCTTCACTGAAAACTTGCAGTGAGCTGCCCCTGAATCCCAGATTAATACCTTGTGTGGCAGGTGCAGAGCTCAGGGCTTGAAGGCCTCTGGTCTAATGGTCTGAGCCAGGGCAGAACTAGGAGCCTCGATCTCCTGTGTTCAAAGCAGGACTCCGACAATGACTCCCCGGGTGATCTTGGGCAAGTCACATCTCTGTTCTCTGCCTCAGTTTCCCCTCAAATGGGGCTCTATTTACCTGCCCCACAGGACTGCAGGGATGGATGGGGATGAAGCCTTGGAAGGTGGCACGTGCTGAGGACGGTTATACTTTTGCAGCTCTTTAACCCTGTATCCTCTGGCAGGGCCATGATCCACCCCCGCAGGTGGACCGGTGGCCACGGTCTCCTCTTCCTTTCCCCCATCCCCGCCCCCCCTCCTGCCACTGCATTGCTGTCAATAGGGCCAGCTGCAGGCGGGCTGATGTCACCCGCTCCGATCTGTAGCCGGCAGCCCTTGGGCAGCAGCCGCTGCTGCGGCAGGGGGTCCGGGACAGTCACAGCCAGAGGGAGCGGCCTAGGGAGCGATGCAGCAGCCCGGGGGCTCAGGGAGGAGGCGGCTCCGGGCTGGCACTGGGGGCGTGGGCGGGCAGTGATGTGGGGCGCGGCGGAGGGAGGTGGCGGGGCCCGCGGTTGCAGAGGACGCCCGCAGAGGTAGGTGCTAACGCGGCTGCGAGCGGTCCGTCCCCCTGCCAGGAGCAACAGTGTAAAAAAAAAAAATTGGGGCATCACTTTTTGGAACCCCCAAATCTTGGCGCCCTAGGCGGCCGCCTAGTTCGCCTAGTGGTTACACCGAACCTGAGTCTAGGAGGATCTGTCAGGGAGTTCCCAATGTTCATGGAAGGTGAGCACTTCGAAGTAGTGTAAATGGGGTCCCCACTTCTGTCTTTTGCTTGGTGGCCCTTCCAAACAATGTCCCACCCACTCCTGGTTGGGAGAGGTATTGGTATGGCAGTCTGGCCCTGGCTGCACCCTGTGACGTTATCTACTCACATTTAGAAGTGTGAACACTTATAAAAACCGAAGGGGGAGCTTTTCAAAGGTGCAAAGGGCAGCTAGGCATCACCAGGAGTTGGGCTCTTCTCTGTACTTGAGGCCTTTGAAAAACTTCCCTTCAGAAAAGAAGTTTAATGTAAATAAACTACTGCAAAATGTTTACTAGAAAAAGACTGTCCCGGAAGAGCAAAAATCCCTCCCCTGTTCTTTTAATGTAGCTGAATGTAGAATTCACTTAGGGCCGGGACCAAAGCTTATTGCTGTCAAAGGAAAGATTCCTATTAATTTAAATGGGCTTTGGATCAGGTCCGTGGGGATGTTCTGTACAAAATACACTATGTCACAAAGAAACTGATTGGCTCACAGAACGTTATTTGCTTGATGTCTAGTTGGCAGCCGGTATCAAGCAGAGTGCCCCAGGGGTCAGTCCTGGGCTAAGTTCCCTCTAAGCTGCGCAGCCGCGCACCTGCCTATTAAGCGCCACACAGGGGCTCAGGCCTGCGGCGGGGAGCGATGCCCCTCCCTGCTGGCCCCAGCACGGACTTGCCCCAGACTTGCCGCGGCCGGGGGAGAAGAGCCCCTTCCTCAGCCCGGCCCAACCCCGCTGGAGCTGCTGCAGCCAGGGAGAGGCACCTCTCCCCCGGCCCCGAGCTGCTGCAGCGAGAGAGGGCTGGGGGGAGTCCTCTTTCCCCACCGCAATCCCAGGGCAGCCTGCACCTCAAACCCCTCATCCCCGGACCCACCCCTTAGCCCGCACCCCCCCCTGCACCCCAACCCTCTGCCCCAGCCCTGAGTCCCCTCCTCAACCCCAAACCCCTTATCCCCAGCCCCACCCCAGAGCCCACAGCCCCCCCACACCCCAACCCTCTGCCCCAGCCCTGAGTCCCCTCCTCAACCCCAAACCCCTTATCCCCGGCCCCACACACACCCCAACCCTCTGCCCCAACCCTGAGCCCCCTCCCACACCCAATCCCCTCATCCCAGGCCCCACCCCAGAGCTCACCCCCCAGCACCCCAAACCTTTGCCCCAACCCTGAGCCGCCTCCTGCACCCTGAACCCCTCATCCTCAGCCCCACCCTAGAGCCCGCACCCCCACCCAGAGCCCTCATCCCCCCACATCCCAACCCTCTGCACCAGTCCTGAGCCCCCTCCCACACTCCGAACCCCTTGGCCCCACCCCACCACATGAATTTTGTTATGTGCACCAATATGAAGGTGATGTGTCACACATTACCTCCATATTGGTGCACATAACAAAATTCATTCCGCACATGGACGTAAAAGATTAGAGAGAACCCTGGTCCTGCGGCCGGTTTAGTTCAACATCTTCATTAATGATGTGGATGATGCCATGGATTGCACCCTCAGCAAGTTCGCAGATGACACTAAGCTGGGGGGAGAGGTAGATATGCTGGAGGGTAGGGATAGGATACAGAGTGACCTAAACAAGTTGGAGGATTGGCCAAAAGAAATCTGATGAGGTTCAACAAGGACATGTGCAGAGTCCTGCACTTAGGACGAAGAATCCCATGCACTGCTACAGGCTGGGGACCGACTGGCTAAGCAGCACTTCTGCAGAAAAAGACCTGGGATTACAGTGGACGAGAAGCTGGATATGAGTCAGCAGTTTGCCCTTGTTGCCAAGAAGGCTAACGGCATATTGGGCTGTGTTAGTAGGAGCATTGCCAGCAGATGGAAGGAAGTGATTATTCCCCTCTATTTGGCACTGGTGAGGCCACATCTGGAGTATTGCATCCAGTTTTGGGCCCCCCACTACAGAAGAGAGAGTCCAGTGGAGGGCAACGAAAATGATTAGGAGCTGGGGCACATGACTTATGAGCAGAGGCTGAGGGAACTGGGCTTATTTAGTCTGCAGAAGAGAAGAGTGAGGGGGAATTTGATAGCAGCCTTCAACTACCTAAAGGGGGTTCCAAAGAGGATGGAGCTCGGCTGTTCTCAGTGGTGGCAGACGACAGAACGAGGAGCAATGGTCTCAAGTTGCAGTGGGGGAGGTTTAGGTTGGATATTAGGAAAAACTATTTCACTAGGAGGGTGTTGAAGCACTGGAATGAGTTACCTAGGGAGGTGGTGAAATCTCCATCCGTAGAGGTTTTTAAGGCCCGCCTTCACAAAGCCCTGGCTGGGATGATTTAGCTGGTGTTGGTCCTGCTTTGAGCAGGGGGTTGGACTAGATGACCTCCTGAGGGCTCTTCCAACCCTAATCTTCTATGATTCTATGATAAATTAACTCAAACTCCAAAATAATCAGTAGTGAGTTTATATTCTAAGTAAATTAAGAAAGCTTAGGTGAAATGTGGATTTCTATGCAAGGAAATAAATTGTTATTTACATTAATTTGTGCCCAGGCCCTCAAAGATGAGGATATTTGTAGGGAATTATTAATATTTATAGCCTATTAAAATAAATGTACATAATAACTGTGCCCGATCCTGGCCTCTTTACCCAGGTAAAACTCCAGCTGAATCAATGGGACTCTTCCCCGAATACAGAGGAAAGGATCAGACTTTGTATTTTAAAATCTGTAACAACCGTGATAATTTAAAACTTTAATTACAGACGCGGTGACAGATTATCTATGGAACATCTTTCTCCTATCCAGTATTTCATCATGAACCTCGCCAGTAGTCTATGCAGCTAGTGAATAAGTACAGTTGCCAGAAAGTATTTCATTGTCTATGTGTTAGGTTTCATCTGTTTTATTGTGTGTAACTAATTACCTTCTTGAGGGTTAGTGGCAACAAAAATTAAATTCAAGTGAAAGCCAGAGCCCAAATCAGAAACGTATAAGGCTTATCTTGCTCATCCCTCCTGAAAATGAAAGTGCCAGGGCACAGTCTAATATTTTAGCAACTGCATTAATGTGCATGTAAGTGGATGAGAAAGCTTTTGCTCTGAAAAGAATTTCACACTTTAGTGGAGAAAAATGTTAACTAATCTAGGGCTGCATTTATTGGATTTTTAAATTAATTTCTGTGACATAGGCATGCCACAAAAGCCCCAATGATGAATTCTTGCTAATGTCAACATTATTTTGGGAAAGAATTTTAAAATAGTGCCTATAATTCATGAGAATAGAGACCTCTGGGAATTTACCGCATCATCTTATTTTGCCCTTTCCTTGTTTTCACTCACAACTGCACTTCCCAAACCAGTCTAGTTTCTTTTAATTTTAAAATGCATCTGGATTTTTCTTCAGCAGAGCAGTGAATGGGAAGTGGGATGCAAACCTGACATGGAACTGTATCAAACAGAGCCAATTTAGAGCAGTGGGTAAAGATCAGACTGTAACTAACTCAAAACAGACATGCATCCGACGAAGTGGGCATTCACCCACGAAAGCTTATGCTCCAATACATCTGTTAGTCTTAAAGGTGCCACAGGACTCTCTGTTGCTTTTAACTCAAAACAGCATAGGAAAAAAACAACCTATCTTGTCTTCCCAGAGGACTATGGTCTATAGCCGAGCTGTTCTCCTTGTTTAACATTAAAACGTAAGAGCCAAATCCTCAAGTCCTAATGCAGAACTTGGTCCTAGGCAAACAATCCTGTGCATGGGGAAGTTTCTCTCACCTTGTGCATTTTTTTCCCATGATCCAAAGACGATAACTGTTAAGGGCCAGAGACAAAAGCGAGAAGAACCCATTTAACTTGGACAGCAGCTTAAATCAGATTAAAAGAACTGGAAGATCATAAACTTAAAAAAAAAACAGGCTGTACTAGAGTGTATTCAAGAGGATTCAAGGCATCATAAAGAGCAACCTCCCAATTATCCTTAGGAAAGAGCTTTAAAGTATGTCCAACCACTGATCCTGAGCTCTGGCTCTGAGACTGGGTCCCTCACTCACAAATCCAAGCACCACTCGCCAACTTCAAGAAAGGCCTTTGGTGAGAGTAAAAATGGATGTTGTGTTAGGTGATAAGAAGCAAACAAGGGGACAGACCAATCTGACAGTATGACCTGGCTGATTGGGAGACAATCGGTTGGATGCTCAGTGGTATCCAAGGGTGTGGCTCCACCGATTTCAGCTGAATGACACTAGCTGCAATTCTGACCCTTAATTAGCAACAAGAAGTGGTGAAAAAGGTGGATAGAGTCTCATGCTGGACGTTGGAGACGGAAGGGTCCAACAGCGCGTGACAAAATACAAGATGAGAAATAACAATGCACTCGCATGTTCAAAAGACCTAGGCGAAAAAGCTCAGGGGACATCTTAGTGGGAATTTACTTACATAGGCTGCTGCTCTTGCTTCAGTGTGAAATGAGTGGATAGTTTTCTTGTTGAAATAAAGTAAAGCCCATGGGGCAGGAGGGACATCACAGACCATGGCGGTCATGAGCTTGATTTAAATAATAACAGGCAAGTTTAAGATCATGTAGAGACGAAAGTTAACAATAGTTGACAGACTTTTATCTGGAAAAGTCAAAATGACCATAAAGAACAACTTGGGGCAATAATTTTGTATTCTGTCACTCCTGGAGAACTTGAAATCCAGTAACCTTTCATCTTAAGTCAAAAACCCTGTACAGTACCTGGAGCCATCACCCTCAAAATTTACTGTGACAATTTGGACGATGGGACGTGAACGAAGAAATGTTTCCTCCCAAATTTTAGCCTTGCAGTGAACTCTACCTACTGTATGTGCAACTTGATTAAGCTGCCTGATACAACAAGCTTTGCAGTCACTTCACTGAATTTTTCAAAGCACAGGAGAACGGTTCCATTTCTTTTGACAATTAGGAGTAAATCTCCAGACCCGCTTGTTCAGGATGCAGGGGAAAGGAATTGATATTGGCTGCTTATGAATCTTCAGCTCAGGTATGGTCGAGTCAACACATTTCTGCATTAACCTTACTTCTGCACAGCGCGTCTGGCCTTGGCAACACATAATTAAGACAGGCATGAAAATCATTCTCAATGTATCAAAAGGAAATTATTCTCCAGTTAATGACAGCAACAGTTACCCATACAAGCAAGCTACACTGCTTACAAAAGGAAGGACATGGGGCTCTATCTTAACCAACAATAATGGCTTTTCCAGCTAAATTCATAAGGAATAACTTTTCAAATGAGAATCTGCATTGCACACTGCTCTGCAGATATAATCATATCCACAAATCTCCTTCATTTGCCTTTATAAGACAATAACCAGACAAGCAGTAAGACTGAGCTGAAATCTTTTGATCACAACATATCTTTCCACTGAAATATTTTTTTTAAATGGAAAACAAAAGCCGTAGAGTGGGGGGAAAAAATTGTATCACTCTGTTAAGTGAGACTGTCAAACAGAATTATCCATGAGCGCATTTGTGAAACTTATCTTTAATTGACTGTGTGCAGTGGAGTTTTCAGAAATAAAAGCTTGGGCTGAACATGGCTAGCTGGCTTCTTCCTGAAAGTGATGCAAAACCTCATTTTAGCATATGTCAGAGGGATTCGGAGGGTGAGGTGACATATTTGATATCTTTCCACGCTTTTGCGATCAAGGTACCAAGGATTTCATAGATTCCAAGGTCAGAAGGGATCATTGTGATCATCTAACCTGATCTCCTCTAGATCACAGACCATAGAAGTTCCCCAAAATTATTCCTAGAGCAGATCTCTTAGAAAAACATCCAGTCTTGATTTTAAAATGGTCAGCGATGGAGAATCCACCTTGATCCTTGGTAAACTGTTCCCATGGTTAATTACATGTTACACCTTTCTCTGCTAGATTTACTTATGGACTGGAATCAGGTCACCCCTGAACATTTCTGTTAAGCTAAATAGACTGAGCTCCTTGAGTCAGTCACTGTAAGGCAGGTTTTCTAATCCTTTAATCAATCTCATGGCTTTTCTCCGAACCCTCCCCAATTTATCAACATCCTTCTTGAATGGTGGGCACCAGAACTGGACACAGGATTCCAGCAGCCATCACTCCAGTGCCAAATACAGAAGTAAAATAAGTTCTCTGCTCACACTTGAGAGTCCCCTGTTTATGCACCCAAGGATTACATTAGCCCTTTCGGCACAACATTGCACGGGGAGCTCATGTTCAGCTGATTATCCGTCCCAACCACCAAACCTTTTCAGAGTCCCTGGTTCCCAGGATACAGTTCCCCAAGATGAGAGGTCATCTATCGAGATGGCCAAGAGAAACAACAATGCCAAAGAGGAATGACTGAGTCTGCTCATCATGTTTCCTATAATAACAAAGAGGTGACATGGACAGACAGATAACCAGTGAGCCTTAATCTCCCATATTTCTTCCCCACCATCCTCCCTTGCCTCAGAAACCCACCGTCCTTAATAGACCTGGGCTCTTGATCTTAAATGGCTTGGGGTGAGTATAATAATTGGACTTAGCTCTAACAAAGCACTTTTCACCAGTAGATCTCAAAGCGCTTTGCAAAGGAGGTCAGGATCATTATCCCCATTCCACACAGGGGGAAGCTGAAGCATAGGGAGATGAAGTGATTTGCCCAAGGTCACCCAGCAGACCAGTAGCAGAGATGGCTCTTCAGGGTACAGCCTGCAGGCTGACTCCTCTAACTTGTTTCTTGAAGATCCCTCTGCTGGGGAGGGATGATCAGCCTGCAGCCTGCATTCTGAGGGCAACCGATGAGCAGGAAGTGGAAGGTCACTGGGCTTCCACAGTAGACCAGGTGCAGAGACGAACTTGGGCCTGCTGCGGGGACAGAGTCGCTCTGGGGAGGGATCGGGTGGGGAAGCTGACTGGTCTCATTTTGATGCTGATCTCTTTCACTGGGTTTGTTTGAAGATCACTTGAACTTTCATTTCTGGGAAGCTTAAACCTGGAAGCGAACACCCATCTGGAGTAAACCACAGAAAGGAACCTGAGTGCTGAAACCAATAGATGAGGTACAGGTCTAGTCAGAGCTTATTGGAGTACAAGGATTCATCCTTGGACAGTAAACGCTTCAGGGACTCCACAGGCCAAATATAGAGGTGATGTATACGATGAGGCAAACTACATTGTGATCGCGTGTGTAAGTGATTCTCACTGGACCTAAGGGAGCCTAAATTACACTCACACACACATTGAGAACTCAGAAGGTTAAAGTTACATTTTCCACGTAGCTTTGTTTTCTGCTACAGCCTTCTCTTAGACTCCTTGGTACGTGAGCTATGAGCACAAAACACAGACTTCACAGACTTAGTGGGTCACATTCAGAGATGCTGTCTCAAACTGATTAAAAACATAGTAATTATTTTTCTGGGAAATATAAACAAATGTTATCTTTGTCAAAATTTCCCCTAAAAATTCTTTTTTTTTTTTTTTTTTTTTTACGAAAAACGGAAACTACCGGTAATTTTTTTTGTTTTTCAACAACAATTTTGGTTAAAAAAAAGGGGGGGGGGTTGGTAAAAAGTTTTGCGTTTCCAAATTCCATTTTTGGTAAACATTTTCAGGTTTTGGTGAAAAAAATCTACCAAAACCTTTTACCAAAAATATATATATATATATTTTTTTTAGTTTCGGAGGCGGGGTTTGGAGGGGGAGGTGTCAAAAGACGAGAACTTTTTATTGACAGTGACGTTTTTGTGCAAACATTTTCATTTTTGACCAAAAGCCACAATGAAAACATTTCAGACAACTCGAAAGGGAGTGGAAGTTACACATTGATAAGAAGATATGGACACGAGCAGCAGGGAGTCTGATAGTATTACTGGGTCTATGATCTTACTGACTATAAGCTGGTGTAACTCCAAGGTGAAGTGAGCTGGAAGACAGTGTAAGTTACACCTGCTTAGACTCACCTCTGAATTTCTCTCAATGTGTGACTAAAGAGAATGTCTCAAGGGGTGAGATATGGCCAGGATAGACTGAGTGCCACTGGAAATGCTACTTAGGTAAGTACTAGCAGAAACAAATGGAGACAAATAATACTACAGAAAGGACCTGAATTACACTTAGCCGAAGGTTAAGGCTCCGTTCCCTTCCATTCTCCAGTGAACGCATACAGCTACAAAGTGGGCTTTACAAAATGAGGATCTGATTGGCTGATTCTGACTCTATGGTGTAATGCCACCCTAAAAATGCCCATAGGCAGAACTCACTGAATGAAGTCATAATGACGGTCATGTTACCGCAGTGGTTAAAGATGTTTTGTATCCTGACACAGGCTCCCCGCTTTGTGTGCTATTGTTATTGCAGTGGTGATATTATGGCACAAGTGGTGCACTGGGCATCTGTCAATGGAAAATAAATGCTTGCACTACAAAAGCTGACCAGTGGCAAATAATAACTTACATCACCCAGGGCCCAACCCTGCTTTCACCAAAACCAATGGGAGTTCTGCTACTGACTTCAATGAGAGCAAGAGCAGCCTATTGACCTTAGACAAACATTGACCCCTGTCATCTCAATCTAGAGCCAAATGCTGCTCCCCTTACTCATGCAAATAGTGCAACTGACTTCAAGTGGGACTAAGTGTGGGAGCAAGGTAAGCAGGAATTAGCCCTTGGAGAGCTGGAATTCTCACCTTGACTGATCCTCACTAGTTTTAGGGCCCATCCTACAAACCCTTGCTCGGGTGAACAGTCCCATTGACTTCAATGAGATGACTCATGTGAGTAAGAGTGTCCTTGAGTTGCATTGATGGAAGTTGCTAACTAAAGCACACACACAATGAGAAGGAACAAACATCGACCTTTGCCAGGCACGGTAGTTTCTGGGCTGCGTGTAGGTAATAAAAAAATCTTTACAGTATTTTGCTGTTATCCCTTCTTTAAAGCTAATACAGCGCATTCTTACCATTTTTGCAGACAGGACAACACTGTTCTGGTTCATAGACTGGGTTGACACATTCAGGAACTGCGCAGTCTGCTACAACACAGTGAACTTCATTGCTGGGCTCACAGCGACACCATTCACATGGAGAGGGCTAGGAACAAATCTAAAATTAGCCCATTTCCTCTTGCAGCTCAAACGTTTGTAACATTTATATGTTGCCATAAGACAAAACATCTGCGTTTAATACGACTTCAGTGCATTCATTCATCATGTGCAACACAAATTAGCCTGTAGGACAAAATTGTAAAGTCTGAAATATTTGTAAAAATGCTAAAGAGAATGCTCAGATATATATCTGTTTTAAGGACCATGCTTGTACTTTGTCCATTGTCACACTTACCTCTGTATTATAAAAGGACCCAGAGCAGGCCAGTAGTACTAAAACAAGTCATAGAATCATAGACTTTAAGGTCAGAAGGGACCATTATGATCATCTAGTCTGACCTCCTGCACAACGCAGGCCACAGAATCTCACCCACGCACTCCTGTATCAAACCTGTGTCTGAGCCATTGAAGTCCTCAAATCATGGTTTAAAGACTTCAAGGTGCAGAGAATCTTCTAGCAAGTGACCCATGCCCTACGCTGCAGAGGAAGGCGAAACCCCCCCACGGCTTCTGCCAATCTGCCCTGGAGGAAAATTCCTTCCTGACTAAATATGGCGATCAGCTAAACCCTGAGCATGTGAGCAAGACTCACCAGCCAGACATCCAGGAAAGAATTCTCTGTCACCAGTCTGGCTTTGGTTTGAAGGCACATGAGTGCATGTCACAGATCGTGTTCCTTTGCTCATCTGTTGTCTTCTTGTGAGCATGTCTGGTGTTAAGAGTTATAAGAGCAGGGTTCTAGTAAACCTCAGCCTCGTGGCTGCTCTCGGGAAGGGGGCAGAGGGACTGCATGATGTTCAAATGCACATTCATGTCATGTGCAAACTCATGGCTGCAAGCCAGCCCAATGCCCTGCGTGTGTTGCTGCCGGATCAGCTGGCTCAGAAGCTGGACTCTTCACAGTGTTGCAGCCTCAGGTTAGAGCAGATACGTTTTTTAGAATCAACAAGAATTTCTGTTGCTTTTCTTGTGGGTCAGGGATTGTATTTTTGTTCTGTGTTTGCCCAGTGCCTAGCACAAGAGGGCCCTGATTGGGCCCCCCAAAGCACCACCACAATATAAATAATAAATAATAATAAATAATTAATTTTCTAGCCCCACCCTCAAGAAGGTATTTAAGCATATGCCCAAGAAGAAGCTCTGAGTAATCCCACTGAAGTCAGTGAGTTATGTAGGAACCAACTGAACTGGTTACATTTTAAGACTGTCAGTCTAAAGGGTGTGCCTTGAACATGGAAGAGAGAGTTGTCTTCATCTCACTTGTCTTCCCTTTTAATGGGGAGCTGAAACATTTAAAAAAAAAATAGAAAAGTCACTGTTTTGGGTCTCTAAAACAACAAGTGTGTGCACGCCTGTGAGACAGACACAAACACACATACAGAAAAGGAGGACAATTGGAGAATTAGTGTGTGGCAGGCTGGTGTGTGAAATCTCCAGCAATCTAGCGGTGCTGCGCACCAAGTGTACGTGTGGAGCATTCTGCTGCACACTCAGAAATCCATAATGCACTTTGATCTACTCTAGTTTGAAACTTCCAGTGTGCGGGAGCAGGGGCCACACAACCAGTTCGTGTGCCGCACACTTGAGTGCTGTTGTTACACCCCAGCATGCCACGCACTATGTGCTCCATCCAGCTATGCCCTTAGATAGACTGGAGAGAGGGAGTGGGACGAACGGTGGGGAAGAGAAATAAAAGTGACTGATCAGCGCATGTGAAAACCAAATCACTAGGAAATCATTTTATCCGGTTACCTGTCAGACACTGAATTCAGGCCTCTTCTGAAACAGCTGATCCCCTCACTAGCAGCTAAACTAATGGGTGGAGGGTACTGGCGCAAACTCTTCCTTCCATCACATAAGGAGAAAGCTGCAATAATGCCATTGAATTCAATGGAATTCCTCCAAATTAAATGAGAGCAGAATGCGGATGAAATGTTTCAGATCGTGGTGATGTCTCTCGCTCATTCGTACAAGACATACAGAACACCCTGAGTTCTGGTCTTGGCAGGTAAAAAGCTTTTCTGTTCACCTCTAAGGGGCTCCATATGTCTTGAATCAAATCATTTAGGCCCAGGGAATTCATTTCCACCCTAAAATGGACTAATTAAAGCATCCCTCGCTTTGTCTGAACGTCTGCAGCCTGTAATCCCCATCAACTCTCATTACTAGTGGCTCTGGCAAATTAGATCAAATCAGCACATCCTGAGTTAGGGAAGCAGTCTGTGGAGGTGGAAATCCTCTGTCTAATTATCTTCCCTCATTCCATTCTGCTTTGATTTCTATCTGCAGTACCAGGAAGCTAAATTCCTTTTACCGGCTTTTCTTATTCAAGTCTATTTAATAACAATAAAAACAACACAGAAGAAACCCGAACTACTTGCCCAGGGATCAATAAGAAAATTACTGTCTTGTTTTTCCCCAATTTAACCAATAGTTATATGGAATAGTCCAGCTAGATCTTATGCTATATTGAGACCTTCATTAACACATCCTTGAGAATTTCTCCCTGTCACAAAGTTACATTGGTTTCTGTGATGCTGAGCTGCTAGCATTGCAAGCTATTCTACTGCATATGCCTGAGATTGAAGCGCATCAGCAGATGTAGAAGATGCCGCTAAATGACTCTACACTGAGTAAATGAGACATGACATGTATATCTTTTGCTTCTGTGTTGTTAGTGTTACCTGAAAATGACACTGTAATAAAATGTGATGTTATTTGACACTGGAAGCAGCTGTTGGGATGGGAGAACTTTACACAGTTATAAGATGGAAAGAACTCTTCAACTTTTCAGAGAATGAACCTTCTGCAGAAGAAAAGAGGATATTCGATGTATGTCACCCCCTCTTTGAATCTCTCTACCAGCTTCCTATTCCCTACCATATCAAGTTCAACCTACTTGTTCTTGCCTTCACACCCATCCTTAACCTTGCCCCTTTATACTCATTAGGCTCTTATTGCAGCACTCACACATCCCCTCCCTCCACCAGTGATGCCAAGCTTGCTGACCCACTTCTACAAATGCCTCAGAGCTTTCTTCCACATCTTCCCTTATACACGGAACACCCTTCCGGAGCTGATCTGCAAAGCCTCTCCCGTCTTGTGTAGGATCTGATCCAAAGCATAGTGAAATCAATAGGATTCTTTTTAATGACACCAATGGGCTTTGGCTCAGAGCCTAAGGGTACGTCTTCACTACCCGCCGGATCGGCGGGTAGCAATCGATCTATCGGGGATCGATTTATCGCGTCTTGTCTAGACGCGATAAATCAATCCCCGAACGCGCTCCCTGTCGACTCTGGAACTCCACCAGAACGAGAGGCAGAAGCGGAGTCGAGGGGGGAGCCGCAGCCATCGATCCCGGGCCGCAAGGACGGGAGGTAAGTCGATCTAAGATACGTTGACTTCAGCTACGCTATTCTCGTAGCTGAAGTTGCGTATTTTAGATCGATTTCCCCCCCACCCCCAGTGTAGACCAGCCCTTAAATTCCTCCTGGAGACACACTTCTTCTGGGATGACTACAGGAAACTAGCTGACTGAGTAGTCTGTTATTTATCTCATGAATGAACTGCTCTTCTATACAGAGAGATGAGTCAAGTGTTGGGAGGAAAGGCACTGAAACTGAAGCTGGGAATTAGTGCAGGAATTGGGATTCACATGAGGCACCTCCAGGTCTTTTTCTGACTTCTCTATCCAGCCCATCTGTCCTTATTTTCCTCCAGGCATCAGCTGCTCTTCTATTGACCCTACTGAAGTTCTCTTCCAGATGCTGCTGCTTTGTTTGCTTTTTATTCCTATGCAAATATCATACATGGTGAGCGCTCTCTATAGTGTGCAGTGCGTAACTTGGCCAGTTTTCAGCAGCACCAGGGTTGGGATTTAAAGGTGTGTCACTTTGGCACCTTGGTAAACAGTTTGTAAATTGATATTCTCCTGTCCTTATTGAAAACCAGTGATGGGACTGTTTGCTAACGCCTGACATACAAAAAGAGCATTCAGTCATGACACTTGCTTTTAGACAGTGCAAATAGCCTAACTAGAATCTTTTAGAGCTGATACTTTACAAAAAACTCTGAGGAGATCAATGAATTCAGACTAGTAAAGGGTTATGGATGGTACAAGATTTTGGGCAAGATTTTTGACACGATCCTTCTGAACAAGAACAATGTCTTATAAGAGGGAAGCTGAGAAGGGTATCTAGAGTAAAGCAGTGCTGGGGAAGGGCAGAGGGGGCTGGGGAGCTCCAGCCCAGCAAAGCCCCAGGCTGCAGGCCGAGTTAAGGGCCCACAAAAGGGTACTAGGGCTGCAGAGGGGCAGCCCAGGAATAGGCAGAGGCAACTGGTCCAACCTCCCTGGCCGATGATGAGTGGTTTACAGACTGCCATCTGCCCCAGTGAGCGGGGGTTAAATGGAGACTGGCAGTAGCCACTGAGGTAAGGTGGGGATAGAGGGTTGGGGGCTCCCCTGGGAGGGGAGACCCAGAATGAGGGGGTGCTGCGATGGGCAGAATCCCTGGGCAAAGGGCACTGGGGTCCGGGAGGGACACGGGCAGGTGAGACACCAGCCTGCAGAGGGCGCTCTGGGCTGGAAAGAGCTAATTCCCTGGACGACCAGCAGGAGGCGCCGCGCCGGTGAGTCGTCGCCCTGCCACAAGGCCATACACAGAAAAATCATAGTTCAACTGTCACCTTCTTCCTAGATCCCTCCAGCACAGGCTAGAAGATGTCAGTCTCTTGTCTCAGCAAGTGGGGGACATCTACAGCCAGTAAAGTTCACTTTTTAGAAAAGAAAATTAAAAATGGGGATAGAGAATACATTTTATAGGCAAGGGAGGACATAAGGATAAATCTGACAGATGTTATAAACCATACCAAGAAGACAACAAAGAGAAAGAAGAGATAATGATTCAACAAGAAAAAATAATGATCCTTCCCCAACATGATGATGATGATGATTATATTTATTTCGTTTGCGGGGGAATGTGGAAAACTGTTGGGATTCATATTCCAATATCCCAGTTCAACTCTCTAGATTTGGATGTGGGTTGGGCATGTTCCCCAGATCTCGTCTGGATGCAGTCAAAGATGGTGGCAAAACTGTGAGAATAATTGATCTCAAAAGACTTTGGACATTTCTGTCTAAACCATGCCAGAAGCATTTGCAAGAGCTCGGCATTGCTGAATCTGAACCCAAACTCTAGCCTTAGACTGGCCTGGTCCCTGAACACTAGACTAAATCTAATCTAGATATCACCATCACTTCTTTGGTCACTGACTAGCCGCTTAAGCTCTCTGCCTGTTCCCCAAAACTATGTTGAATACTTGTCTTTACCATGTAGGTTTGCTCTTCAATTGTCTATCACTGGGTATTAAAAATTCTTGCTAAAGCATGGAGCAAGTATCTGTACAATAAATATTACATAGTGGCCTCCCTTAAAAGTTTTTCAGTTGCCTTAGATGAGTAGCTTTCTGTCTCTGTCTATTTGTCAATCAATCTTAGGTACTTCTAAGCAAACATGGTTAGAGTGGTAGACAGGCAGTTATCTAAGACCACTGAAGAACTTTCAAGGTGACAAATGAATGATATTTTTTCTTTACTTGTTCTGTCCATCAGAGAGAATTTTCTCTATTTTTTGCCCCTGTTAAGACTGTCACAGTTAACTGGGAGGCTAGCTGCACCTCTGGGCCTGCCTGGTCTCTCTGAGAGCAGCCCCTCTCAAGTCTCGGGCCTCTACCCATGACCCGTCTGTCAGTGTGGAATCATATGATTCTCCCAGTCTCAGACCAGGCCGAGGGCTGCAGTCCCCTGGGATCAACTGTGGTTACCTCAGCAGGCTTGAGCTGGGGTCAGTACCTGCAGTTCATTTCCCCGCAGGGCAATGACAATGGTAACTGGTAACCCAACAGCCCTCTTAAAGCCACATATAATTGATTTAGCACAAAAGCATTTCAGAGACTACAGATCTCAAAAAGAATAAGTCAGTCTATATGCAGGCTTGCCTCTCCCTAAGGCTTACATTTCCCTGGACATGGAGAAACACCAGCTCTTTCGGAGTCAGACTCCTCTCCAGAGCCTTCCTCTTTGTCAGCTGTCCCCAGATAATCCCTATTCACCTCCGCCCCTCCCCCCCACTCCTTTCCTGAGAAAGGGTTTTTAACTGTTTGTCATAATTTTGATCTCTGGGCTGCCACCCTGGCAAAACAAGGCTTCCATCTTCATTGGAGACAAGATACAAGATCCTCAAAGCTAAGAGCTTCTCCCATTGTCCTGTAATGGTCCCCTAAGGGTTTGTTTACAGATTGCTAATCTGGTTCACTGTTTTGCTTCCTTGCTTGTTTCTCCCACAGGTCCTGATTAAATTAGATCAAAACATTCATAGAGGGAAAGTCTTACAACCCAATATACAATAACTTCCCCTCACTGACCAGAGGTTTCCACTGTAAAAATAAAGTCCGGTTGAAGTTGTTAGTACCTTGCCTGGTTGATACAACACTTGTCCACCACAAATACTTAATAGTAAACGATTGGAGAGCAATGCAAACTTTACAAAAGTTAGTTCACAAATATTTTCAAGGGGGCTGGTAGGAAGGTTGCATACCAGGTTGTTTCATCCTCTAATTCAAGTTATAGTTGTCATGTATTTGGTCCTGCCATGCGGGCAGGGGACTGGACTCGATGACCTCTCGAGGTCCCTTCCAGTCCTAGAATCTATGAATCTATGAATCTATGTAGTGAAACCATCTACGGTTTCTTCCAGCTCTGTTGAAGGCAATGTGAGTCTTCCCACTGACACCAATGGATCTAAGGTCAGGCCCACAATGCATCTCACAGTGAAATACATGCATGCAAGTTTATGGAAAGGGCTGGATAAAAGCAGGAATCTGATTGGTTGATGAAAATTCCACATGGTTTGGAACAAATAGAGAAATGAGCACAGTGAGGCCTATGTTGAAGACACAATTCCCCCAAGGATACATCCACACCTGTCGCAACTGCAGAGTTAATTCCACTATTTTTAGGACAACAACTTTAGTCAGGACAAATTACCTCCCCTACCCTTCTTTATCCATAAAAAGAATGCAAAAATATATGTATGTTTTAAGTCTAGATTGGAAAAATAAACATATTCTTAATAATGTCTCTGAAAATTGAGTTGCTATATATTTTTTCCTTTAAAAACTTAATTGAAAAATGGAAAATGTATTTTGTATTGTATTTTGTAAGGGGTTTGTGTGTGTGTGTGTGTGTGGGGGGGGGGGGTTGGTCTTCTTCTTCTTCTGAAACATCAGAGATGGCCCTGGCTGGAGATGGGGCACTGGATGGGGTGGGTCAGGGCTCTGAGGTGGCATGGAGCGTTCCTTCTGTTATGTGCTTGGCCAGAGGTGCTGGAACAATGTTTATAGTGGGGGTGCTGAGAGCCATTGAACTAAAGTGTAAACCCTGGATATAATGGAGGCCACTTCAATCCAGGCGGTGCGACAGTACCCCTAGTTCCAGCACCTATGTGCTTGGCTGGCTGGTTCTTGCTCACTTACTCAGGGTCTAACTGATCACCATATGTGGGATCGGGGAGGAGTTTTCCCCCATGTCAGATTGGCAGTGACCTTGGGTATTTTTGCCTTCCTCTGCAGCGTTGGGTGCAGTTCTCTTACCAGGATTCATAGGCGCTGACGCTGTGGGCACCCACCGGCAGTCAGCTCCCCTTCCTCCCCACAGCGGCCCGGCTGATCAACTCCTCCCCAACCCTTCCCAGCGCCTCCTGCACGCCGCAGAACAGCTGTTCCAGGGCATGCAGGAGGCACTGGTAGGGAGGGGGAGGAGCGGGGATGGGGCATGCTTGGGGGAGGGGGTGGGAGCGGAGGGGGGTGTGGGACAAGGCAGGGCAGGGGGGGGGGTCGAGCACCCCCCGGGTAGAGAGGAAGTCAGTGCCTATGCCAGGGCACATCTCACTTAATCAATTCCCTGCCACTGAGTGGCCTCAGGCACTCAGTGCCTCCTGTTCTCTGCCTTTGGCACACAATAATTTAGTCTCCTGTGGGCTGTCATGCTTGGGTCTCATTTCTGTTGTTGGGTTTAATGTGCGGGTGCTGGATGGTCTGTGATATACGGGAGGTCAGACTAGATGATCTGGTGGTCCCCTCTACCCAGAAAATCTATGACTCTAACTCTATGAAATTCCTCTAACATATAGTTTGTGTGATTATATCAGTTTCTACCGGAGCCTTGTCAGTTTCAAATGCCATGGGCAGCTTGGGAGAGAGTCAGATCTCAAAATGGACGCAAGCTGTAACTTCTGGACCAATGTTACCAAAGTTTGGGTGCATGTGGTTCAATGGCTTAGGTTTGGACTCATTTTGACTTGGTTTCAAAAGACCTGCTCTCTACCAGAATCATAGAATCATAGAATTATAAAATATCAGGGTTGGAAGGGACCTCAGGAGGTCATCTAGTCCAACCCCCTGCTCAAAGCAGGACCAATCCCCAACTAAATCATCCCAGCCAGGGCTTTGTCAAGCCTGACCTTAAAAACCTCTAAGGTAGGAGATTCCACCACCTCCCTAGGTAACGCATTCCAGTGCTTCACCACCCTCCTAGTGAAATAGTGTTTCCTAATATCCAACCTAAACCTCCCCCACTGCAACTTGAGACCATTGCTCCTTGTTCTGTCATCTGGTACCACTGAGAACAGTCTAGATCTATCCTCTTTGGTACCCCTTTTCAGGTAGCTGAAAGCAGCTATCAAATCCCCCCTCATTCTTCTCTTCTGCAGACTAAACAATCCCAGTTCCCTCAGCCTCTCCTCATAAGTCATGTGCTCCAGCTCCCCTAATTATTTTTGTTGCTCTCCGCTGGACTCTTTCCAATTTTTCCACATCCTTCTTGTAGTGTGGGGCCCAAAACTGGACATAGTACTCCAGGTGAGGCCTCACCAATGTTGAATAGAGGGGAATGATCACGTCCCTCGATCTGCTGGCAATGCCCCTACTTATACAGTCCAAAATGCCGTTAGCCTTCTTGGCAACAAGGGCACACTGTCGACTCATATCCAACTTCTCGTCCACTGTAACTCCTAGGTCCTTTTCTGCAGAACTGCTGCCTAGCCATTCAGTCCCTAGTCTGTAGCAGTGCATGGGAGTCTTCCGTCTTAAGTGCAGAACTCTGCACTTGTCCTTGTTGAACCTCATCAGGTTTCTTTTGGCCCAATCCTCTAATTTGTCTAGATCCCTCTGTATCCTATCCCTACCCTCCAGCGTATCTACCACTCCTGCCACCCTGGAGGTTCCCACTAAGCAGAGGCAAGATCTGGCACATCACCAAAGCTTTCATGGCTGCCAATAATTCCATTTCACTGCTCTCTTATTGTCTGTGAGTCATTGGTACCAGCTCTCGTATAGATGATTGCCATCAACCCTCCTCTGTGCAGAATCTACTGATGGAATCATGCTTTATGCAGAGGTAGCAACAGGCAGTGCAGAAAAAGGTAAAGTGAAGTCTGTCAAATTGTGCGCTGATACCTGGAGCACTGATGTAAATGTTAATGATGCTAAGGACAATGGCAGTTCTGATGGAGATCATTTTTGTAGCTACCGTTTCAGGTGGTGAATTTATAGGGCGGAAGATGAATAAGATCTGAGCCACAACAGCTTCCATGTTACAGCTAAGATAGTAGGTTACAAATGGGAAGAGATGACTATAAAAAGAGACCCTCGACACAGGATGGCATTCATCAGAGCCGACTGCAGGAGTTGAAATTGGAATAATTTTCATTGCTATTTAAATTGCCTCTGATCTCCGGCAGAATAGCAGCGGATTGCAAGAAAGCTGAAGTAGTGCCTGCTCCTAAGAAACTTAGCAGGTGTTAAACTATTGAGGACAGACAGATTAGCTTGACATCCACCCTAGGCAAGATAGCAGAATCAATCAGAAAGGCTGGAATAGTAGGTTATTTATTTATAATTAGAGGTGGCTGAATACTGCAAGATTCTGAGCAGCAACTTATTACAATACATAATTAGCCCCATTGACGTCAATAGGTAGAAGATATTCAGTGTGAATAAAGGTATTAGAATGATCCCATTCATTGAAAACACCCATTTGAATTCTGACTAACTTCAGTTTGGCCATGCTGGTGCCCTTTTATATTGGTTATTCAAAGCCAATGGTTTTTTTTGGTCACCTTAATGATTGGGGAATGGCTGTTCTTCATACAAATAAGTGTATTTGGATGTGAGTATTCATTAGTCACTATTCATTACTTGTCATCGGTTATTTTCGTTTTAAAAGTTTCAAACATCCAATCAGAGCAGCTACAATATTGTGTGACTTACATGGCCATTCACACAACAGGAATCACCCCCATAGGCTGAAGGGTGTTCAAAGCAACTAGCTGGTGAATATTTACACATAGTAAATATAACCACAGAAAAGAGGACTGGTTCCCAAATGAGAAAATGGTGCTAAAATGGTTAGATCATTTATTTGCAATGAATAATTTAACCAGTTTGTTATTTAATTATATATAAATATCGACTGACCCTCTGTAGTGTCATGCGTCACAATATTCAGAAGCACTCAATCCACTTTAGAGACAGACGCAAATAGTAGACAGATTTCAAAAACACTGAGCACCCATAAGTCCAAGTCAACAGGGTGCTTAGCATCTCTGAAAACCAGGCGATATATACACGGGTTATCACGGTAACCACTGAAATGCAGCAACCAGTGAGGAATTATTTATCCAACCGAAAGAACAAGGGAATAAACATTCAACTCCTTTAAAGTAAGTAAAATACTCTCTAGAAATGATAGTCCTGGCTCTCAAATCCAGCTGAGCTGTACTCAGTGCAGCAACTGACTAGGAAGCAAAGATGACCTGATTCCACCTTTGTTGCTTCCAGATGCAGGAGCTCTAAACAAAAGTTAGAGCAGCCTAAAGGCTGCTCTAATTTATGTCCAGCTGCCTGCAGTCACAAGGGTCTGTTCTAGCAGCTGGGAACAGCCATAACACAGAAGCATTTTGGCCACACACCCTTGCACTGAGTGCTATCGTTAAGGAGAGACATAGAGCTCCTACGGCAGCTCCCTGCCACTCAAGGATTGCCCCCCTGTGGGCGACAGGCCTTCCCCTCCCCTAACTATGCCCCTCCTATACTGGGGTAGGCTCTGTATAAACAGCGGACTGCATCCCCACCACTGGGGATTCTCCATATGCTGCAAGAACTCCAGGCTAGCAGGTAAAGCTTGCTTAATGGCTGGGGGAGCAGCACACAGGGGTTGTACCATAAGAGCTAACCAGGTCCTTTATTTGATGTAAAGGGAGACTCCTATAATGATTAGCTTTGCTAGGTTTGCTGTATTTTCCATGTGTCGGGCCAGCTGACGTATTTCTAACGCTACAGCTTATGTTATGTTGCTCCAGGGTGTGAATAAGCCACCCCCTCCCCCGCGTGATGTAAGTTACACCGACCTAAGTGCCGGTGTAGATACCGCTGTCGGTGGGAGAGCTTCTCCCGCCGACATAGCTGCTGCCGCTCGCAGGGGCTGGAGTAGTTACGTCGACGGGAGAGCTCTCTCCCACCAGCGTAGAACATCTGCACTAGCATCAGTGCAGCTGCGCCACTGTAAGCTCTGTAGTGTAGCCATAGCCTAAGACTCCTGGAATTGGTTTTTGGTCGGGGTAGTCTTCCTTCAATTAGCTGATAAAAAGGAACCAAATTCATGAGAGGATCCAACCTTGGCCTCTCCCAAAGGGCCTGCATATGCTGAGTCCGTTATTTGGAAGCAGTGGAGCGTCCCATATCAACATGACTCCGCACTTCTCTTCTAAGAGCAAAACTTTATATAGACACATGTGTCTATATCATTTGATTCCTGACAACAGCTGTACTTACAGAGCCCTGTGGCTGGAGGGACTAGAGGGTTGTATTACTTTGGTTTGTAATTTTTATGCTTCTATTCCGATAGCTTTTTTCGTTTTGGACATGCCCACTGCACGTGGAATAAGTCTCCTTTCTAAAGGTTACCGCTGGGACTAACACAGGGATCAGGATATGGATGGACTGTGTGATGTACCATGGGTTTAGGACACCAAGAAAATGCGTAATTTATCCCATGTATCTGCTTCCCGATCCACATTGCGTTCTGCAACCCCCACCCTCTACTGTTGCATGTGGTCCTTCTGGTGAAACATCCTTAGAGGGGAGCCTTCTTTGGAAGTCTGGGTGAATCCAATGCCTGTCTGGAATTTTGATTCTTGTTTTTCGTGTTTTCGCTGGGTCTGATTCTGCTGCTCTCATTGCGTTACCCTGATTAGGGGCTAATTGTGCAGTAAAACACTTCTGACTGTGGGTAAAGGTGGCAGGATCAGGCTCTCGATGTTGCTAGGCTAAAGAGACTATATCATGGACTTGACAGTAGCATAACACAAATATGCTGGTTGGTGGGGAGGGTCACAATTCCACCCTCAGCCACCCCTTATACGGTAGCTGTCTGCTGTCAAAACCCCAGGAGACCTCAGGGTCTGCACTTCCTCGAACATACTGCGAGTCAGATCCTCAGCGAGTGTAAATCTATTGCAATCAGAGCCGCTGATTTACACCAGCTGAGGACCTGAACTTACGGCTGATCCCTATGCAGGGGCACAAAAGGGAGATAATCCTTGCACCTTCACGCTCCCTCCTGTGTGCACTTGCATGGGAGGAGCTGTCCAGAACGCAGCCCTTCAGCTGAGTTGAAGTAGGCATTTGGAGTCAAGCATGGTCCAAGGCCTCCTGTCCCTGTATTTTCAGCACTTTGAAAATAACATTCCGGGGATGCTTCTCAGTGGGGGCGGAGATGGCAGTGGAAATTCTGTGGGCTCACTGTGGTGTGGGTGCCGTGCTTTGAGACTGTGCAGAAAACAGCATCTCCACCAGATCGTTAGCTCTTCTTTTAGGCTTAGCCCTGCTGCCTCTTGAGGAAGGCCAACCACACACACATTCCTGTGGGGTGAATGGCTCTCCGGGTCTTCTGGTTCACAGTGGCAAAACAAAAGTCCATCTCTCGGTTTTGTTTTTTTCTTGGCACCTGCCAGAAGTTTGGTCCCGTCTTAGCTGTGACTAGTTTGAGACCTCTCCTCTGAAATTCTAGGGCCAAGAATTCTGGGAATTTGGACCTGAGACTCCTTTGTGCCATTCTGGCTGCACAAAGGGACCAGGAAGCTCCTGGATCTGGGCAGCTGAAGATTCCAGTGTTGTGGGGGCATCCCTGGCTGGAATGTAGCCACCCCCAGACCATCACACTGCTCCCTTTTGGCTTATACGGGTGGGAAAGGTGAGCCCAGACAGCTGGTGTACTCCAGTGATCCCCCATGTGGTATAATGGCCCCATGGGGACTGCTACCAGTGGGACGAATTTAGAGCAACTCAGCCTAGGGCAGACAGATTTTTGTCCATTCTTTCTCTGTGGTCCTCACTGCCTTGTGTATTGGCTTTAAATAAGTTTGCTGTTGATGGGACGCATTTTTCCTGAATACCGTCCCCTTGTTCACTCACATTCGACTCAGGATTCCCCTGTGATTAAGAATCGTGGGATACATTGGTGGCAATAGTTCATTGCTGATCTTGGTCAGTGTGTGCTGGCTTAGCTTGGCTGTTTCCTCCCCTTTATCTCCTTCAAAGTAAAGAGCTGTTGGCGGAGCCAGGGTGGAGGGCTGAGGGGAGGCTGGGAGCTGCTGGCTTGCCTTTTCCTTGGTGCTGCCTGACAGTGCACCAGGGTGCAGGGGGTGTGAATCCTTCTTCACAGCTCGATACACACACACCTTTCAGGGCCTGATCCCAAGCCCACCGAAGTGAACAGAAAGACTGTTGCTGGAGAGAGCAAGAGAGAGCGAGAAAGGGATGAAAACTAGCCCCCTGCTGCTGATGGCAGAGAGTGGGCTGGGAAGACTGACCTACTTACCCCTTCTCAATGTCATGGTCCCTCAGTCCAGTGCACATTGTGTGGCTAAACTGCCCTGATGCCACTTCTGTGCTTGCTAGTCCGGTGAAAGAGGAGGCAGGTTGGATCCTCCACCACTCGGTCTTGCTGCTGCTATGTTACCGGTAGAGGGGGTGAGGGAGGGTGAGTTGGGGTCTCCCTTCTGCTGATGCTCCATCAGTGGAGATGGGGTAGATGCTGTTGTTTGGCTCACCGGTGGGGTGGGATGAGGTGTCCTTTCCTGCTGCTGTTCCTGGGAAGGTTGTTTTTCCTCTTCCTTCCATCAGTTTTACTCCCAAAAGTTTTTCCTTTGCCTTAGTGTTGGTTTTCTGTCAGACTGGTATGTGAATTTTGAAGCAGAGAGAGTCGGGTGCATGAGACCTCCCTCAGGCAATCCTTGTCCCAGCTCATCATCACGCGGTCTCCACAGGGGCAGCTCGCACTTAACACCAGATTTTAACCAGCATAACTTCATTGGGCTAACTGAAGTCAATGCAGATGCACCAGTTTACATCAGCAGAGAATCTGGCTCCCAGGCTACAGTGGAATTAATTCCTATTAACTCTGGTGAGGGTGGGAGAAGAAAACAGGCCTGGGGTCTTTTAAATGGAAGTCAGTGTTCTCGGAATGACGTAGTGAGAAAGATCCCACCAAGGCTCCAGGTTGAGATTTCTCTTATTTAACTTGCCAGCAAGCGGTTTGGATGAAGGACTAAGTAGCAGGAGATGCAAATGATATGAAGGCAGGAGAGGCTGATGACACTTAAAAGGATGGCAGCATTATACAAGAGTATTTGAAGAGCCCAGGGCAATGGGGAAAAGGCTGGCGTGATGGAACTTGGTGTCAGAGAATGTAAAATCAGGCACCCAGGAAGAACCACTGAGATGGCAAATACAAATTCTGAATGTTTCCTTAATCAAGGAAACACAGGAAGAAAAGGACCCAGGGCAAGAGTAATAACCAGAAATTCAGGGCACAGGGCCAGACCGTTACACCAGTGTAAATCCAGAATAACTCCACTGACGTCCTGATTTACAGCAGTGTAACTGAGAGCAGAATTTGGCCCTCGTGTTAGTCGGTGTCAAAAACAAAACAAAACAAAAACAGAGAGAGTTTTAGGATGAATAAGTAGGGGATTTAATTCCAAACCACAGAAGACAATGGTCCCTCTGTACAGGGTATCTTTTAGGCCAAAATAATATGGGTCCAACCCTGCAAGGTGCTCAGTGCCCTCAGCTGTTACTGATTTCATAGGAGCAGGATCCATCCCTGTGTTGTAATAGGCAGGAACACTCAAGTTAGGGAAGCAACGGGTTAGCGGTTTGCGCTCAAGACTAGGAGCAAGCAGCCATGACACGGACTGACTCTGTGACCTTGTGCAAGTCACTTAACCTCTATGCCTTAGTTTCTCCTTTGCTAAATTGCTGGTTAATGCTGGCGACAAGACATGCAGGGAGGTAGAGAGGATTAGTTAGTGTTTGTACACGTTCTATAAAATGCCAACAAATACATTTAGGAAAAGGTAGAGAGCAGGGTGGCGAGGCTCAATTTTATACTGGAATAACATTCTTATGGGGGAAATCTCCTTGAATTTAACATAGATTATTTTAGGAATAGGTAACTACCTATGTTCCCTGTAAGCTGCATGGCCACACAGCAGCCTATTAAGTGTTGCGCAGGCACTCAGGGAACCCTCCTGGCCAGGACCTGCTGCGGCCGGGGGAGGGGTACCCCTGCCCTGCCCAGACCTGCTGTGGCTGGGGTGCCCCTCCCCCGGCCCAGATCTGCAGCCGGAGGAGGGGTAGGGGGGCCTATCCTGTGGCCCCAACCCAGCCCCGGCCCGGACCCTTCCCCAGCCCCAATCCAGCCCTGGACTTGCCGCGGCAGGGAGAGGCACCTCTCCCCCATACCCAGCACATACCCCATACTGCAGCCGGAGGAGGGGGAGGGGTGCCTATCCTGCACACCAAACCCCTCATCCCCAGCCCTACCCTCGAGCCCACACCCCCAGTCGGAGCCTTCACCCCCCACCCCAACCTTCTGCCTCAGCCCTGAGTCCCTCATCACCGGCCCCACTCCGCAGCCCGCACCCCAACCCTTTTCCCCAGCCCTGAGCCTGCACCCCCAGCTGGAGCCCTCACACCCTTGCACCCCAACCCTCTGCCCCAGCCCTGAGCCCCCTCCCACAGGCCGAACCCCTCGGCCCCACCCCCACCACATGAATTTTGGTACGTGCACCAATATGGAGGTGATGTGTCACACATTACCTCCATATTGGTGCACATAACAAAATTCATCCCGCACATGCGTGGGAAAAATTAGAGGGAATACTGGTAACTACTCCCTGTGCTCATTCAAATCCCTCCTAAAAACTAACTCCAGCCAACTCACCTATGAGCAGTGAGGTGAGGGGGAGGGGAAAAGCAATACAGCCATGGAGGAGGAGGGCATATGCCTCCCTGCCCTGCATGATCATGTGAGGTTTCCCCCTCTGTCTGTGATCCTCACTTTTTGGGTCATGGTGAATTTAGGATCGGGACCCCATTGCAGTAGGTACTGTACCAACTCAGACTAAAAGTCAGCCCGTATCCAAAGATTTTACAATCTAAACAACATTCATCACCCTTGTAAGGCGCCATCTCTCTGTTCTGCGAAGGGCTGTCAGGGGGGAAAGCTCCGTGAGGACCCTCTAGCATAGTTTCTCTCTGATCGTTCTGGCTGTGACAAGCTGGAGTCTCCCCAGCCTCCCTGCAGACACCCGAGGTGAAGGGAGCCCGGTGCCATGAAGGCAGGAGAGCCACATGAAGTTCTTGGGGGCAATCTGGCTCAGCGATAACAGTAATTAATAACGGGCTGGGAGGGAAGGGAGGGATCTAATTCCAACCGCTATTGTGTGAAATCCCTTAGGGAGTCACATAAGGATGTCAGAGAAGGTCTTTTCCGCTCTCAGGGGATGATATTACCTCTGAACACGACAGGAAGGTAAGGAAGGACATGATACCCGAAAAGGTCTTTTTCTCTGAAAGGATTTTGGAATTGTTTGCCTGTGATTTAAGGAACGGACTGGTATTTACCGAACATCCAGCAATAGCCCTGGGTTAACTCACTGTTAGCAAGGTTCACCTGCTAAAATAGAGGACAGAGATCCTGGCTCTGTGGTTCTTGCCTTCATTATAATTCTATGCAGCTGTTTTGGGGCCCGATTCTCCTCTCACTTGCACGGATTTTACACTGGCGTAACTCCCTGGGCTCCCACAGGGTTATCCCTGACTTATGAAATCAGAATCACAGCTTGACACCGTCTCTATTTTAACCAACCGTACTGAAAGCTGTCATTGAATGATTTATTCAATTTTTGGTTTATAAACAATCACTAGGCTAATTATCTACTCGGGCATTACTTTTTAATTAATGTAATTCTGTGTAAAGCACTTTCAGCTATCAACACTCCATCAACCCACACGCCTACACTTTTCAGATCACTCTATTACAGTACCGAAAACCTTCCATGAATTTTTTGCGCTAAATTTTCATATACTTCAGTAGGAGCTGTGCTCACAGGCTGATGGCAGGATCAGTCCCTCTGACGTTATCTCCCGATCGAGACTTTGTTGTATTTTCAGACTAGTATATTTCAAAAGCACTCAGCTCTGGCCTCACTCTGCTTCCCCTGGGGCGCTGTACCATTGATTTCAGTGAGAGCAGAGATATGCCCACTGCTAAGTGTTTTTGAAATACCCCACCCATAGTATTTAAAATGACTAAATTACTAATCATGTATTTACAGTAGGTAAAGCTGTATATTTACAACTCTCTTTATGAATAATGAGATTTCAGCCTTATGGTCAAAGGAACTGAAACATTTTTATAAGACTCATAAAAAAATGATTAAAAATAAAGAGCCAGATCTAGGCACAGAAGGGGAACCTCCGCTCCTGGAGAGGGGATCAGCTCTTTGTGCCATGGACTCCCCCACTTCAAGGCCTTCATGGAAGGCACTTAGTGGGTGAGAGGTGAGGGAGGCTGAGCAGGCCAGGGGACACATGGACGATACCCTATCTGATCCTACACAGTTTAATCAGGAATGAAAATACAGCCTATGGCTAGGTTAGCTTTTCCATGTAGCCTTCTCTCTGGAGTGCCTGGGAACATCTGCATGCTAGGTGTTCTTCCCTGGATATATCCCTAGCAGCATGGTTCCTGTGGAGATGAGGGTGTTGCTAGGGCCAGAGCAAGTGCATGCGTAACGCCGACAGACCATCGGCGGGTGGGATCGAACAGGGGGATTCTGGAGCTTAGTGCATGAGCCTCTACCATATGAGCTAAAAGCCAACTGGCTGTTAGTTAAGGCTGTAGAGCAGACTCATTTTATCTCTCTCTGTAAGTGGTCGCGGTGCCACTAAATGGGACAGAACACCACACCCAGAAGGTGTGTGGGTTACCCAGGGGCACAAGGCTTCTCTGAGCAGATACTTTGTCATCCAGCAGTCCCCCGGGGCTCCCCCAGCTTTGGAAGCAGACCCAGCGGCTTACTGAATGGAGTGGATGTCTCGAGTTGGGCACCCACAGGTCGAGGCATACAAAATGAATGAACACTTCTGAAAATGCGGCCACGGCTTTTAGTGATACTAGTGATGGCCACATGTTCATTCCTGGGTCTTATTTAGTGGGGAAAACCCAAACTCATGGGCATAAGATTACAGACCAATATTCTCCTATCTTCTGCCACAAGGAGGAAGGATGGGCTTTTGGTTAAGGCACTGGACTGGAACTCAGGGGATATGGGTTTGATTCCTAGTGCTGCCACAGACTGTCTCTGTAACCTCGGGCAAGTCAGCTGGGGAGACTGACATAGGCCAAGTAGGCCCAACTCCCATTTAAAACCCATGGGACTTGGCTACCTAACTCCCATCTGCACATTCCTTTAAAAACGTCCCCCTATGGGTATCTGCACCTCAGCTCCCCATCTGTCAATAGGGATGATAATGTTGCTTTTTTCAGTCATATCTATTTATATGGTGAGCTCTTTGGGGCAGGAGCTGTCTTTTATGTGTATATAAAGTGCCTGGCACAACGGGGCCCTGAACTCAGCTGGGGCCTGTAGATGCTATTGTAATACAAATAAATAACAGCAACATGAAGTCACTGGAATTATTCCACATTTACACCCATCTAACTGAGAGCAGCACACACCCCGTTTACTGTTAGATTTGGTAACAGAATTATATTACAATACTGTACTAGTGCATAATGTAATATACATTATATATGTATATACATTATGCACTAGTACAGTATTGCACTATGCACTAGTACAGTATAATGCATTATATATATAATGTATATTACATTATGCACTAGTACAGTATTGTAATATAATTCGGTTACCAAATCTAACAGTAAACGGGGTGTATGCTGCTCTCAGTTAGTGTGTGTATATATATATATATATATATATATATATATATATATATACACACACACACACACACCATCGGTACCTAAAAACACAGCACACTTTTAAAGTAGGTATTATTATAGTTCAGAATATGACATGCCATTCTACTTTATGTATTTTTTGTATAAACTATGACAGAAATACAGTAAGTCAGTAATTTCAGATACCTTTGCATAGACATTGTCACTGTAATTTTGCCAGGAGAGAGATAATAAATCATACTTTTCCATTTGACTGACGTTCTGTTTCCTCTATCTGATTTCAATGGCGGTGTGCTATCTTGCAAGCTAGCATTGTTCACGGCTCCTTTTATTAAAGGATAGGCACGTTATTGAAATGTCTTTTGTACTATGATTTTCTAGCAGCACGTGAAATTGCTGAACATATAAGAAAAAGGTCTCATTTGTTCAAGTTGTAATGCAAAATCACTGCTGAATGCATCTCAGAAGGAAAAAAATTATTAAGATTGAGGCCCTGTGCTGACCTTGTTAGTAATCAGTTTCTTGCAATTTACAAACAGGTATCTGAAAATTACTAGTGACTTGGATCACTGGTCAGCACACTGCCAAAAGGTTTTAATAATGTTTGCTCTTGCTATTATTAGCCTCCCTTGATTTGAGTGCTTTCCAAGGCTCACCATGAAACTGAACATTCATCCTATTAAAGAAGGAGGCAAACTCTGTATGGAAAATTCATTGCCAGCCTAATGAAGCTTCTTGAATTTAAGATGTCATATTTCTGTTCTTTTGTGACGCTTTAAAATAGAGAACCCTCGTCAAAGCGGCAACTGGACTATTAGATTTACTTGGGAAAGGCTGAGTTTGAGGAGGAATGATGATTGCTTTTCAAATTAAACATGCCGTGAATATTTTCCTCTCTCATCCACGCTACACATCTCTATCACACAGCCGGCACGTGAAAGGAGTGCAGAAATCCAGGGCCGCCCAGAGGGCGGGGCAAGTGGGGCAATTTGTCCCAGGTCCCGCAGGGGCCCCCACGAGAATATAGTATTCTATAGTATTGCAACTTTTTTTTATGGAAGGGGCCCCCGAAATTGCTTTTGCCCCAGGCCCCCTGAATCCTCTGGGCAGCCCTGCAGAAATCCCCTTGAAATCAATGGGAATTTTGTGCAGTGAAGGAGCTTGGAATGTGCAATAGAAATCCCCACTGCAGTTAACAGATCTGAGAAGTCTGACCTAAGAATTTTAAATACAATGCAGACATTGATTAAACAAACTATAGTACTAGTGACAGGTGGTTTGTATATCAGTTTTGGGATTCAGGTTGGTATAACAATATCATACAATTGGTAACAGTCTGCTAAAGTTCCAAAATGTGCATTTAATTAACATTTAATAAGGCTGTACTTATTGTATTTTGTAATGGTTAGAGAAGGGATCGTGGTGTCACTACATCTGAATTCTGTTTCTGGCAGTCACTGTGGGGAAAAAAAATCACTTAACTCTCTGTGCCTCATCTTACCCCAAGATAGAATGGACATTATTAATTATTATCATCATCACAGAGCATAGTACATAATTATAGACCAGGATCCCATGGTGCTAGGCACTGTACAAACACAGAACAAAAAGACCTTAATACTTGTCAAGTCCCCCGGGGTGTCATGAGGATACCTGAATAACGTGTGCTGTGCACTGACACACTTTGATAAAAGGTACTACCTATCTTCCAAAATACTATGAGTACATTTGCATTAACAAAACATTTTTAAAAAGAATGAACAATGGAACAGATGTTACTATTCCCAAGTAAATGTTCCCCAAATAAATGAATAATTAGTGTTTTATAAAGCTATACTTAATACAGTTACTACTACTAATTATCTGGATTACCACCCAAAAGGTCCCAATCAGGATTTTGACTCCACTGGACAAGGGACTGCACCGGAAAACATGAATTCTGGCCTGCTATGTTGAACCCAAGCCAACAGAGCACAGCGGTGTACCCATGCATAGTCAACTAGAGGATCAGGGACAAATTTCAGACATGTCACAAGTGAATTTAAGAAGAGATGGGGGAAGTTGAGGTGGGAGGATGAGGCTGATAGTAAAACACCATGTGTGAAATCCTGGTTCCATTAACATTAGTGGGAGTTTGGCCATTGATTTCAGTGATGCCAGGTTTTCACATCCTGTGTTAATTCAGTCATGTGCATATCCTGATGGTATGGAAGATCCCACAGTGGTAATGGATTATTTTCACTCTCTTTTTTTCACCCCTTGGTCATGCTTAGTCTAGATAATATTTAGTCCTGCTTTGAGTGCAGGGGACTGGACTAGATGACCTCTCGAGGTCCCTTCCAGACCTACAATCCTATGATTCTAGGCTCAGTACAAATTATGAATGTTTACTGGCTACTTAGGGATTCTTTTGGGGGATGGGTTTGAGACAATGAGACTGAAGGAAGTGGTGAGGGATATGAGAGTGGGTGAAGTTATACGGGGTGGCAGAGAACATAGGAGAGGAACAAGGAGATAAGAAATGCTGGGCTGTGGACAGGTATCAGAAGAAGATGGATAGATAAGGATCAGGAGGATGAGTGGAGGTGATATGGCAAGGAAGGGAAAGGGTATCAGTAAGAACATGTTAAACAAAGCAGGTAGCTGTAAGAGTCAGTCAGTGGCTGGTAGAGTCTGAGATCCTGTGGTTGGTGGAGAATGGCTGAGTTGGAACAAGAGACTGAGGTAGCTCACCCTGCAGCACACAAGGAGTGTCTGTACTGAGGAGTGGGGAGAGCTGCCCCAAATCCCTGGAGTTCTGGTCCTAATGAGTCTGGAGAAGCAAGCCACTGTGCTGGGTAGGAAGGCTTGCCAACCCTCTGAGCAGCTCCTAGGCTCAGAGCATTGGTGGTGAGCTGGTGCCGTAGGAGACATGAATACAAGGTGGGAAGACCCTGCCATTGGAGTCTGTGTGGGTAATATCTGTGTGGGAAGGTGGGGGATCACATAGTAGGACAGTAGGTCTCTGGGCCCCAGTGTTCCTGGAGCAGATCCTCCATTGATATGGAGATGGAAGGAAGGAACCAAGACCTACTCACTTCTCTTCCTCCTGGTTGCCTCGCCTTAGTATTAACTGATTATTGCACCATATTGGCTGACAGTATATTGTGGATGGATCATTTATCCCCCAGCAATGAATGCTCCTTAACAGTATTTTTATGTGTTGATATATACACACAGAGAAGAGCGCTCTGGTGATCAGTCTGTGTCTTCCTATCCTGAGTGATGAAAGAATCATGGGTTGCACAAAAGCTGTTATGGACACACAATGGACTCTTCAAAGTAAAAACCTAATAACCTCAAGAATGCTCCTACCTATGGTTATCATAAGTCATGCTATAAACAAGTATTTTAAATGGGGGGGAGGAGTTATGACTTCTTTTATTCTGTAAATTATGTATTAGAATAAAAAATCACCAAGCACATAGAAAAGCTGCTGTCTGATTTTCTCATGACTCCTTCATATTTGCCTAATTAACACTAAGAGTCATCTGACACATCGTCTCATTAAATCTACAGAAGTGCATATGTGGGAATGCTAATTTAAAACACTAAGTGCATTTATGACAACCTGAGGCTGTTTCCCTGTTGTGGTTGGGTTCCCCCCTGCACCCCATCAAGTGAGAAATGGGAGAGCTCCTGGTCTGTTAGAAGAGTTTTCTAGGTTAGCACTGAATGGCACGGGTCTTGGATATTTGTAATTGAAACCGAAGCCACTGCTGACGTGTGGAGAAGAAAGAAGGCTATCTGATCACATGGGTGTGGGGGAACAGAAGGCCACCACATGACCACACAAGAGGAAAGAGGGTGAACTCTGTATTATCTGTTCCCATGAAGAACGTCTCCACCCTTTTGTTACTGCCACCTCCTGACTGCATGGGTGGAGGGAGAGAAAGGAAAAACCAACCTCAGCCTGTCATTCTAACATTTGACCTTGGGGAGCAGGGGAAAGAGTGGAAGAAGGCTGTAGAGGCAGCAGCTGTCAGAAAGCGGCTAAGCAGATGGGAAGAGAATGAAAAATGAAGGAAGGAGAAAGAAAGAAGGGATAGAGCTCTGCCCTCTTCCCTGAACCCCACTAGAGGTGGTGGGAATTCTGCCTTTTGGGACTAATGCAGAAGGCCAAGGAAGGCATTTTGGGATCTCAGACTGGGAGAGGAGGGTTTGTTCCTGCAGTAGTGAGGTAAGCTGAGCTAAGACTGGCTCCTCTCAAAAGCCATGGCCTGGTCCTGCCTCCCTTTTCCCCTGCACATTGTTCCCTCAAAGCCAGCTCAAACCCCTGGAAACTGGTCAGTTTTGTGGCTATTAAGGCCCAGATTTTCAAGGTATTTTGGCATTGTTGTATTCACTGTTGTAATGCCCCACTGATTTAGCAGCCTAAATCCCACTGACAGTCGATATAGACTTCTATGTACCTAAATCACTTTTGAAAATGAGATTCAGGCTCCTAAACCAGTCAGGTATTACGATACTGAGTGCAGCAACACCTAAATACCTTTACAACTCTGCGCCTAAATGCCTGGCAAGAAGATCCTGGGTACTGCCACCATCTTCAGAGCACTCACTGCCTCCCGACCACTCCTTCCGGATGGAATCCCCAACCCTTGCCTGAAGTTCAATGAAAATTGTGTAAGGTTCACATCAGGGCCAGGAGGTCTTCATGGTTTTCTTAAAAGTGATTTGGCCTTTCTATAACATTGTGACCCTAGGCACCCTGTATTCACACCCTACACACTACTGCAATGGTATCAGTGCAAAATATGCCTTGTGAGGTACCATATGAAAGATAATAACATGCTGGTTATCAATATAACTGTAAAACACATGTGTTAACTTTATATGTGAAACTATGAATTCTCTCTGTATGATGTTTAAGACAAGATAGCCTAGCCTAGATAAAGGTGACAAAGGGCTGGTCTACACTAGGGGGAGGGATCGATCTAAGATACGCAACTTCAGCTACGTGAATAGCGTAGCTGAAGTCGAAGTATCTTAGATCGATTTACCTCGGGTCCTCACGGCACGGACGGCCTCCCCTGTCGACTCCGCTACCGCCTCTCGCTCTGGTGGAGTTCCGGAGTCGACAGGGAGCGCGTTCGGGGATCGATTTATCGTGTCTAGACGAGACGTGATAAATCGATCCCCAATAGATCGATTACTACCTGCCGATCCGGCAGGTAGTGAAGACATACCCAAACTGCTCTTTCCTAGACACAGCAATATGGGCTTACCTCAATTTACATGTTAGCTGTAAACACAGCTATTGAGTTAAACCAGCCAGGGTTATCCTGTTCCTGAACCTGAGAGACAGAGAATTAACATGGTTCCTGTACTGGACATGGGAGTCTGAGTTTTCCAGGATGCCTTCCTTGTGAAACAAAGACATCCCTTTGGGAAATATAAGGAACATAGAGAGTCTCTATCTTTATTCTTCACTTTAAGAGACAAAGAAACCAAGTGCTTTGATCTTTGCGATGGGTCCTGGACGGGTCAGCCAGGAAAAGGCTGGAAAGGAGACTGTGGGTGAGAGGCACCATCTTGAACGAAGACTGTATCTTGCTAGACTAAGTTTGAGACTTTTAGATGAGTGTTTTTGCTTTTAATTGCTTGTAACCATCTCTACCTTTATCTCTCTTACTTGGTATCCTTTAATCCTTTCTCCTTTGTCAATAAACTTGTTTTGCTTTTACTCAGAAAGGGAAGGGTGTATTTACCCCAGTTACATTACTAAGCAGTGATGTACTGACTCTTTAAAAGAGCAGTGAACTTAATATCTTCTGTAAATGCACAGTGGCAGGGGCTGTGCATTGCAGAGAAACATCTCAGAGGAACTCCAGGGCTGGAGTTCATTGATTGTTTCCTGCTAGGTGAGGTTTGGGCCAGGAGAGCCTTGATGAGTTTGCTGGTGAGGAAGACAGACTGATGTGGCAGGGAGCTGACACCAAGTCTAATCATCAGCAAAACTCTCTCTTGCTGAGGCTGAGAGGTAACACAGTGGCCCACAGCTCTTCTTCTCCCCAGAGTGTGTGTCGAACACATAAGGGGCTTTATAAAGTATACAAACTACTTTTGAAGCTAGATTTGCATCTGAATTTCAGCTTAGCCTTCCGTTTAGGCCTGCAAATATCAACATTTGAACAGCTAGTGAGTAGCTGGTACAAATTAGGTGGCTGGCTGTCCAAATGCTTATATTTGTGCATAGTTTATTATGGGTGCACAAAAATTATAGGCACTACTTGTGCCCACAACATGGAAGTCAGATTTTGGAAAATGTGAGTCTTAGTAACTAAGCAATTCGCACCAGGTACCCCTTTTTGCCCCCAAAACTAGTCAAATGCCTCTGTACTCACTAAAAGCAACAGATTAAGAAAAAAATGGATTTTCTATGGCAAGCCAAGGAGGAGCTACAGTGAGCTAAAAATAAGTTAGGAAAATGACCCAAAACTGAAGCCTTTCAAGTGTTGACCCATTGCACTGTCCAAAATGTCTTCTTCAACTTGCCCCAAACTTTCCAGACAAAAAAATCTGTGAGTGTTTGTGTGCACACGCAGATGCAAAAAATCAATCTAATATCAACCTTAACTATGTATTGACCAGCATATCTCTACAAAATAAGATGTTGGAACCTAGATATTGACAAATATAAACAGTAATCAAACAGTTATTCTGACAGGTGAAAGGGTTAAACTGTATGAGTCTATTCCAATGACAAGCAGTCTGTTTCTAAACAGACTTAAGAAAGTCTCTCATCTCTGGCACAGCTTGACTTCACTATAAGTGGAAGTGCGCTGGGAAAGGCTGGAGACCTTCTACATGCCACAAGACAAAGAAGAGCAAGGCTTGGAGCCGGCAGAACATAGGAACTCCTCAGAATTTCTACTATGGAGATAATGGAGGAAATCCTGCCTCCAATGGGAAAACTGCATTTCACTTCAGTGCAGTCAGGATGTCACTCAATAATACCAGCAGATTCCTGGCCCCAGGGGTTCTCTCTCTGATGGAATTTACAAGATCTTAGTTATTGGCCATGGGACTATCTTTCAGCTCCCCAAGTTTTTCTGTATCTATGGGATTGTGCTGCACTGTAAACAGAGTTTAATTCCATAGAAATACCTTGAGGAAGAACGTAACTTTGCTATTTCAATATAGTTGGAGTTTCACCATAAGCAAGCTTCTTGTAAGGGCCAGTATATCCCCGCTCACTTTCTCGGGAGCAGAGATGAGTGAATAATTGATTTTTCAGTTCAGTGGCTCAAATTGTGAAGTTTCAGTGCCCCTGAAAATGTATCTTTTTATGAATTTGTTATTTGCAGAAAAAAAATCACTCTGCTCTACTCAGGAGCCCAGCTTTGAGGAAGAGAAGGCTTGATTGTGATTTAAATTGATTCAGGAGTATCTCCACTGAAGTCCTGCGTTGAGGATTATTTGATGCGGGGCATTCCACAATCGGATATGCTTTCCCTTAGTCATTAGGTGGTTATTATGATCGTGGAACTCCTCTGTCTACTGATCAGTCTCCAGCTAAAAAATTAGCATTAAGTTCAGGTGGGGGTTAAGTTTAAGCACAATAAATAGGGAATCAAATACATCTTATTCATTATAACGGAAGTTTTGCGGCTCAATCTCAGTGCATAACAGTGAAAACATACTCCTAGTTTATCAGTGGTAACGTTCTCATTCATTGTTTCTCTGAGTATAAAGGTAAAATGTGACCATTAGTTCCATGACAACTTTTTTTTTTCTTGCTCTAGGACCTCTCCTGAAAAGGTCTTACATTATTTTAGCATGTGTACTCAACCTTGATCCAGGAATTACACCAGGCCACTTATTTTTGAAGGAGTCACCCAAAGATGGTAACGTTCCATCTTCAAGGATCAGAGAATGATGCCTGGTATAGTAAATTGGACTAATTTTTCTTAGGCTACCAACATTCCAATATGTCTTTACAGGTCACACCATCAACAGCCTCATGTCATATTCTTCTGCAAAGCAAAGGACACACTGTTCATGAGTCTGTCAAGGATATGTGTCTAATGCACTATGGCAGCTTATGCAGCTACTAGGCTGCTTCTAGCGGCTGGACTTCACTATGGGGAGATCAACGCAATCAATGCAGCAGGGATCAATTTAATGGATCTAATGAAGACCCACTAAATCAACGGCAGAGTGTTCTCCGGTCGACCCCAATACTCCAGCTCTCCGAGAGGAGTAAGGGAAGTTGACCAGAAAATGTCTCCCGTCGACACAGCACAGTGAAGACACCGGGGTAAGCTGACCTAAGTTACGTAGCTGGAGTAGCGTAACTTAGGTCGACTTACCCCGATAGTGAAGACAAGCCCTATTCTGACTAATGCAAGTTATGGGTGGATGGGAAATCCCCCATGAAAGAAAAACTAAACAATATACTATTTACTACAGGAAACAACAGCAAGAGAAGATACTATCTGGATATAAAGAAGTTCTATCTTGTGTTACTGAAATGCTGGAAAATACAAAGACTGAGGTGAAAGTATTTTCACTGCCAGAGAAGAAAAGAAACTGCCAAGTATATAGAGGGATAAGGCTTATACCCATGAAGAGTTAAAGGTTGCGCTTCAAAGCAAGTCTTCATTATTGAGCTATGAATCTGGAGGCCACATGTTCTAAATTCATATGTTGGGTATAGATGCTACTGCAACAGAAATATGCATTTTCCTTAGCTTAATGGAAAACCTGTAATCTAATTTATTAAAATCACAAACATATGTTGTGTTAATGGTAAAGATTTTTAGAAAATATGTTTTGGTCTTACATTTAAGGTTTCTTTCAAAAGGACTTTCACCCCAACATTCCCAATGGGAACTTGATAGTTACGATAAATTATTTAGCCATATACTTCCCTTTATTTTAAAGTCACCTGCATGGAAATTTAGCTACTAGTGAGCTTGATTATCACTATTTAACCAGACATAGCAAGTCCAAATGCTAACAACAGTTACATATTTTGATGTACTTGTGAATATTAATTCTCCGAGCACGATACCGGCATTTTTTGTTGTACACATTTGGGTTGGGATTTTTGAAAAGTGCTCAGCATTGGCTTACCTCTGCTCCCACTGGAATCAATGGGAGTTTTATCATTAACTTCAGTGGGAGCAGAGATAGGCCAATACCGAGTGCCTTTGAAAGTCCGACCACTAAAGTTCATATAACATGTTAGTATTGAATAAATACTAAGATAGCTCATACCTTAAATTCCTCCAAGATTTTGTAATTTTTCCCATGATATTCACAAAAGTTTTTCACTTCTTTGCACTCTGGGCAGCATCCATTGTGTTCCACTTTAGTACACTTTGGGTGGATTTTAGGGCATTCTGGTTGATCACAAACAGGTCCATCCTCAGTACAGACACAAGGACAGTTGGAATGCCCTGGGAAAAAACGTTCTCCCAGTTTGTATACAAAGCCACTGTCATCCACACAGCCTTTCCCTCGATAGTCATCAAAGATCAGATTGTCATTACTTGAAGTCTGGTCGCCTTCATCAGCAGGGTAGTCTTCATGATTGATGGCAGCTGGGGTGACCAACCCAAGTATTAGCAACAGAAGTATGCAGGCTTCATGAATAGGACAAGCCATCCCCCTCCTCAACTTCTGCATACGGTCCTAATCTCAGATAGAAACAGCTGCTTCCATAGGGACACCAGAGGGGTGGTCTGAAAACAAATATTTAAAATGAGAATAACCTGAAATATTAACAAAAACAGACGTCTGAAGACCATGCTTTCAACCTGTATCTGGAGATACAGTGCTTTCAAAACAAAACAAGCCTCCTATCCTCAATTATTCCTAAGGAGAACAAAGCATACTAAATATGTACATTAAAACTAGCAATTGCATATATATAGAGCTATATATACACACGTACATGTGCATGCATACACCGTCCCATATGAAATCTCCACTCAAATGCTGACTTACATTGATGATTAATGTTTGCTTTTACCTATTTGTACAATTGGGTCATCTGACACACAAAGAAGTGGAATGATTGCCTGCAATCGCATAGTGAGTGGGTAATTCACTGGGACTGAACGCAGGATCGGAACTGTTCCTTTCCTTTTGCTGTAACCAATACCCCTTCTCAGCTACAATACACAGCTCAGTTTCTTAAAATCAAGAGAATAGAGAATCAGGAGACGCCTTAGCAGAAAAAACAAAAGGTAAAACAATAATAGTATGAGCTCTGGTCAGATTTGAGCTTCAAAAACAAAAGACAATCCTGTATTTTATTTAGACTTAGAGAGATGGAATGTAACAGTGTTTTACAAGTGGCATTTTTGCAGAGAAAGGTAAAGAGGTTGGGCTGAGAACATCTGTCAAGTCTGTAGTTTTTTTTCCTATAGTCCAATGTCCTTATTCAGTATTTCTAGACACTGACTTTTTTCCGGGAAGCAGTATTCAGATTTGTATTAATTTCCAGGTAGGAGTTTATATATCAGTATTTTAAAATGTCTGGCAAGCGCACAGAATTATCGTAATATATTTGTCTCATTAGGTTAGTGACAGTCTTCATTCTAAAACTTAATATGCCATCGCAGCTACGTACAACACCCAGTCCATTTGGCAATGGAGAGTAATACTTAAATGGCCAAGGTGATGATTGACTGATCTGAAAAGGGAGGAAAGCCTGGCCCTGGCCCAGGAAGAATTAGGCAAAAAAGAAAGACTCAGCACATATTTTCCTGTTACATTATTGTCTGTGTTGTGTGTCACATCCCTGTCACCAATGCACACTTTCTCAATCCTTTTCTAAATGCCATTCGGATGCCAGTGTAATGCCAGCAGAAAAATAGTCTCTCAACTGTTTTCGGATAACTGGGCAGGGAATGGCTGTCCTATAGTGAAAAGTATTTGTAGGAAACTTTTTATGAACTGAAAAATATTAGCTTTATGTATATTAATAGTGAGGTATGCAGTTTCTGCTAATAGCATACACACAAATAAATTAATATAGGTATGTGTATTTACACACACACACACACACATCTGTAGAAATGCCCACATACTCATATGGATACCTATTTCCTCTTCCCTCAAAAGAAACATTTCCTGTATATTCAGATTTTTCATGATTATTGATGTTAAATGATTATATTAATAAAATCCGTCAAAAAGAATGAATCAGGAGAAAGCTATAACCTCACAAGAGAGGCTAAAGGATCCTGCTAAAAAAGGCAGTTTTTCTAAAGCTACTATAGAGGGAGACACCGGATATTACACAAGCTTTGTCAAAATCATAAGATATCCTCTTAATTGAAGTTCTCGATATGTTTTTATCACAAGGGCAAGGTACTGTAGTACTGCCAGCAATAGCTGTTATAACATGCTGGGTTTTTTTTTTAAAGTGTGATGCGCACAGATAAGTCTGCATCATAGAACTGGGGAGTAAAGAGTTTTGCCCACCTAGAAGCCACAGGTAGGTATCAATTTTCAAAGCTCAGGTAAGTGGAGATTTAAGGGGGGGGGGAACAGCCATCAGGAAAGTAATTGATATATGAGGTAATGTGAAACGATCCAACCAGCCCACTAAACCCATCCACGTTTGATGGCCAGGCACTAAAAAGGAAAGGATTACATATAAATCAATGCTGGTTGGGTACAGCCTGGGCTCATCTTAGATCCTTCACAGCAATTTCAAAGCCCCAGTCTAAGGAATGGGAGGGAAACGGACCCGACTGCAGCTCCTTTCTGGGGAAGGGTTTCGCCGAGTAAACAAACCCGGCTCCGCTACGAATTAGTTGAACAGTTCAACTTTTTCATCCTTTCTCGTGACCGGCTAACTCCGGGAGCAAGTGCAGCTCTCCCCCCGGGAATCACGTCTACTCACCTGGCAGGCTCGGGGTGTACCGCTGCCGGGGGTCACAGCCCAACCTGGACTAACAGGTCAGCGCTGTGTTAGTGAACGCGGCTCCTCTGCCGAGTCCCGGGCAATCCCTTCCCATCTCGCAGCGGCGGCGGCGGCAGCCCCCGCGGCAGGGCAGGGGAAGGACGCTTCCGCCCGGTGTTCAGCATTCAAAGCAAGCAGCAGCTCCGGAGGCGAGGCTGCCTCGTCTCCAGCATCGCGTCCCACTTGCTCCGGATCTCCGCGGGTCTCCGGCTGCTCCGTTCCCCTCCCCGCGCACTCCGCAGCGGGGCTGACTTACGCGGAGCAGCCCGGGCGCAGCAGCCGCCGCCGGCTGGGGGAGCTCAGAGCCAGCCCCGGCTGAAAGGCAGCCGGCACCATCCCCCCGACGCTGCTTCCAGCGGGAGCAACTTTCCCCGGGCTTCAGCCCCGCAGCCGCGTGGCCGGGCGCATGGTGCCCGCCGCCGGGGTCCCTGCAGCGCTCCGCATCGTGCGCCGGGCGGGCTAAGAGCCCTGCCTGGGACGGGCCATTCCGCGGGGGCCAGGCGAAGCGGCAGAGCCGTGACTACACCCACACGTCAGGAGCTCGCACCGGCAGCGGGCAGCCACCCCCCGCCCCTTCCCCGACCCCGATCTGCTCACTCCGGAGCCGCTCCCCCGATCACACCGCAGGGCTGAGGGCCAGCGCTGGGCTGTCAGCTCCCTGCAGCCACTGGAAGAGGAGGAGGCAGAGCTGAGCGGCCAGGCGCCTCTCGCCAACTCCCCTCCTCGCCCCGCCGGCATTCAACCCGGTCGCTGCAGGAAAGAGAGAGAAACAGCCCCACGTTGCTGCATTATTCAAACTTCGGAGCGGATCGCAGGCTAGGATGGGGGGGTGGGGGAGGTGTGTGTGTGTGTGTGTGTGTGTCGGGGGAGGGGGGGGGGTAGCTGAGCTCTTGTGGCTCTCGCTGTGTTACAGTCAAAACCGGCCTCCTTGCAATTCGTCTGGGCTGGCATTAGGCGTCATTGTAAAGCTACTTCTCCAGCAGCCCCCAAAGGCGAGGTTCAGAAAGACACGCTTCCGCACAAAGAGAAATGCGGGACTTTATTTGGATCAAAGGCAGAGTTCGAGTCATTTCACCGTTTCACTCAATGACCGCTCCCTGCAAACAATAAGGGCGAAGACATTGCGCCGGTGAATGGCTGCTGGCCTGGTGGCCAATCGGTGCCCCCAGGCGCTGAGCCTGCCCTGACCCGGACACCCAGCGGGGCTCACTCAGCTCCAGAGTCGAACGGTTCCATCCGAGCCGCCCGAAAGCAGGTGCTCTGCCTTGTGATCAAAGACAACGCTCTGCACCTCGTCCTCGTGGCCCACCAAGCTGGACAGCTGCCCCGAGTTGAGTTCCAGGGTCTTCACCGTGCCGTCGTTGCTTGCCAGGGCCACGACGTGACCTGCAATTCAGAGCAAAGTCGTCAGAGTGCTAGAAGGCGACCGGAGGGCGCAAAGGCTGCAGTTGGGAAGGCTGAGGCTGTGGACTCTTGCTTGAAATGCACCCAGATTGAGCGGAAAGCGACATCCATCAATAACAACAGAGGAGCTGTCAGCGTGAGGACCTGGACTTGCGGCTCATTGGGAAGGCATCTATTCTATTTTTATTTTGGTTCAATGATTTAGGGTCAGATTCTGATACTCTCGCTGAGAAGCCCTTTAGCCCACAGGTAATTTCACTCAAATCAGTCAGCACTCCTGGATTAAAATGCCATATCTCGCCTAAATGAACCAGAATCCGGCCCTCTGACATTAATGTTGATATTCCCAGCATAATAAATTAAGGTGCCTAGGTGAGTTTAGGCATCTAAATTCCATTGAACTTTAGCAGGAGTTGAGCACATAACTCCCTTAGGTTCCAATGAAAACTCCCAGCCCAATTAAACAGTTAATATAGAAGTGGATACAGCAGTTAAAGGGGGTGGCGGGAAGGTTTTAAGAAGTCCAAAGCTTCCTTGCACTTATTTATAGAACAAGCGGCCTCTATATCTTATCAGTCTAAACAAGCCCAGTATGTATTTATAAGTTTATTATTTTGCAGTTTAAATAAAAAGCATAACTAACAGCTGGTAAGTGATACATTTGAATCACCCCTTATTTTCTCAGCCATCAAATGAGAGAATCTCTCTGCTTCGAAATTAACTGCAATAATCAGGATCTTCACATATGTCCGTACACACACAACAATAACAATACCCAACAAAAAAAATCAATACATTCATTTCAAGGCAGATATGGTCTGCTCAACAAAGCCATCATTGTATTTCAAGTCATGATTTTGGTCAAACACCTTTAGCTATTAGAGGCAGGTTCAATATACCCTCAGAATGATTATAGCCCTTTTTTATGTATCGGTACTTTTTTTCCCCTGAAAGCAAAGACATATCACCCATAGAAGCTGAATTAATGCTGACATTGACAAAGTCAATGCGGTATTGAAGCAAAAGTTTTTGAGGAAGAGTAGGGAAAACAGGGCCAAGTGTGGCCACAGCTACTCCATGAATAGCTGATCAGGACTTATGACCAAACAAGTGCATGGGAAGAATCTGGCCCAAAAGAAAATGTAATTTTAATGATGCTGAAGCCACAAGGTCTTGTGTATCAGAATCTGATGTACATTTTATCCTGGAAATATATTGTCCATCCTTTCAGAATAATTCACGACAATGATGTCTCTTGTTATGCTCACCACAATACGATGGCTTCATTTGACAGCGTGTGAGATAAACAAATGCCATTTTCTCCATTTATCAAGTGAAACATTTTGGCAAAATAATCTCAAAAATGCATCGAGAACATTAAATCACAGGTTATGCCTGGAGTGGTCATGGCTATTTGTACAAGAGGTGGAACTATGGAAGTAGAGCTAACCATGATAAATATGCTTTATTTGCAAACCTTTATAACTACCGGGCTTCTTCATCTAAAACAAAGCCTGACACAGCAAAGATCTGTAGGATGGATTAGGGTGTCCAAAGCACCAGATGCGAATATTTATTATAAACTCTCTTTTAGCAAGTCTTTGCTGACAGAAGCATTACATATGGATTTCACTTGCAACCAGACTATGGGCAATTGCTGGGAGGTTTTCCCTAAGAGGCAAAAAAAAAGAAAAGAAAAGAAAAAAAAAAAAAAAAGACTTTTAGCTCAGAATCTTAACGCTGAAACAGCTGGGTAGGGAGTTACTGTCACATTTCATCTTTTAAAAACAGTAACAAATGCATGTATTCAAAAGAGGGAGGATTTGGACAGTCCCAGTTAACATTAGGAAAGTAAAATCAATCCAAATTGATATTTGAAACAATAAACTTATTTGTTTAGTTAAAATTCTCACTGACTACTGTACAAGGGGAATAGGACAGGCCCTAACGGTGCATCTGTATAACCTTTGCCAGCTAAATCATATGCTTGAAAGAAACAGATATTTATGTTATTTGGTTGGGGCATATGAATATCTGAAAATGATAGTAAAATATAGTAACAACTAGCTAGATGGTGTAGTAGTGATCAAAGAAGTATGTGTCTGATAGCTAGTACTCTCTGGGAAAGATGTTTGTGGGGGATGTAAGTGTTGGTGGAGAATGGTCTTTTCACACACATTCAATGCTAGCCAATTTATGGTGCATTGCTATTGTGAACTATGAATAAAGCAACTTATTTGCTCTGTAGCAGAAGGGTGTGTGAGTGAATGTGTGAGTGAATGAAACAGCAAATGGGGAAGAGAGGGCACATAATGGGAATGTCTCATTTCCGTTACCCTTTATCTCAACACTGATCTACTTGCTCATGATGATTTGCTGATTATAAAGTAAATTTACTCCCTCCTTCCTGCCAACATGAGTTTTTCTTGTTTCGAAGAGAAAACAAATTGCATTTTATTGCTGATCAAAATGTTCTCCAATCAGCAAACCACACAAAAACGATTACATGATTATCATGTAAAAATCTACTTACAATTGGTGTTTTTACGAAGCACACTTATCTGTACATTAACAAAGGCACTTTGATGCAGCACGCATGGGAGGAGAAAAATATGGCATACAATGTAGTTCTACAGAGTCTATGGGCCAAATCCTCAACTAGTGTAAATCTCCACTGCTGTATTGAAGTCTATAGAACTATACTGATTGGCATCAGCCGAGTATCTGGCCCACTGTGTAGAAGCTGCAAAGCATCAAGATTGAGATCAACATGTAATGCCAGGGAAGACCCTATTGAGTTCAAACCATTTGCAAGGCCTTTGTTGGCGCCACACTGCTACGGGCTCACCCACAGCACTGGGCACACAGCTAGCAAAGGTGCCCCACTGCCTCTGGCTGCCCCATGACCAGTCCTGAACCCTCACCTCCTTCTCAGTCTGTGAGGCAGGAGGAATGACTAAGCAGGTCTTCATGGGGCCCTATCTACAGTATCAGCTTAGCACTGATGCAGCTAAATTGGCCATTGTTGGAATGTAGACCCGCCGACTCACCTGAGGTGGCATGTTACTCTCTGAGAGCAGTGTAAGCTACAAGGTAATTTGCCTCACAAAGTACTCTGGAAATGGCTATGTAAACATGGCATCTTCCTACTCAGCAGATCTGATCCCTCTGCATACTCAGAACCATTTCTGCTGACATTAATGACAAAATAAGACTGTACTGTTTTACTCCGGCTAGCCTTGCTGAGCCAACACCGTTAAGAGAATGAGCTGGATTCTATTCCTGCTTATGCATCATCAGCGGGAATTGTTAATTAATTCCAGGCTGTTACACCTGTGCAACCCCATTGCCAATAATGGGTGACAGGGGTGTCATCATTTGTTCCTCTGGATCCTTATTACAGGCGATGATGCATAAGAAGGAAAGGACCCAGCTTGATTTTGAGATCCCAATGTCAGGAAGCATGGCTGGCAAAGAGGAACAGAAAGCAACTGAGCACGTTAGCTCAGGAGTCACAGAGACAACAAGCATGGAAACTCAGGCTGCCATTTTTACAGTCATTGCTCAAAGCAGGACTGTGCACACTTATTTTTGCCTTCATCAGCTGTAATACTCCTGAACAGATGGAGGGTACGGGATTGGCAGCAAGACCAGGGGTGGCTCCAGGCACCAGCGCAGCAAGCACGTGCCTGGGGTGGCAAGCAGCAGGGGGCGGCCTGCCGGTCATTGTGAGGGCGGCAGACGGGCAGTTTTCGGCGGCATGCCTGTGGGAGGTCCACAAGTCCTGTGGCTTCGGCGGCAATTCGGCGGTGGGTACACCGAAGCTGCAGGATCGGCAGATCACCTGCAGAAACGCCGTCGAATCCATGTGACCAGCGGACCGCCCGCAGGCGTGCCGCCGAAGGCTGCCTGACTGCCGTGCTTGGGGCGGCAAAAAACATAAAGCCGCCCCTGAGCAAGACAGTCAATGGCAGTAGAGTACTGGCACTGGGGACGTGCTAGGAGTAATATGGTTCCAAAAGGGGCACTGCAAAATACTTTGAAACCTATGGGGTCTTTATGGGTATTACCACTAGGCAGGTTTTCATGACATGGTGGCAAAAATGCCTGAACTCCATCTACTCTAGCACTCACTCCACTGTTACCGCTAATGCAGCTACACTGTTCCTGCCTGTGACTGGAATATGGGTAATTTTTCTGGTTCAGCTGCATGGTGTTAGCACCAATGTGAATCACTGTGCAGACAGAAAGCCACAGGAGATGGCCCTGTTTTTATGACATTGTTAGTTATACTTGCTTCTTGCTTTACAGTGGAAAAAATGCCAGAAGCCATCAGAGGTCATAATGGTGGGATATATTCATAAAATTCCCTATTGCATGTGTCTTTGGTATCTGTTGTGTCTGTTCCTTCCCTCTCTACTGGTCAGCAGCATAGAGCTTAATTCCCTTGTACAGGCCATACAAGGGGGAGAGGCAGATATATAATGTGTGGGAGGCTATGACTGTATGGTCACATTTCCTCTCTGTTCTTCCTGGGCTTTTTCTGAGTGATTAGGGCCTTCTGATCCTTTCCCTCCAAATGCAGAGTAAGGGAACGGAGCATATGCCCTCCGCAGCTGAATTAGCTATCTCCACACTGTTCCCAAATTCCAGTGTCCTACAAGCAAAGAGCTGTTCTTGGACTCCAGTTCTAAGCTCCTGCATGGTAGCTTGTCATGCTGCCATTTACAGATTAGCCAAGATCTTTATTTTAGACACTGATTAATTACAAGGATAATCCTGAAGTTTTGGCCAGATATATACCTGAACAATGATAAAATCCTGAAGATCATTGCAATTCTCCCCTTGCCCTCTTATCAACATTGCCCTTTTAGAAAGACTGCACATACAAAACATACCCTGGTGTTCTCTCAAGAATAGAGGTGCAATATCAAAAGATGCTATAACTTTATTTTATGGGCCAGACCTCATCTGGTGTAAGTCAGTGTAGGTCTATGGCCATTGATGGAGTTATGCTGATTCATACCAGCTGAGGATCTGGCCTTATAACTTTAGGAATATGTGTAAGATTTTGGAGCTAGAGACATTTTGTAGACATCTGATACTAAGGGACCAAATTCTGATCTCTCTTACACTGATGCAAATGAAGAGTCACTCCAGTGAAGTTTATGCCCTGGGATAAAGCCAATATGAGTCCAAAGTCATGGCCATTATATGTTTAACTACATTTGATTTTAAGTTCTACGGAAGCAGGGATCTGTATTTTTATTTCCTTGACTATCAAGAGCCATAAACACTCCTGGTGCTAAGTAAATAATAATAACAATAATGAAACCACTTTATGTAAATATAGTATGAAATCCATCTCATGATATGAATTGTTGGCTACATCTAAAATAGTGCTGGTATGTTGAAGCAGTTTAATTTAATTTGTTACTGCATGATAGATTTCTTCAGAACACAAAACTAGACAAGATTAATTTGCTGGGCTGATAAAGCCAAATTACCTAGGGTAGAGGGAACAAGACCTGTACTTGTCAAAGGACAAAAAAATTGACAATTCATATTCCAGGAGATCCTAATAGAAATCACAGCAATGATTACCAGCTGTCTTTTTAAAATGAATTCGGAGCGAAGCTCTGCCAAGGCAACATTAGGCAATGCTTTACGAGGCGACGTACTCAAGTATCCATAAACAATGCCATTTTTGCAATGGAATAGCCTAAAAAGCAGACTGTTTTACTGATATTTGGCTTTGACACTTAATAAATCTTGTTGACCGAAGCCTTTGATTTTTTGTTATTAAAGGAACAAGTCACAATCCCAAAGGCTGTTTTGCAGCTAATGTATCAAACAGAAACTGAGCCCGCCAAAGAAAACACTCCAACAGATCTAACCTAATTTGCTTTCTACTTCCCTACTAAATCCTGCTATAGGCTTAGACTATTATGGCTAAATGTCCATGTCAAACCAAAGACAAATGAAGGGCTGGTTGATTGGAATCATAAGATAATACTTATGTTGAAGCACTGAATTTTTCTTCAGGCAAATGAATGTAGAAATTATGCATCTAATTTAATTATTGAATACTCTGAATATTTCTGTTTTAGCAGGACCAAGCTGCCTAGTGCCTCTACAGAATTTTGGTAGCACGAATGCCAAAAAAGTCTAATAAATGCCACACACAAATCAATCAACCAACCAACTACTTAATGTTTCCTATTAGATTGAGACATCAGTGCTGATAAAGTAGAATATAAATAGCATTATTTCTTTCTCTAATTCAATTATTTCTGTCGACCCAATATTAACTCTTTGGCTTATTTGTGGAACAGAACAAGAAATGCATAAAAAGTCATGTAAAACCCTCCCTCAGCCTTTATTCATATAAGTAGTCAATACTTATATTGACTATTCATGAAAATGAAGAATACTTGACTTGGATCATTGCTTCTAATGAAAGAAGGAGGTAATAAAAATAATTATATTTCTCATTGAAAATAAACCAAGAGCAACAGTTTCCCCAATTTACCACCACCAGCTCTCCTTAAAACTGTAAGCAAAGCATTCTTCAAAGAAACAAAACCAGCCATTTCATATTTCATTCAAATTACAGGTGTCTTGCATGAATTTTAGCTATTTTGTTTATCATAACTGCATAGGGAAGAAGCCTGAAACTATTATGTGTAGCATAGATGAAATAACATATCATAGAAAGAAAGCAAAGCTTTGATCGATATGACAATGATTTTTATACACATCAGAACCAATTCAAAGCAATTCTCCAGGATCAATATAGATAGACAGAAATGCTTCTCAGCATTTATTACCTGTGGAGGGAATTATTGATTACCTCCATTGATTTCTTCTATGTATGTGGAGAGGCATCTGTTGTTTTTCTAGAAAGATGCCTCAAAGTGAAAAGTATCAAGAAACTACTTATATTTTAAGGATTTACATTAATGGTTCAACCGGTGTCATTACTCAGGACTTTGCAACCCCATTCAAAGAGAGGTGAAATATAATTTAGCTTATTTTTAGTACATGATTGTTAGTCAATATAACGTATTGTAAGAGAAGTTGTTTTGAAACCTTACCTGCAACTCATCTTTTAAAGTACACATTGTGCCAAATATGTTTTCACAGCCTGTCCCCTTTGTAAAGTATTCCTTTTGTCAAAAGCATATGGTAAAAACAGGGGAGAAAAGGGAGAGGCTAAATTCCTTGCTGGTGTAAATAGCTGAAATTTCACTGAAGCCAATGGAGCTACAACAATTTACATCATTATTACTATATCGTATATTACAATAGTGGCTATAGGACGCAATCACCGATTGGGTCCCCATTGTGCTAGGCCCTGTACAAAAAGACGGTCTCTTACCCAGTTTGCAAACTAACTCAAAGACTAGAAACAACAGGTGGCCAATGGATCGGGGAGTACAAGGGAAAGTGGGACAACTGTAAATCTAATAAGCTGTGGTCAGACGGCCTACCCATTGCCAAATGCATTGTAGGCATCATGGAGGAAAGGACTTGGCTCTAAATTTACAGATCCCTACCTGCTGTGAATCGGAGGAGCTGACTGAAGCCAATTTACATCAGCTGAGGATCTGGCCCACAAAGTTTAAATTTAGTGTGAAATCGCACAAGCACTTATTTTTGGGAACTTTTGCGGAGTAGGAATTGATGGAAGGGAAGGCATCCACACACACCAGTGACTTTACAGGCAAATGTTGGAGGGCTAGACTCAGTCAGAGTAGATAAAATGTTTAACAGCTGTTGCAAAGTGTGATTGTAGTGGCTGTAGATAAAATTGTTCATTACTGTCATACCACGCAGAATGTTATTTACCAAGCAGCTGATTTGCACCATACGAATGATGTTTTATATATGTTTTTGTTCCATAAACAGCTTTCAACAAATACAGTAATTATTTCTTGTCTTCCACACGTAAACTATGTTTTGCTTAGGAATGCACTTCTTTGACATTGCTATAATTCCTAAACTCTAGCAGCACATGAATAAATCTTTGAAACAATCATCTCTTGCTAGTAACAGCACATACCCGTCCCCCCCTCCCCACAGAGAGCTTTTAGTTAAGTTTTTCACAAGAGGGAATGAAGAAGAATGTTCTCAAGAAGGTGCTAATTTATACGGAATAATTTACAAAATATTGTAGTAATTCAGTCCAAGATAATTGGGAAAGAAAGAAAGGACTTCTAGAATTTGCTGACACAGGGAATGGTTTTTAATGAGTGAACTGAACGGACACTTAGTTCCTGTTAAGAAATCACTGATTTTTCTCTCAGGACTACCTAAGTCAAAGACGCTAGAGATCTGGCAATGTGCATTAGGAAAAATTACCATTATTACAAACACTTAAACTCCTGAGTCATCTTATTCATGCAAAATGTCCCATTGAATTCAATGCAATTACTTACATGCGTAAGTGTTTTCAGGACCAGGGCCTCACTTTGCAAATAGAGAAGTTTTAATGTGACTCCGTATTTCTTATTGTTTTTAGATAAACCAACTGCAAAACAGCATAAAGGGAGTAGGAGACGATCAACAGAAAGAAAAGAATAGAAATACACAGAGTCCCAGGCTCAGGAAGGTACTTAAGGCCTAACTTTAAGCACATGAGTTGTTGTAGGGGCTTCTTATGATGGACAGATCCACTTTTATTTGGTTCTTTAATAGGACTGAAACTGTTGGAGCCTTGTAAGGGGAAATTTAGCTTTTTCATGTTGACTGAGGGTATATAAAGGCAGGACACAGATTTACTATCAGCCTGCTAAACCAAGGATTGTGAGTTCAATCCTTGAGGGGGCCATTTAGGGATCTGGGCCAAAAATCTGTCTAGGGATTGGTCCTGCTTTGAGCAGGGGGTTGGACTAGATGACTTCCTGAGGTGCCTTCCAACCCTGATATTCTATGATTCTATGTGTCACTAGACTCAACTATTCAAGGAAGAGAACTGTAACAGGAATTAAGGCCAGAGGGAAAAAAAGACTTCTAGGCAAATTCCTCAATAGAAATTTAGGAATGTGTAGGGGGCTTTTAGTGAAGCATAGAATGGTCCACATTGTCGCGGTGATGGGTCATCAGGGTAGAGTGATGGTGCTGCATCAGAACTGGTGACATCGATTCCACATCAGCTGGTTATACTTCAGTCCCTTTGGATGGAGGGTTGTCCCTAGCAACAGATGGGCTTACTATAGGATATGTCCATAAGCATTTAGTTTTTGGAGATTAAGGGATCTGGTCGGCGTTTGGCAAATTCAAATGGAGCACACTGTTTAGCTCTGATTATTCTTCTATAAGGAAAACTTGACCTAGATGGAGAGGCATTCTTTCCAAAGCTTGAACAGTTCTCAGAACTTGACAAATTGCTTTTTGGTAAAAAAAAATCACTGGAAAGTTACTCAAAGCAGAGAAAGCAGGTATCTGACAGGAGAAAATCCTTTATCTAAAGAGTCTTATAAAAGATTTTATAATATCCTGGACAATTAGTGTACAGTTATTTTTCAGCTAAACATGAATTTGTTTAAATTAGATTTTATTTGGCCTTTTGGTGGTATTTAGTGTTTTTGAACTGGTTGCTTCTTGAAATAGAAAAAGAAAAAGAAAAGAAAGTGGTATGTGTTGGAGGACTGTTTTTAGATGTCACTTTTCAAGTGAAGTTGTGGAGACATTCACCATTCAACACTAGATCCAGAAGGATGAGCTCATGGTTCACTTTCTACAAACAATCAGTTCTATCTTTTATCTAGGAATGGCAATATTTCATTATCTTTTCTATCCACCTGGAAGAAAAACAAATTGTATTTGCATCTAGTAGGAATAGGTTTGTCTAAATATCAATTGTATATATTTATATATGTGCGTGTATGTTCACCTGTGCAACTGAGTTTACCACAATATAAGATTAAGTACTTGGCAGATGGCATTCTGGTAAACAGTGGAAAGATCATTAACTCTGCTAAGAATTTCCTAACAGCAGGTAATTGAAGAGAGCAAACATAGGTGAGGATTTATAGTCATTTATGTTTAGTTTGTGTAAGTGTTTGGGGTGGAATATCTGGTACTCTTCAATAGCTGTTGTACAAGGAGGGTATTCTCACGGAGAAGATAAAAAGTGCATTGTTGAGAAAAAAGGGAGGAATAGGATCCATTAATGAACTACACACTTAGTCTCTGATGTTGTCTCTGAGGCCCAGCTGTTCTGGTAGTAACCACAGACAAGAGTTATCCTCAAGCTGAAAAAAATAACAGACCAAGGGCTGGGATATTCAAAGGGACCTAAGGGAATTGGGCACCCAATTTCCATCGATTTTCAATAGCAGGTAGGTGTCTAACCTATCAAAGCACTTTAACAAGGTGAATTTGGAGATGTAAGCTACAGAAGCCATTGAAATAGAGCAAGAAATGGATCCTCACAGAAATGAATAGCTTTTAGTTTTTTGGTAGTGACTAGTTAGAATTGTATGTCAACTAAGTGGTATTTCACCTGTACAATATCCACTGGTATAAACTAATTCAATCTGTTCATCCGATTTCTCAAAATGTTACGGTGATGCACGTATACATATAAAGTTGCTGGGTTCGGGTGCAGCGAGAAGTAAGAAGGCTTTTTATTTTTGTGATGGGGATCTCAACAGAGAAGAAGTGTGGGAGAGTGCCTGCTCTTGCTTTGGGCAACTCAGGAAGATCCTAGTTTCTTTGTATATTGACAGGCATGACCGATACTATTTCTGCACACTTGGAGTGAAATACTTTTCTTGGACAGAAAGGTCAGCAGTTTTGTCATGTGCAGACCTGGGGGACTGATAGCCAGACATTTGAAATTGGCTGTTATAGCCACTGTAGTGTTACCTCTGTATTTGGCAATCGCCACTGGAGTACTGTGACCAGTTCTGGTGTTCACAATTCAAGAATGATGTTGATAAATTGGAGAGGGATCACTGAAGAGCCACGAGAATGATTAAGGATTGGGAAACATGCTGTAAAGTGACAGACTGAAGGAGCTCAATCTATTTAGCTTAACAAAGAGAAGGCTAAGGGAAGACATGAACAGTCTGGAAGTACCTATATCGTGGAACAGAAATTTGATAATAAAGGACTCTTCAGTCTGGCAGACAAAGGTATAACACAATCCAATGGCTCCAATTTAACAGCGAAGGTAATGAACCATTGGAACAACTTACCAAGGGTACTGGTAAATTCTTCATCACTGGAAATATTTAAATCAAGATTGGACATTTTTCTAAAAAATATGCTCTAATTCTAACAGGAATCAATTCAAGGAAGTTCTTTGGCCTGTGTTATATGGGTCAGACTAGATGATCACAGTGGTCCCCTCTGGCTTTATAATCTGTGAATCTAAACATCGGACTGGCCCAATATACATTGGTAACGATAGCACATTTGTTGGAATATTAATGATATTACGATGCTGAGTCAATGGGAAGCAGTACGAAGACATATCAGAGTAAGGACTCGATCAATAATTGTGGTCTGAGGAATTTCAGAGAATGTGACGTTAATAACATTGCTGCTATAGCCCGCAGGGCAAGGAGATGACAGGAAAATGTCAAATGTTAAAATTCTGCATAAGTGGAAGGTGACTGCGGAAAAGAGTAACGATCAGTATAATCTGCTGATCTTCACAAATGAATTAATCATCATAAAATTATCTAAATGAGGTCCTGAGATGAAACTCCATTCGCCGGGACATTTTCCACAATAATTTCTGATCAAGTGGAAAGTATCCACATTACAGTTAGGGTTCAAGTTGAACCATCACTTTTAATAACAATTTTTATTCTTCTATTAAAATGGCACACATGAAATTTCAATTCAAATGAATAAATACTGGACGTTGAGCCAAATACCTTCCCCAAAATGTGTTAGTTACTTCTTTGATATTTCAAGCAACTTTCCTACAACAATCTGGGAGAAACAAACCTTGATGTGAAATATGTTAACTAAAACATCTTAACTTACCTTTCTCAGTGTTCTGGAAAACCTAGAATAATGTAAGTGATAGCAAAATACATGTTACAAATTGGAATTTACACTGGACTTCTTTAGCATTGGGATCCCTGTATATAATTTTTGATGCAAAATGGCCTACACTATTAGAAGTCAGTATGATGTCCAGCTAAAAGATCAGGGCATTCATATTATTCCAGTTGCAAGATTTCTATCTTTTTTTACCGGCCTAAGAAAGGGGTTAAATATCTCAAAATATAGACATAGATTTTCTGTCATTTCACAATGCAATATTTCTGTTGCGTTTTATAAACATAAAGACAACAAGACATTCAAAAACCTGTCTCTGTCTAATAGAAACACAATTTTCAGAAGCATTAGTAGAATGTAAAATAACCCTCTTTTTATTAATATTCTACTCCTCTCTCTCTTTTTGGATGCCTGCAGTCATTCAGTACAAGCCTCTTTGATCCTCCTTTCTTTCTCAAATGATAATATGGATATGCGAGTGGAGTACAAGATCAGACCAGGATGTAAGTAATGACTTATTTTCCCCATGGATCCCCATATGTGTCATCTATTCAACCTTATCATTAGCTTAAAGAATGAAGGGCCAGATTTTTAATGGGATTTAGGCACTTTAAGATGCAGACGGGTGCCTAGTGGATTTTCAAAAAGACTTAGGCACCTAACTACCATATTCCCATTGAAATCAATGGGAATTAGACACCTAGGCATTTTTGAAAATCCCACTGGGTGCCTAAACGCCTTTAAAAATCTGGCTCCCATTAGCCAGTGTTCACTACTGAACCTGGATCTTCATGGCAGAGTGCAGTCATGAAGCCATAGCAACAGTCCATAATTTAAATATATTTGATACTGAAACAGATTGCATCCTTTGCATGAGTTTTGTAGCTCTAACACTGAGGTAATGCACTTCTTGTCTCTACTGTACTTCTAACTGGTTGTAATTAACACCTCCCTCTCTAATACAATTCCCTTGGCTCCTAGAACAGCCTTATAGAGTGCACTGAGCCTAATGAACATTTCAGATGTGGCCCTCATTTATGATGAAGGATGCATGAGATTAAAGTGGAATCAGGTGGTTGAGAGT